>NW_020175468.1:5145303-5163362 GCF_003031525.2 Neophocaena asiaeorientalis asiaeorientalis
CTACATTCAGGCTCCTGACAAGAATAGGGCCCTGGGGAAACTGGGGCCCTGTTTTTCAGAACCAAGCAAGAGTGGAGAACTCGAACCAGGTCCTAGTAGCCACCTTTATAAGCCCAGTCACCCCAAAACACCCCCTCTGGCAACCTACTCTCTGCTGCATCTGGGCCTCTGGCCCCGGCCCCACTCATTCCCCTCTGAGGCCTCCTCCAACCACTACACCACGGGGCCTTTATCCCAACCGCTGCCGTACAGCCTTAGCTAGTGACCTTCACCTTCCCATGCAGGCCAAAGCTTCTCTCCCTCAGGCTCGAAGGTCTGTGTCCTACCCCAGGTCCCTTTGGCCCTCCAACCCTCAGTCACAGACACTACCCTACCCCCAGACTCAGTCTTACATGTTAACGGGGCTCTCGGCGGCCAGGGCAACTGCAGAATCCAGGTGCACCTTGCAAGCTCGACCATGCACCTGCAGGAACTGGGCTGGGTCCTTCTTCTGCAGGGAAGGTCAAGATGGAGGTCACCACCCAACGGAGCCCCAAACCCTGCCACTCCCACACAACCAAGTTAGCAGCAGGCTCACCTCTGATGCCAAGAGGCCCTACTTCAGAGGTAAAAGAACCTACACAAGGCTGGCAGCACTAACGGGGGCCACCTAACCCCTGGAGACAGGGGAAGGGTTTCCTCTCGAGGTGGTAGCAAGAGGCTCTGAGCTCTGGCCCCACCTTCTACACAGCCAGTGTAGACCCACCTCCCTAAAATACTTCCCCCAACTCTTCACCCCACCCCCACCCCAAGGCCACTCATTCAGAGGCAGGTGTGAGCACTTTGGCCAGGACCAGCCTCTAAGACACCAGGACTGCATAAGCTCATGAAAAGACAATCGATGTCACTATTCACCAGAGACACAGCAATCAGAACTACAAGACACCACCTCACACTAAGATGGCTGAAGTTGAAAGGATACACGATAGCAAGTAATATTGACAAGAGTATGCAGAAATAAGGTTCTTCAAAAGGTTAGACAAAGAACTGCCGTATGACACC
This sequence comes from Neophocaena asiaeorientalis asiaeorientalis, assembly GCF_003031525.2. Lineage (NCBI taxonomy): Eukaryota > Metazoa > Chordata > Mammalia > Artiodactyla > Phocoenidae > Neophocaena > Neophocaena asiaeorientalis. The sequence continues at coordinate 5,146,345 of NW_020175468.1, forward strand.
CAGCAATTCCACTCCTAGGTATATACCTGAAAAAACGAAAAACAGATACTCAAATACTTGTACACAAAAGTTCACAGCAGCACTATGCACAACAGCCAAACGGTGGAAACAATCCAAGTGTCCGTCAATGCAAGACAGATAAACAAAACATGGCATATCCAGACAATGCAATATTGTTTGGAAGTAAAAAGGAATGGAGTACTGATCTACACTACCACACGATGAGCCCTGAAAACATTACACTAAGCGAAACAAGTCAGTCACAAAAGGCCACACATTGTATGATTCCATTTATGTGAAATGTGCAAAACAGGCGAATCCACAGAGACAGAATGTAGACTGGTGGCTACCCAAAGCTGCGGGGCGCGGGGAACTGACTGCTAATGGGTATGGGACTTCTTTTGGGGGTTATGAAAATTTTCTAAAATTACATTGTGGAAATGGTTGCACAACCCTGTGAATATACTGAAAACCACTGAATTGTACAGTATGTGAATTATATCTCAATAAAGCTGTTTTAAAGAAAAAAGGTACCTAGATGGAGAATGGCCCCTGAGCCGCTCCCACCACCTGATGTTACACCTTACACTCGCTTATCGCCTCAGGCCTGAGGCCTCCTGTGGGGAGCCACGATTCCAAGTCACCAGAACTGCATCAGGAAAGGATAAAATCTAGCCGCAGCAGCTCCCACCACTGAGCTTCCCGAGCGCCAGGCCCTGGCTGAGCTGCAGCCCCTGCCACGTCAGAGGAACACACAGGAGCCACGAGCCGGGCTGCTGGTGCTCCCCACTAAACCCTGGCCAAGCTCCCAGCACCACCGCCCCAGAGCCCAACCACTTCCCATCCCGCCTCCCCCCTCCCCCGCAGCGCTGCCACCTTCCCCGACCACTCGGCGGCCTCCTGGCCTCCTCCCCGCTCCCTGCTACCACCCTTGCCCTCTGCAGCCCATTTTCCGCGAGGCAGCCTGAGGGGCTCTGCTAAAACCTATTAGGCCACGTCCGCCTGCTCAGAGCCTCGCCGCTCCGCTCCGGCTTGGCCCTCCCTGACTTCTCTCTCCCGCCTCTGCTCCAGGCGGCCGGCCTCCAGGCCACAGCACACATTCCCCATCTCCTTCTAGCCGCCTTCCTTGTCAGCTCTGCCTAAACAGCTCCCCCGCAACCCGACTGACTCTAGCTCCTTAACCGCACCGTCTGCTTCGGAGCACCGCCCCTCACGGGTCACCTGTCTCCCACACTAGACCGCAGCTTCCACGACGCAGGACCTGTCTTGCTCACTGTTGTATCCCCAGCGCCTAGAGCAGGGCCCGGCCCACAGCAGGCGCTCAGGAACACTGATGGAAGGAAAGAGAACGAACCCTCACCGACAGTCGAGGAGGCCGAGCCCCTGCAGGAGAAAACCGTCAGCACCAAGCTCCCGAGCGCCTGCACTTCCCGCTCTGCCTCCACCTCCCGCCCCAACCGCCAGGCGGCAGGCGAGCAGGAGCTGAGGAGGACGTTCCCCAGTGACCACAGCTGCTACGGGGGCTACCACCTGTCCTGCGCTCACTAGGCGCCAGGCCGTTCTCCCTCTCCTCTCACATGTGAAGACGCTGAGGGTGGGCTACACCCGAGCCCACGGAGTCCAGCGGGGTGGCGCTGCTGGAATCCAACTCCTCATCCCGCACCTCCCCTGCCTCCCTCAGTCCCTCACCTTGGGCCACACAGCGCCCTCGGCCCGTGACCGCCCCAGCCAGGTCTAAGGCCAAGAGCCCCTCGTGTTCTGAGGCTGCGCCAGGCCAAATGCCCAGCTCCCACAGCCAAGACTCACGTGGGACACTGTGTGCAGGATGGACTTCGGCCTGTGGCGTGAAGCCACTGGCAGTGCCAGCACCACAACAAGGAAAATAGCATAGGGCGGGGAGTAAAAACCTGGGTCCATGGACTGGCTCTGTTGGGAGCATCTGGAAAAGTCAAGGAACCGTACTCAAAGCCAGGAGTTGGGGACTTCCCTGGTGGTCCAGTGGTTGGGATTCCATGCTCCCAATGCAGGGGGCCCAGGTTTGATCCCTGGTCGGGGAACTAGATCCTGCATGTATGCCACAACTAAGATCCCGTGTGCTGCAACTAAAGAGCCAGTGCAGCCAAATAAATAAATATTAAAATAATAATAGTAATAATAAAAATAAAAGCCTGGCGCTGAACTAAGTGCTTTATGTACGTCTCAAACTTCTCAGTCATGGGAGAAAGGTGCTACTCTTACCCCCATGTCCCATGAGGAAACTGGAGCTCAGAGTGGGGAGGCTCACTTGCTCTTGATCACACCAGCCATAAACAAAACTAGGATCTGAGCCTAAATGGTCCTGACTCCAAAATCCACTCCTTTTTTTTTTTAAGTGAAAGGTACAATAGCGTTAATTATATGCACCTTGCTCTGCACCGGATCTCTAGAACGTTTCCAGCTTACAAAACCGAAACTCTATACCCAATGAACAACTACTCCCCTTTTCCCCTCCCGCAGCTCCTGGCAACAACCATTTTCTGTTTCTAAGGTCCTGACTGCTTCTAAGACCTCATACACGTGGAATTTTGCAGTGTTTGTCTTTTTGTGACTGGCTCATTTCACTAGACATAATGTCCTCAAGGTGCCTCCACGCAGTAGCATGTGACAAGATTTCCTTTCTTTCTAAGGCTGAATAATATCCCACCGTATGTATGGACCACTTTTCTGTACCCATCCATCAGCTGAGGGACATTTAGGTCGTTTCCACATCTTGGCTATGGTGAATCATACTCCAATGAACACGTACAAATATTTCTTCAAGACCCAAAATCTATTCTTAACCAATGGATCATTACATCTCCAGGATCAGAGCGCGTCAGAGGAGTTCATGGAGTCAACTGTTAAGCAGGCACCGACTCCAGGTGCAGGCGTTGTGCTAGGGCCATGGCACTGACTGAGACAGCCAGCCTGGCCCTCAGGGCTCACAGTCCAGTGTGGGGGACAGACCCATTCCCTACAGTGACGACCTACAGTGGGCAGCGCTGGGATAGGGGAGCCAGGTGATGCGTCATTTAGCCGGCCCTCCTGGAGAAGGAGATGCCGGAGCTGAGATGTTTTATTTCCCACTTTCACATCAACAGAGAATTGTTTCTTTATCCAAACTGCTGATCAGAAGAAAGCTGACAAGGACAGGAGAAATGACAGAACTAGGGTCAGCTAGGGAGAGAGAGCAGGCACCAAGGACAGATCAGCAGAGAAACCGGCTGCCTAGACACACCTGCCCGGCCCATCACAGCTGACCTCGGCTTCCTCAGCACTCGCCTCAGCCGCCTCTCTAGGCCCAAGAGCAAGATGAGAGACCCGTGTGACAGCCCCATCCCCTCCTCAAAGCAGCTATCATCCACAGCTTGGTGGCCGTGATCTGAATGCCGATCACGTTCACGTACGGGGACAATGGTTGCTTGTACAGGCCTGCACCACAAAGCACCCCACAGACACTGTTGTATTCTTGAAGCTCTTCCCTGTCACCCTGTCATCACCACTGTCCCAAGGGGGAAAACAGAGCTCAGGGAGCTCCCCAGCTACAAGAACAAGATCACGGAGTCCCAGGCCTTCTAAGTGGCCCAATTCCAGCCTTTTTTCCTCCACACCATCCATCAACCTGGATGCTATTCCAGCTCTACTTGGTAATAACAACAACCTCAGAACCAACAAAGCCGGCATTTACTGAGCAAGTTACCCTGGGCAGGCCTGCCCTCAGTGGTCTCTGTGCCCAATCTCACTACACTCCAACAGCCCGGGAGAGAGGTGTCCTTGTCCCCACCATTTGTGGCAGACCATGAGTTGGCAACCAACATCCATTGCCCCTTCCTCGATAGTAACAAGACTCCTAACTGGCACTAGGCCACCCAGAATACAGTCTACGCCTCTTAACCTTCCTGACAGCTGTATGTGACCATGGGGTTACTTGCCGGCCAGGGGGATATGAGTGGACATACCATGTGCAAACATCTAGAGACTTTCTTAACTGGCATGAGCCCCCTGGCCTCTTTTCCCTCCCTTCTTCTTCCCCGCTGGATGTAATGAAAACATGATGGCTAGAGCTTGAGCAGCCCTCTTAGACCTTAAGACAACACTGGGAAGAGAAGCCATGCATGGCTGAACAACAAAACGGTCCCTGAGCAGAAATGGCCACCTCTGCGCTTTTATGTGAAAAGGAAATAAACTTCTATCTTGTCTAAGCCATTGAGGCTTTAGGTCTCCGTTATTCACAGCCAAACGTGATTTTATAGGATACATCATTTCACATGCAGAAGAGGAAACCAGGCTCAGGGATACAGTCACTTGCCCGGGCCACATGGTATGTAAGTGGAATAGCTGGAATTGGAACCCAGAGCCCTGTGACTCCAAACTCTTAAGGACCTGGTATGGTTTGGTATTTTGCCTCCCGGCCGTGTCACCTTGGACAAGCTGCTGCACCTTTCTGAACTTCTATTTCTGCAGCAGAAAGCCCAGGTGAAGAGCTAAGAGAGGTCCAGGGTCAGAGAGTCTGGGTTAGAATGCCAGCTCTGCCCTCTTGCTATATGATCTAGGCCATGACTCTCTGAGCCTCAGTTTGCTCATCTGTGAAATGGAATCAATAAAAAGCAAACCACCTCCCAGGCTGGGGGTGACAATGTGATGAAGTGGAGACGCATCAAGTGCTCAGCACAGTGGATAACACATAAATGCTCAACAGAATTAGCCATTATTATCAGCATCACCTTTAACACAGGGATCAATGCCAATCTCTCAGGCCTGCTGAAAGGACTAGAAAGAATGTGCCAAAGTAGCAGGCACAGGGTCTGGCACACCACGAACCCTTAATAAATGGCAGCTATTCACTCCTGAGCACTGACTGTGTTCTTGGTCCACTGCTGGGGCCTCACCAATAAGCAACACAGACCCAAACCCCTGCCCTTGTGGTCACGTTATAGTTATTCTGACACCACTGGAGAGGGGCTCTCTCTACAGCCCAGTGGCTCCCTCCCGGGTGACAGAAGGCAACTGAGGCGCTCTCAAAGACTCCTCTCCTAGGGTAACAGCAGCCTCTGTCTCATGGGTGACTGTGGGGATTCAAAAAAATCACGCATCTAAAGCTCTTTTCAGAGCCTGGTGCCTGCGAAGGACCAATTAAAATGGTAACTGCTATGTTTTATTCATCTGTTCTTTTAAACCACATTGGGCTCAAGCTTGGAATGCAAACATGACCCAAATACACCTAGTCCCCAATGCTACAGAGCTGGACATGTGTGCTAAATTCCACAAAGGGGAACGACAGGGAGCTATGACGGCTGAGTATGGAGGATGAGGAAAGACTTCCCTGAGGATTGAGATCTGACAGATGAGCAGCAGTTAATCGAATAATAGGAAAAGCTCATGCAAAGGCCCTGTGGCTGGAGAGGGCTATATAATTTGGGGAGGTAAAATGGTAACTCTTTATACATCTTTTTTTTTTGTTAGAAAAAGTAGCCTAGATATTGAGGACGCCAGATGGCGTGAGCAAAGGAACAAGGCAGAAAGCAGAGTGACAAGAGTCTGGAGGGGGTGGTAAAAGCCAGAACATGTAGGGTCTCAAAGGCTGGGTTGAGGAGCCCGGCACTAGGGAGTCACAGATAAGTTCTGAGCAAGGGAGGGACAGGGTCAGCTTTGTGCTTTAGAAAGACCTCTCTGGCCCCTCCACCCCGGAGGGTGGATTAGAGGCGGCAGGACTGGAGGCCAGGAGACAAGGGACGGGGCTGAGGCAGTGATGCGATGGTAAATGAAAACGTCTATAACAAATACCATCTAACAGGAGAACTGAAGCTAGTACGCAAATGCCATTTCAAGCTGGGGTCTCAAGAGCAAGTAACAGTTAAATAGGTGAGAGGATGCATTACAGGTTCAATCCCTGTGGTGGCAGAGACAGAAAAAAGGCCAGTGGAGCTACCTAAGGATGAAGCTGAGAGGCCAGACCACAAGGGCCTTTTACATCACAAGATGCAGTGCACTCTTCTCTCCAAAAGCAACTGAAGCATCAAAGCATCAAACAGGGGAGGGAAATGGTCAGACTTGACTTAGTGAACGATGATGGCACTCCTTCGGGGTGCCAAATTCAACCTCAAGAATGCTGAGCTCTTCTGGGCACTGCGGATACAGCAATAAGCAGGACAGACACCACTCGGAGGTGGCCAATCTTATGTCTGGACTGCTCTGAGTGTTACAAAGACTTTCCTCCTTCCTACTGACCCCAGCTCTGTACTGAGTCCAAACCAAACAGCACAGTATACTACAATAAACAGAATGCCTCAAGTTTTTACCAATGATTACGCTCAAAACATGGACATTCTCTTGAGGAAACTGGGCTCTAACATTAGCGCATTTCCAAGCCCAAATCGTACCAGGAGGACCAGGGCCCCACCCTCCAGCAGAGCTCCCAGCCCAGATTAAAGGTTACTCACGATCTTTTCATAGTACTCCCGCCGCCGCTCTGCCCTCTTTTTGTAGTCGACCATCATACCTCGAAGCTTCCGCTCATGTTTCCGAGCCTCGTGCCACATCGTGGTGAGGCCAAGCCTGGGGCCTCAACCTGAGGGATAAGGAGAGGGGTGTCAGACGGGCTTTAAAAACCATATAGGCAGAATCTCTGTCATCTAACAAGTTGGTGACAGAGTTGATCCCGAACAGCAGCTTCAGGGAGGGGAAGTGAGGCTATTGGAACCATGCTCCAGATGCTCAGGTGTATCCCAGACAACTCTGATCCAGTACCCTGGGCATTCTGAAACCGCCCCCTCGGGTGATTCTGGAGTGAGCATCCCTGGGAAAGGGGTATCCTGTGTTCAAGGAGCCAGAATCAAGGATGAAAGGTTCGGGAATGGAAGGAGCGAGTGTTGGAAGCAAGGTCTGGAGACACCTGGAGCAGCTGGGGCTGGAGCTCAAGGGAGGGGAAAGAGCTGAAAGGGCTCCCACCAGGGGGCATCTGTGGGTGTGCGTATGGATAGCAGGGGTCCGGAGATGAAGGCAAGTGGACGAAGAGGAGAAAGATTTTATGGGAACAGAGTAGTGGCTTGGAGGTAGGGGTCGAGGGCAGGTGAAGGGCGCGGACGGAAGACGTCGACCCTTGGGGGAGGAGGGGGAGCATGGGAGAGTGCTGTTAAGGAGAGACCAGAGCGCGGCTTAAGTCTAAAGACGGAATCTAAATTGGGGGAGGGAGGGTAGGGTAGAGACTGAGGGAAGCGGAACGGGCAGACAGGACGGGGTGGGTTGAGCTTCGGGGCGAGGCTGGAGGACAGAGGCAGAGCCCGATGGTTTGGACAGGGCCGAGCACCGGGTCTGGGCCTGAGGGTTCGGGTTAAGTTTTTTTGACAAGAGGAAGGGACCTGTGGCAAGCGGCGGGGTCCGACGCGGCGAGTTCGGCCCGACGACGGGGGCAGGGCGCGGCCTCAGGCCCGGCAGGCCGAGGGGGTGCGGAGCGGTCGGCCCTCGAGGCCGGGGCCGAGCGAAGGCTCACAACAGACCGGGGAGAGGTCGAGGCAAGGACGAAGCTGGGCTGACGTCCGCCCGAAGCCAGGAGGTCACGGCCAGCAGCCTGCACTCGGCAGCTCGCCGCCGCCTCCCACTGCTGCGCTCGCGCGCGGCCCGCACCGGAAGCGGAAGTGGGAGGCTGAGTGAAGAGGGGCGGAGCCTGGCGGACGGTGCTTCCGCTCACGCGAGGGGCGGGGCCTATATTCGGGCAAGGAGGGAGGGGCGGGGCTTGAAGGAGATAAGCGGTGTGTCAGGAGATCCTGGAGACTTTGTACGTAAGGGCCGCGGGTGTTTCTCAAGCGGAGAAGAGAAGAGACCCCACAAGGCTCAAAATCTCATCTTTATTGGGAAGACTCAGAACAAACAACCTACCCCCCACCTTCAAGCCTGGGGACGGAGGGCGGGGGATCTGCACCCTCCTCCCATATGTACACAACAGAATCCGCCTGGAGAAGGTGCCCCCGCTTGTGAGGGCTGAGGCAGCAGCTTTAACAACCGAGCGCTTGAGAGCCAAGCAAGCCCCTTTTCCTCTCCAGACTCAGTTTTCTCACTTGTAAAATGGGCTCAGGGGAAACCGATGCTACGGAGTTTCTCGCCAGCGCTGAAGATGTCCGATTCAGAAGGATGAGAACGTCGGAAGACTGACCAAGGGCCGCCCAAGGGTATGGGGGGTGCTGGATATCCTGGTTGGGTTCGCACAGCCCCTTCCACCTCCCTCCCCACCCAGCGCCTCTCCTCCAGCGCCGCAGGGGCTACGTGGCCTCAGGCCCCGGGGACAGGAGGCTGCCCCCAAAGCCCGCCTCGCGGTACTGATTGGGGAACATGTTGCTGCCCACGAGGCTGGCAGTGCCTCCGTCCCCGGGGCCCGGGGACTGGTACGAGTCCAGCGTCAGCGGCTCGGTGCCGGGGGGCTCCCCGACCGCGGCCCCTGCACCCCCATTGCCCGCGACAGCGCTGGTGAGTGGTGGCGCTGGGGGCAGCATGTCCAGCATGGTGAAAAGCGTGGGGGCAGCGGGGTCGTAGGCAAAGCCGTCGTCCAGGAGGTCCGGCTCGCAGGGGGGCTCCAGGCCTGGGAGGGATACGGTGCCCGGGAAGAAGTCTGTGTCTGGCAACAGTGCTGATGGCGGGAGGAACAGGCCTGCAGGGATGAGAAGAAAGAAGAAAGTATGGTGGGCTTTTAGGGTCGACCTCTGGCCAGGCCCTAACTCAAATGCCCCCTCTGTTGCTAAATGCTTTATCGGTGTGGCCTCTTATAATGCCAAGAAGAAACTCTGAGTAGGGACTATCACTGTTCTCTATCTCCCTTTTTTTGTTGTTGTTACAATAATTTTTTAAATTACAAATTACAAAGTTACAAAATATTTGTAATTACAAAATAATTACAATTTTTTGGTAATTTTTTGTTACAATAATTTTGTTGATGTACAGTATTATATGTTCCAGGTGTACAACATAGTAATTCACGATTTTTAAGGTTATACTCCACTTATAGTTATTATAAAATATTGGCTATATTCCCTGTGCTGTACAATATGTCCTTATAGCTTATTCATTTTATACATAGTAGTTTGTACCTCTTAATCCCCTGCCCCTATCTTGTCCCTCCTCCCTTTCCTCTCCCTACGGTAACCACTAGTTTGTTCTCTGTATGTGAGTCTGTTTCTTTTTTGTTATATTCACTAGCTTTTTTCTTTTTTAAGATTCCACATGTAAGTGGTATCATACAGTACTTGTCTTTCTCTGTCACTAAGCTTATGTCGTCCAAGTCCATCCATGTTGCTACAAGTGGCAAATTTTCTTTTTTTTTTTTTATGGCTGAGTAGTATTTCATTGTGTATATGTACCACATCTTCTTTATCCATTTATTTACTGATGGACACTTGTTTCCATTTCTTGGCTAATGTAAATAATGCTTCTATGAACACTGGGGTGCATGTATCTTTTCAAATTAGTGTTTTCATTTTTTTAAAAATATATACCTGGAGTGGAATTACTGGGTCATATGGTATTTGCAAATGATATGACTGATAAAGGGTTAATATCCAAAATATAAACAGTTCATACAACTCAACATCAAAAATTAAAAATTAAAATTAAAAAATGGGCAGAAGACCTGAACAGACATTTTGCCAAAGAAGACATTACAGTTGGCCAAAAGGCACATGAAAAGATGCTCAACATCGTTAATCATTAGAGAAATGCAAATTAAAACCACAATGAGATAGCACCTCATACCTGTCAGGATGACTATCATCAGAAAGACACGAATAACAAATGTTGGCAAGGATGTAGAGAAAAGGGAACCCTCCTACACTGTTGGTGGAAGTGTAAATTGGTACAGCCACTGTGGGAAGCAGTTTGGAGGTTCCTCAAAAAACTAAAAATAGGATCATTCTCATTTAATAAGCAAACAGGCAAAATAACTTGCCCTCCACAGGTGAATTGCAGAAGCAGGGTTGAAACCATGCTCCTGTAGTGCTAGGGAGTTTTCCCCAAGAATGAGGAATAAGAGGAGGCTCCAAAGCCCCCCCCCCAAATAAAGACAACCCGAAAAGTGAAACATCCACACCATGGGAGACCCAAGGGAGAAGTCACAAGCCCCAAAATTGTACAGTAAAATGGTAAGTGTCACTGTGGGAAAGCCTCTCTTTTTGAGACAAGACAAACCTCACCAGCAAAGGCTGACTACGCTTGTCTCAGAAAGAGATGCTGCACTGCTGGAACTCTTATTTCCCAGCCTCCCTTATAGCTTGCTGTGACTAAGTGCTGCTGGCTGAAATGTGGGCGTGATGGCTGCAGCTGCAGCAGCCACCTTGGACCATGAGGTGGAAACTATGAGCTGAAAATGGCAGGAGCTTGGGTCTCTGGTGATCATGCAGCCACCAAACCATCCATGGACCACCTACGTCTGGACTGTGTTTATGTGAGAGGGGAAATAATGTTCTATCCTATTGAAGCTCCTGTTATTTGGAGTTTTGCTATGAATGCAGTTAAACATGATCAACTGCAGTTAAACAAATGCAGGTGGCATTCCTGCTTTCTGGCAAGTTCCTAACATCTCCTGGGCACCAACTCTATGTCAGCCACTGTGCTAAATAACTGTGTGAGGTGACCTCACTAAATTCTGGAAGGAACCCTAAGAGGGAGGGTCTCCATCTGCAAGTTAAGTAAACTGAGGCCCAAAGAGGTCATACAGTGGCTAAACTGTGTCCTCAAATTCAAACCCAGTCTGATTCCAGAGGCCATGCTCCTAACCACCACACTCTAGTGCCAGGGCAGCTTTGCCACAAGGATGAGAGAGGGGAACTTTAGACACTGGGAAATCGGGGTGGTAGAACAAGTGGATGAATGACAGGTGGCTGATAAGGAGAGGCTTTGGGGATTGGGAATCGAAGGTTGATGAAATAGACTAGGATTGGGGGTTTCTAGGGGCAGAGCTGTTGGGCATTGGTTACAGTGGGTTGCGGGGACAACAGGTGATAACTGAAACCTTCAGGGTGGGACTGGCTGGAGTGGTCCAGGCTCAGCAGACTCTGAGTGGTTGGCAGCTGGCTGGGAGCTGGGCGCCGTGGGGTAGCTGGGGTGTTGGGGACAGCATTCTTAGAGCTAGTGGTCAGCGAGTGGGAGGGCTTTGGATGGCAGCCAGACAGGGTTAGAATTCATGGGAACTGGAGGCTGGCATGTGAGTTGAGACGAAGGCCGCGGTAGAAGAGGCCAGAGGGTGGCTGAATTCAAGGCTGGCTGGCTCTGACACCACCCCCATTTATCCACCGTCTACTCCCTACTACTGGTTTCACATGTCATCACTAATCTGAACCTATGCCCAGGTGCAGCTCCCCACTCCACCTCAGACTGGCTGTGTGACCTTGGGCAAGAGACATCGCCTCTTTGGGCCTCAAGTTCTTCACCAGTAAAATGGTGGTGGGGTGTGGGGGGAGATGACAGCACCCCCCCCCAGGGTGATTACCCAGATTAAGTGAGTAAGCACACACGAAGCAGTTATGTGATTATATAGTGTCTGTAAAAATAAGTACATTAAATTTTAAAAGGTCAATGAGGTAGGTATGTGGTGAGACTTTTCAGAGGAGCCCTGAAGCTCTGAGAGGTAGAGCAACTTGGTGAAGGTCACACAGCAGGTAAATGGCCCAGCGGAGATCAGAGCCTCCAGACCGTGTCCAGAACCACTATTCTTTCCACTTTATGTTGCTGGCTAAGTGGTAAGGCACTGCCCTAGTAGGAGCCTCTGGGGGACCTGAAAAGGCCAGAAAAGCAGGGATGCAGCTCACCCTCGGCCCACCTTGCGGGCAGGGGCTTGCACTGAGCCAGGACCCACCTGAGCTGTGGCCGGGCAGGAAGTGATCCAGGAAGGCCGGCTTTTTCCTCCGCCGTTTGCTTTCGATGCCATGGGGGTCTGAGGGAAGACAGAGATGAGGACCCCTGGATCCCAACAGCCCCTCCTCCCCAACCTGGGGTGGGCCAGGGCAGTGGGGTCAGTCATCCCCTCCCAGTAACCTGGAGAGGGATGTGAAAAGGGGCAGAGTGAACACACCAGAGCTATTCAGCTCCCCAAGGACATCGGGCAGCCCCCGTTTCCGCTTCTTGTCCACACCGTAGCTGTCTGTTTAGGAGATACCAGAGGCATACAAAATAATCCATTAAAAATAAGAATTAATTAAGAATTAATTATAGAGACCATTTGGGAAGTTGTTATGCTGTTCTGGTTTTTGCCCAAACAATGCAAATAGATGTCCACATCTTAATCAGAATAAAACCCAAATCCACTTCTAGCTACACTGGAACGTCCCAGGCACTATGCTGCCTCAGGGCCTTTGCACTTGCTGTTCCCGCTGCTTAAAACACTCTTCCTCAACTCTTACCACTTCCCTGGAGAATTGCTTAGTCATCCTCCCATCCTCAGGTCAGCCATCCCCTCCTTTAGGAAGCTCTCCCTGAACCCTAAGGCTGGGTCAGGTGCCCCACTCTGGGCAATCCAAGTTCTGTAAGCAATTCCAATCCCAGCCCTGCCCACTCTGGTTGTCACTGTATGGGAATGGATCTGTGCCCCCTCTCCCCACAAGACTATGAGCCTCATAGGGTAGGGCTGGGGCTGTCTCAGTCACTGCTACGTTCCCAGCACTACCCAGCGAGGGCCAGGCATGAGCAGGCGTGCTGAGGGGAGGAATGATTAAATAGTCCCAAAATGTCATAAAATGGGTACTATTATTATTTCCATTTTGCACAGGAGGAGTCTGAGGCTAGGAGAAGCCAAGATCGCACAGCCAGTAAGCAGCAGACCAGGATTTGAACCCCAGTCTGTGCAACTCTGAGCCTGCATTCTACTTCTGCCTCTTCCCCTTTCCCCTTTGGGTCACCCCAAGCAAGACCAAAGACCTAGTCTCTGGGGCGGTGGGTCACCCTGGGTGGCCTTGGTTACCATGGTCCCGAGGCAGGTATGTGAAGGGCAGAGGCTCACTGCAGACCCCATCAGTAAGCCGCTGCAGGAAGACATTCACTGTCACAGGTTCAACAATCTCCAGGTCCTCGTAGGGTGGTGTCTTGAACACAATGGCAATCTGGCGGTGCACGTCGGCCTGGGAGAAGTCAGCCCGGCCTTCCCAGGAGGCTCTGCTGAACACCACCGATATATCCTCTGGCAGGAAAGTGCGGGTGTCAGCTGAGCCAGGACACTGGTCCACCAGAGACCCAACTCACTCAGCCTCCCCCAAAATCAACACCAATATTTCTAAGAATAAAACTAGTCATAATAAAACTAATCATAGTGGCAGCTAACTTTCTGTTGAGCACCTACCGTGTGCCAGTCACTGACATACACACACATGCATGCACACGCGCACACACACACACACACACACACACACTCACCTAATCCTTTAACAATCCAAAAGGCAGGTAGACTTAATATTTCCACCTTATCAGGGGCCCCCAAGACCACGATCAGATTCAGTGATTCACTAAGAGGACTCACAGGACTCATCATATAGTTGTACTCATGGCGGCTATGATTTATTACAGCAAAAAGACAGATGCACACGCAGTTAAGAGGAAAGGTGTGCCTGGAGCGAAGTCCAGAGGAAACCAGGTGCCAACTTCCAAGAGTTCTCCCCAGGGGACTCACACAGAACATGCACACCGCACACTGCTGCCCCCAGTGGCAACACACATGAAATGCTTCTACCAAGGAAGCACATTAGAGACTTACTGCCCAGGGTTTTTACTGGGAGTTGGTCAAGTAGGCTCCCTCTAACTGGCACATATCAAAATTCCAGACTCCCAGAAGGAAAGCAAATGATCCGCACAAACCATATTGTTTGTACGGTTTAGGTACAGTGAGCCACTCTTAACAGTCAGGGAATGGTAGGAACCCTCTCAAAGTTCCCAAAAGCCAGCCACGGGTCAACCTTGTAAGCTGGGCTTCCAAACGCTAACAGTCTCAGACCTGCTATGTTAACTCTTTTCTAGACACCCACTTCATAGATGGGGAAACCGAGGCTTGGAGGGTTTAAGAGACTAACCCAAGGTCATACAGCTGGTAGCAGAATAGTCGGGATTCAGTATGCTACTCTGCCTACTATTTCTTTTTCTTATCTTATTGCATTGCCTCTCATCACACTAATTCCATATACTGAGGCTTTATATGTGTTGGACAGACATGGTTTTCCTCTAAGACACATAACAATCCTATGAAAAAACTACCTTTAGGAAGTCCATTATATTGAGGGGAAAGCAAAGGCACAGGGAGGTTAAGTCACTTGTCCAAGGTCACAGAGTCAGCAAGTGGTGGAGCCAAGATGGGGATCCGGGCAGGCTAGAGCTCTTCACCACCAGCTGCTACAGCTTGAGGAAGTTACTGATATCTCTGGGCCTAGTTTCTTCACCTTCAAGAGGGAAAGTCATAGTACTCACCTCACAAGAGTTGTTAGGAGGATTAAATGAGTCACTCCAAGAAAAGGACTTAGAAGAGGGCTTAACATAATAGGTGCTCAGTCCATGTTAAGTATGATCGTTTTTATTAGTATTATGCAAAATACTAACTCCAGGTCTGGCACTCAGGAAATCCTCAGTAAATGCTAACTCTCTGTAGTGTAGATTTTAGGTGCGTGGGATCCCATCTCATCCTAACACCAGCTCATTTTAGGGATGAGGAAACAGGCTTAGCGTGGTGAAGTCACCTGCCCGAGATCAGTGAGTGAGTGAGTAACGGAACAGGACTCACATGCACCTCGAATCAATTGGGGTCAGACCCCAATTCCCAGACTCCTAACAGCCTCCTTGGCATTCCTCAGATTTCAGCTCAAATATCACCTCCTCTGGGAAGCCTTCCCAGATGCCCGGACCATGTCTGGACTTCCTGTTGTTCAATCTCAGCACTTTGTCTTCTTCCCTCTCAGCATTACTCACATTTGTAATTTGTCTTTCTTTCCCTACCTCCCTCTGAACTGAGAGCCGTGTGAGGGCAGAGCCTGGGCCTTTCTCTGTCACTGCTGTGTCCCAGCACTGCCTACCACAGAACCCAGCACAGAGGAGCCACCCAATAACCATTTGCTCATTCATTCAAAATCTTATAAGAACCTCCCACTCCTGGGTACATATCCAAAAGAATTGAAGACAGGTGTTCAAACAAAAACTTACACACAAATGTTGAAAACAACACTATTATAATAACCAAGAGGTGAAAGTAACCCAAATGCCCATTAACTGATGAATGGATAAACAAAATGGGATATATCCATATATGGAATGTTAGCCATAAAAAGGAACAAAGCACTGATACCTGCTACAGCATGGATGAACCTTCATAACATTACGCTAAGTAAAAGAATCCAGACATAAAAGGCCACATATTTTATGATTCTATTATATAAAATGTCCAAAATAGGTAAATCCATAGAGACAGAAAATAGGTTGGTGGATGCCAGAGGCTGGAAGAGAGGGGAATAGGGAGTCACTGCCTAATGAGTACTGGGTTTCTTTCTGGGGTGATGAAAATGTTCCGGAACTAGAGAGTGGTGGTGGCACAACCTTGGGAATGTACTAAATATCAATAAAGTATATACCTTAAAATGTTTTGTTTTAAGAGTAAACCTTGCAGAAAAAAAGAAAAATAAAAGAGAGAGCGAGAGAGAGAGAATCAGGAAAAAAAAAAAAAAAGGTTTTTGGTTTTTTTTTCCCTGAGAACCTCATGTGTGCTTGGCCCTAGACTGGGTGGTTCTGGGGACACAGCTGCTCACCAGGATGCTCCCAGGTCCTGCCCAGACAACCCAGTGGCGGGAGGGTGGGGATGGAGATAGACGTTAACTATATAACCATACAACCTGAGAAACGATTGTGCGGGGATTCCTGAGGCTGTAGCATGTTCTCCTACCCTCCTCCCCTCTCACTGCCCTCCTGCCCCATTGGCCTCACTGTTCCTCCAACAACTAGGCCTGCTCCTACCACAGGACCTTTGCACTTGCCGTTCCCTCTGCTGGAACACTCTTCCTCACATGGCCACACAGATTCTTTGTGGCTCCAGTGTCACCCACCTCCTGAGAGCGGTCCTCCCTGGCCCCACTAAGTCAAACTGCGCCCCACAACACCTCCAGCCATCTCTCTCTATCCCCTTCCTCAGCATTATCTATCTCCAGATACTACTTTTTCACCACCTTCCTGATTTTTTTTCAACTCCCTTTCTTTATTTTTTATTTTTCCTCCCAGAAGCACAGACCACCTGGATTCAAATCCTGTCTCTACCTGACTACCTCTGTGACCTTGAGCAAGTTACTTAATCTTTCTGTGCCTCCGTTTCCTCATCTGTAAACGGGGAATAAGAGAATCTACCTCATAGAACTGTTAGGCAATTAGATGATTGAATAAATGACGTATACAAAGTGCTTAGGACAGAGTTTGGCACTTAATAAGAGCAAGATAGGCTTCCCTGATGGCACCGTGGTTGAGGATCTGCCTGCCAACGCAGAGGACACGGGTTCGAGCCCTGGTCCGGGAAGATCCCGCATGCCGTGGAGCAACTAAGCCCGTGTGCCATAACTACTGAGTCTGCGCTCTAGAGCCCGCTAGACACAACTACTGAGCCCACGTGCTGCAACTACTGAAGCCCGCGCGCCTAGAGCCCGTGCTCCATAATAAGAGAAGCCACCGCAATGAGAAGCCCACGCACTGCAACGAAGAGTAGCCCCCACTTGCCACAACTAGAGAAAGCCCGCGCACAGCAACGAAGACCCAACACAGCCAAAAATAAATAAATAAATTTATTTTTAAAAATTAAAATAAGAGCAAGATAGGGCTTCCCTGGTGGCGCAGTGGTTGAGAGTCCGCCTGCCGATGCAGGGGACACGGGTTCGTGCCCCGGTCCAGGAAGATCCCACATGCCGCGGAGCGGCTGGGCCCGTGAGCCATGGCCACTGAGCCTGCGCGTCCGGAGCCTGTGCTCCACAACGGGAGAGGCCACAACAGTGAGAGGCCCGCGTACCGCGAAAAAA
>NW_020175468.1:5163473-5177401 GCF_003031525.2 Neophocaena asiaeorientalis asiaeorientalis
AAAAAAAAAAAAAAAAAGAGAAAGGCAAATGTTTGCTCTTCTGTTGGTGGTGATGTTATTTATAATAGAGTCACATGATAGAAGATACAAAGGATAGAGAAAAGATATATACAATAAAAGAGAGGGACTTCCCTGGTGGTCTAGTGGCTAAGACTCCATGCTCCCAACGCAGGGGACCTGCGGTTCGATCCCTGGTCTGGGAAGATCCCACATGCCACGGAACAACTAAGCCCGTGCACCACAACTACTGAGCCTGCGCTCTAGAGCCCGCGAGACACAACTACTGAGCCCACGTGCTGCAGCTACAGAAGCCTGCGTGCCTAGAGCCCGTGCTCTACAAGAGAAGTCACCGCAATGAGAAGCCCGTGGGCACCGCAATGAAGAGTAGCCCCCGCTCGCCACAACTAGAGAAAGCTCACGCGCAGCAACGAAGACCCAAGGCAGCCAAAAATAAATAAAATTTAAATAAATAAATGTGGAATTAAAAAAAAAAAAAAAGACCCCGCATGCAGCAACGAAGATCCCACGTGCTGCAACTAAGACCCAGCGCAGCCAAATAAATAAATAAATATTAAAAAAAGAAAAAAGAGAAAGCTCTCCCCCCAGGCAATCCTGGGCTGTTTTTTCTTTTTAAAAAAATCCTGTTTTTAATTGGTCCAATGGTTAAGACTCCGCCCTTCCAATGCCGGGGGCGCGAGCCAAAAAAATTTTTTTAAAAACCAACAAAAACCAACAAAAAAACCCAAAAACCCTATTTGGAAAAAGGTTTTGACATTTGAACAGATGTGGAAACATCGTCCATTTTCTCCATTCGTAGCCCTGATCCAACTGTCATAAAGCACTTATTTATGCACCTCCACGATTTTAATACCAGAGTCCCCCCGGAGCTCATGATGGCAAGGCCTGCCAGGTACCCAGCGCAGGCCAGCACTGTTTGTTTGTGCCTCCTTCTTTGTTCATGAATGAGCGAGCAGGTGAGCGAGTGACTCAGTGAGTGAATGAATCAATGGGCTATTTCTGTCTGCCTCCACAACCAAAGCTCTGGACCCTTCCACTCGGCTCCCCTGGTTAACTGGCTCTTCTTCACCCTCTCATCCTCCGGGCTCCCCAGCTGCCCCTGCAAGCCGGCAGACCCCACTCCGCCCACTCGCTGCCCCAGGCCCCTCACCTTTCTGCACCTTGTCGCACAGCAGGTAGAGCTCCTCGCCACCCGTGCACGGCCCGCTCTCCTTGTTGATTCGGCAAATCCGCAGCTCTGACGTGTTTGTGGACTCTGGGAAAGAGGAGAGGAAGGGGCACACAGAAAAAACGAGAATTCAGTCATCAAACCCTTACCAGGTACCCCATGGGTGCCCACCCTGGGGTGTGGAGAGGTGGGAAATGGAGAAGCCAGGGTGCCTGATCCTTCTAGAACCTGTGGTCCAGGTGGAAAAAGAAGATGCCCAGGCAGGAGGGGTTAATGGACGATCATGAGTCCTCCGTGCTGAGGTCCGGTGAGTGTCTGCTCAAAAGGGAGACCCTCAGACCTCAGGGAGGGGTTGGTGGGGTCAGGAGTCAGGGATGAGTCTTAGATGAGGGCTAATGGCCTGAAACTTGTAGTGGACACATGTTGTTTTGCCAGTCTAGCAGTCCTGGCCCTTCTTTTGTTAACAGCCCCCCCCCAGTTTTCCTTTAAGGAACCACCCCCCACCTCAGTCATGGGGATTGGGTAGGGCGGAGCCCACTCCCAGCTCAGCAGTGATCATTTGCCCTAGACCTGGCCAATCAGAGCATCGCCTCCTTCTGGCTACAGCTGATTAGTCAGAGAGGAGGACATGACTAAAACTAGGCCAATGAGAGACAGCCCTGGGACTTTGAGCAAAAATGCTGAGTAAGAGAATCTCTCTTTGGGAGCAGGGGAGAAGTGTCATGCTGGTAGGATGTAAGACTAGAGCTACGTACAGTTATTTTGCCCCTGCATGGGAGGGCCCTGCCAAGAGTGACTCTAACATAAAGGAAGCATGGCTGAGAGATGGAAAGAGATCCCTAACGACATCACTGAGAACCTGGATGCAGCCAGACCTGAAGCACCGTGCTACCTCTGGATAGTTTTAGTTAATGGAACAAATTCTTCTTTTTTTCCTTATTTGAGTTGGGATTCTATCCCTTGCACCCATAAAAGTCCTGATTGAGTTAATATCCCTGCCCATTTTGATGCTTGTGGCAGTCACTGTAGGCTGGCTAAAATCTCACAGCCATTCCCAATCTTCTCTTCCATACCTGTACCCCTCTACAGAGGATGAAAAACCTAGATACTTGCTTTCTCAGATTCTCTTGCAACTAAGGGTGGCCGTGGGACCAAGTTCTGGCCAATGAGACATAACGAGATGTCTACCAGGGTGATTCTGAGGAATATATTATTTTCTCTATGAAAGAGAGAGAGATTATTACTCATGCTGCCTCTTCTCAAGGGCTACCTAGTATAGTTGTACTGGTTGTGCATTCTGCAACACCAGAAAGCCCCATTCCCAGAGGCTACCTAGTAAATGCTGACCCTTAGAATTGGGCAGTGTACAGCCTGCACACCACACAGGGTGTCACTGCCCATCATGCCTTGAACACAGACATGATGTCTGGAGCTGCGGCAGCCAGTTCATGACCATGAGGGAAAGCCCAAGAGAATCACAGAGCTGCTGAACCAGCACCCTGATATAGCTGAGCAGCTGAATCAACAGGAACAGCCTTAATAACTGAGAAAAAAAAAAAAAAGAACTCCCTGTTTGTTCATGCCATTGTATGTGGGGCTTTCTGGTACCTGCAGCCAAAGACAACCCTAATGGAACAGCACCCTCGACTCACTCTTGTCGTAGACGGGCTCAGAGAGCACAGGGTCCATCCGGCGCATCTGTCCTTGCTGGTCCCTGTATGAGGCCTGGAAGCAAATCCTCACGACATTCATGTCCACCTCCTGATGGTTCTTCAGGGACCCAGCTGCGGGAGAGATATGGGAAGGCTGAGTGTGGGGGGTGGAGACCCTGGTGGGGGGATGGGGGACAGGGAAGGGACGGGGCTGTGGTGATGGTGGATACTGGAGAAGGCGAGGGGACAGGGGTGGCAGAGGGGGCGAGGGGTCTGAGAGGACAGGATGCTGAGGCTAGGCGTGGGGACTCACCATTGTAGGGGTCGATGCCCAGTTGAATCTTCCGCTCAATGGCCGCCTCGATCTCCTTCTTCCTCACACACTGGATGCCCAGGTTGTTAAAGCTGAGTCGGGGGGAAGGGGGCAAGGGGGGTAATCCTGAGGGGGCAGGTGTAGCCCTAACCCACAGGACGGCTCTGGTAGATGCTGTCTCAGGGCTCACAGTCTCAGAGGCTGAGGCCCCCCAGGCCCAGGGGTCCCAGCATTGGGAGGGGACTGGGGTTCAAACCTTTCAGGGGTGTGGAGAATTCTTGAGAGAACTTATCTTTACCACAGGAAAGCACCTGTTGACCTCACTTATAATAAGAAAACTGCAAATTAAACAGCAATGTGATGCCAATTTTTTAAAAAACTCATCAAAACAGCAGAGATCAAAACATCTGACCATACCCTTTGCCGGTGATATTGTGGAGAATCAGGCACTCTCACCCATAGCTGGCGGGACTGTAAATTGCCCCAGCAATCACATATTGGAGGACAACATGGCAGTATTCATTCATTCTACCAATATTTCTTGAGCACCTACTGTGTGCCAGGGACTGTGCTAGGCACTGGGGGATACAGCAGGGAACAAAAGAGATAAAATCCCTGCTTTCATGGAGCTGACATTTTCGCTAAGTTTATAAATCACTAAAAGTATAAATGCACAAACTTGGGGCCAGCAATTTCATTTTTAGTAATTCATCCTGCAGAAGAAAGAGTATATATGTGAAGCTGTTCACTGAAGCACAGTTAGGGATAGAGCAACAGAGATTGGAACCATTGTGGGTGCCCATTCATAGGGACTTAATTAATTTTGTGTGCATCCATACATTGGAATACTATGCAGTCAATAAAAAGGACAGGACAGCTCTAAGTGTACTGACGGGATTATCTCTAAGATGTACTGGAACATAAAAACAAGGTGCAAATGTCTGCTACCATTCATAAGGGAAGGAAAAAAATATAAATGCATAGCATATCTTTAGCTGCCTCCAGAGAGGGGCACTGGTGGCCAGAGGACCAAAGATGGAAGGAAATTTATTTTTCACTGCACACCCTTTCTGAACCTTTACATTTTTAAATTAAAAACATATAAATTATAAAGCGAAAGAAAGAATGGGACTTGCAGCCAAGTCAGGTCTGCAGTCAAATTCCAGCTCTGCCATTGGCTATCTGGGCTCTTTCGCCTCTCTGAGCCTCAGTTTCCTCCTCTACAAAATGGGGATAAATATAATTCGTGTGAATGCGTGTACGGCAGGGTTCCAGGCCCAGGTAAGACCCTCCACGGCCCCCAGGCCTCAGTTTCCCCATCTAGGAAATGCAGTGGGGAGAGTCTGGCTAAGCTGCCTCTGCTCCTAAGGTTTTCTGGGGTGATCCTCAGCCCCTCAAAATCTCCGTGACCAAGGGTGAGGGGTCAGGGCTCAGGTACCTGTGCCGGGGGCTGACATGAGGCCGGAGCCGCACCCTGCAGACGCCGTCCGTGCAGTCTTTCCCCACGAGACTGTGAGGGTGAACGCGGTGAGGCCAGTCCTTCCACACCAGGCACGCGGTCACCTCCAC
This sequence comes from Neophocaena asiaeorientalis asiaeorientalis, assembly GCF_003031525.2. Taxonomy (NCBI): domain Eukaryota; kingdom Metazoa; phylum Chordata; class Mammalia; order Artiodactyla; family Phocoenidae; genus Neophocaena; species Neophocaena asiaeorientalis. The sequence goes on from NW_020175468.1 coordinate 5,168,194, forward strand.
CTCCCGCAGCCCTCCACAATCCCGGAGCTGCAGGAAGACAGGTGCTCTTGGGGTCCCTTTGCAAACACCTGCACCCATCCAAGCCTCCTTTGGTAGCTCTCCGCCCCTCCCCTCTCCCCCGACGATGGAGGAATGTTTGCTGAAGACCCCTCCAGGATCCTAAACCGGAGGCTTCCAACCTGGGGGCCTCATAACATGAGAGCTGCCCCACAGATGTGCCTTCTTTCACCACTCGACTTTAAAAACATTGCATGCACACAAGGTCTCCAAGTACAGCCCACAGATAACATACTAATTGTGGAGAGACCAGGTAGACACCACCTTAACCATATGATCAAGGTCAGCGTCACCACTACGGGGCCAAAGTAACACAGGCATCCCCTGATTGGATGTACTGGGAAGAACACGTCACTTCTATGACAGCCCCTTCAGAAGTGCAGCACCGGAATCTAATCAGGAGGAAACATCAGAAAAGCCCAAACTGTGGTCATCTGGTCAGACATGAAAGACAATAAAAATACGGGTGTCATATTTTGGGTTAAAAGAGAACAAAAAATGTATTTTGACCTGGCTGGTAGTTACACAGTGTATATATATATATATATATGTCAAAATTCCTAGAGCTATACACTTAAGATTTGATAAAATATAACTCAATTTCAAAAAAAAAAAAAAAAAGAGGAGAGAGGCTACAGAGACACGATAACCAAATGCAACATAGGATCCTTGATTGGATCCTGGATTGCGGGGGGGGAACAATTATAAAACACACATTTGGGGGACAATTGGGAAATTTAAGTATGGACTGTATATTAGATGATATTATGGAATATTACTAATTTTCCTAGGGATGGTAATGAGTGTCCTAGACATGCAGGAGCTTATTTTTAGGAGATGCCCATTGAAGTATGTAGAGGTGAAATAACATGATATTTACAACTTATCTGCAAATGGGTCCGCAAAAAACACAATGTGTATTTGTGTGTGTGTGAGCGCTGTGCATGCGTGTATGTGTGTGTTTGTGTGTATGGAGAGAGAGTGACAGATACAGCGAGTGGGGCCAAATGTCAACTGGTACGTATAGGTGAAGGGTACACAGGTGCTTATGGTACTCTTAATTTTTCTGGAGATTAAAATTTTTTTCATCTAAACTCATCAAAATGTGTACATTAAACACATGCATTGTTTGTATATCAGTTATACCTCAATGAAACAAACAAACAAAAAACCTAGAAAACAAAAGATTTAAAGGATTTTTTTTTTCAGAATAAAAAGTTGGGGCAGGGTGGGGGAGGGAAGGACTTGGAGTCTGGGGTCAGCAGATGCAATCTCATATATAGGATGGATAAACAACAAGGTCCTACTGTATATCAGAGAACTCTATTCAATACCCTGTGATAAACCATGATGGAAAAGAACATGAAACAGAATATATATATATATATGTATATGTATAACTGAATCACTTTGCTGTACAGCAGAGATTAACACAACATTGTAAACAAACTATACTTCAATAAAATAATGTTTTTAAAAAGTTGGGGAAAATCTGGAGCTTACATTTTAAAAGTATGAGACATCACGTTATTCCAGATTTCCAGATTCTCTTTTTTAAAAGAGAAGTTATGGCAACTGGGGCTGGACTTCTACTCAGCAGTCACGTGGGGCAGCAGATAGAAACTATCCCCTTGAGACAGGACCCAGACCCACGTGGCCGCTTGGCTTTCCTGGGTCACTCACAGGGCCCTAACTGGCATGAAAGAACCACAAAAGCCTGCTCCGAATGTGTAAAGCCGGTGCCTATAAAATACAATGAACAGGTGCGTCTCAGTGAGGGAGTACTGCCCTCTAGGGGGCGTTTGGGATACTGAGGACAATTCTGGTTGACACTGGGATCGGGACCCACAGCAGGCAGTACAGGGCCACAGATGCTACACAGCCTGCAATACCAGGACAGTCCCACACAAGTCCTGCAAGACCTCTGAATGTCCCGCCAACAGTCACATCAGTGACAAACTTGTTTTAAATGGTCAGAACCCAGAACCTCCTTCCATTTTACATGTACAGTATTTTTTCCCATAACTTTCAAATACACTGAATTTTCAAGGACTGCAATCACCATGTTAATTGAGAGAAGACTGGTTTCATTTGAACTCAGAATTGTTCACCACTTTGGTGGCCTTTTTTTTTTTTGCTGCGCCACTGGACTGCCAGGGAATTCCCAACTGTTCACCATTTTGGAAAATCCTGTCACCTATGGCCACGCTGGACTTGTGGCATTTAAGTCGCCAAGTCCCCACGCTGAGTCGGGCTGCATTCATGCTGCTGTATTAATGAAATCCAAAGCAACTGCTACTTTGTTTTCATTTCCCTGAGGCTGTGCCCAAGCATTTACATACTGAAATAAATGTGCTTATATAGGCTGTATAATTTCCCTTTTATTTCTCCTTCATACTAAAGTTGGGGCATTATGGATTTCAGGGATGATTATGAGTAGACAATTTATATTGAGTAGACAAATTTCATTGAGTCAGATGGGTTAAAACCATTAGTTTAACCAGCTCCCTGATGTAACATTAGGAGATTCTGAAAAGCAAGATTTCTGCAAGGCTGAAAGCTTTTCATCCTTTTTTTTTGGCTGCACCATGCAGCATGTGGGATCTTAGCTCCCTGACCAAGAATAGAACCCGCGGCTCCTGCAGTGGAAGCTCGGAGTCTTAACCACTGGACCGCCAGGGAAGTCACGAAAGCTTTTCATCTTTGAGATGTCATGCGAGATTGTGGATAGACGTTAGGCCTTGAAGTCAGTCAGAACTGGTACCAAACCAGGCTCTACCTGGTGATAAACCTCTCTGGTCTTACCATCCTTATCTGTAAAATAGGTACTAAGTACCTGGCACACGAGAGCACTTAGTAAATGGCAGTAATCACTACAATGAATCTGCTGTGTACCCTTGTGCAAGTAACTGACACTCTCTGAGCCTCAGTTTCCTCCTCTAAAAGATGGGGATGAAAATACTAAATCGAAATTCGGAGTCAGGTCACCCCCTATTGTTGGACATTTACTGTTCTAACTCTCTGAAATCAAAACCAACACAAAGCTAGAATAACTGCCTGGAAAGACTTAGAAATAAAAAGTTGGGGAAAACACAGCCTCAAAATATCACCCCACAGGTAATGTACTAATTACAAAGGGAAAGCTATACCTTTTCCATGGTGGTCACTCCCTGTTATGGGCTAAACTGCATACCCCCAAAATTCATATGTTGTAGCTCTAGCTCCCAGTACCTCAGAATGTGACTGTATTTGGAGATAGAGCCTTTAAAGAGGTGAGTCAATTAATGAGGCCTTAGGGTGGGTCCTAATCCAGTCTCCTCATGGCCTTATAAGAAGAGGTAATTTGGACACACAAAGAGTGTGCTAACACTGTGGACACTGGACACACCAGTGCTGACACAGAGGAAAGACCAAGTGAGGACACAGCGAGAAGGCAGCCGTCTGCAAGCCCAGGAGAGAGGCCTCAGAGGAAACCAGCCCTGCTAATAGCTCGGTTTTGGACTTCCAGCCTCCAGAACTGTGAGACAGTAACTTCCTGTGGTTCAAGGCACGCAGTCTGTGGTACTTTGTTACGGCAGCCCGAGCTGACTAATACACCACCTTCACCATGGGCTCCGACTCAGCATCAGATATTAAACTGCCACTCCATGGCCATGATGTGAGATGCCTAGAGGGCCACAGCACCACCGCTGGGGTATTCCCACCAAAATGAATCACCTCATCTAATCTGGAAACAGCCAATAAATTCGGAATGTGGGACATTCTACAAAACGCCTTTCCTGTCCTCCACGAATGTCCCTGTCCTGAAATGCAAAGACAGACTGAGGAATGAACCCAAGTCAAAAGATACCAAAGACACCTGTCTTCCTCTGTTTGGGCTGCTGTGACAAAATACCATGAACTGGGTGGCGTATACACAACGGAAATTTATTTCTTGACAGTTCTGGAGGCTGGGAGCCCAAGACCAGGGCGACAGCACGATTGGGTTCTGGTGAGGGCCTCTTTTGGGTGCAGACTGTGTCACTGTGACCTCACGTGGTGGAAGGGACCTTCCCCATCACCTTCTGGGTTAGGGTTTCAATATATGAATTGGAGGGTGGGGGACACAAACATTCAGACCATAGCAGCACCTGTCAACTAAAGGCAGCACGTGATCCTGGACTGGATTTTAAACAAACAGACAAGAAAAGAAACAGGCATAAAGGATATCTGGGGTCAGCTGGGATCACTAGACTATGGACTTAATCTTAGATAATATTCTTGCATCAATATTATGTTTCTAGAATGTGATAACAGCACTGTGATTAGACAAGGTCCTACATTGTGGAAAAAAGTCATGGCTCTTGAGAGATACAGGCTGAAACATTCTGAGTGAAGTGTCATATCTCTGACTCACTTTCAAATCTTCCTCCGTAAATGTCTATATAAAGAGAGGCAAGCTTCCCTGGTGGCGCAGTGGTTAAGAACCCGCCTGCCAATGCAGGGGACATGGGTTCAAGCCCTGGTCCAGGAAGATCCCACATGCCGCGGAGCAACTAAGCTCGTAAGCCACAACTACTGAAGCCTGTGCACCTAGAGCCTGTGCTCCACAACAAGAGAAACCACCGCCATGAGAAGCCCACACACCACAACAAAGAGTAGCCCCCGCTCACCGCAGCTAGAGAAAGCTGGCGTGCAGCAACGAAGACCCAACACAGCCAGGACTAAAGTAAATAAAATAAATAAATTTATTTTAAAAAAAAGAAAAAAAGAGAGAGAGGCATTGGGGATTCCCTGGCGGTCCAGTGGTTAGGACTCTGTGTTTTCACTGCCAAGGGCCCGGGTTCATTCCCTGGTCCAGGAACTAGGATCCCACAAGCCTCGCGGCATGGCCAAAAAAATAAACCAAGAGAGAGGCATAAAGCAAATGTGGCAAAAGGATGCGGGTGTTCATTGCGCTATCCTTGTCTATTTTGCATAGGTTTAAAATTTTTCCAAAAAATTTGAGACATAAAGTTGAAAAAATATCCCTTATCAAATTGGAAAAACAGACAAAATGCTTAAAGATAAATGAGGGGCTACAAAATTGTCCCTTAACGTACCACACTTGCCCATTCCTGAAAAGCCAGTGATGGAATATACGTTTCAAAGTAAACCGTTCTTTTCACCAGAATGTCCCACTAACACGCTACTTCTGGCCACAACGCCTGGAGCCAAATCCAATAACAACAACTACAACCACCTGTCTGAGTAAGGGGTCCTGCACACCAGTGCTGGGCCATCTCCCTGGTTTCCTCACAGTGTCCTGTGGGGGCAGGAGCTTCATCCCCATTTTACAGATGAGGAAACTGAGGCCAAGGGAAGCACTGGACTTGCCCTACATTTACAGCTGGTAAATGGCAGTGCCAGGACCAAAGCCCAAGTCTTTCTGACCCTAAAATCCAAACTTGTTGGGGTAGGACAGGGTTGCTCTACTAATCCCCCAAGTAAAGCTCTGAGTACAAATCCCACTGAGGAAGAGGAGAGGGAAACAGATCTCACACGAGGGAGCTGGGACCTGGGGCCAGGGTCAGGGATGGCGTCCCTGAGGTGGGCTGAGGCCTCACGGGTGAATAGGAGGAGGTGACCAGGCTGCAGGTGGAAAGCACTCCAGGCAGGAGGAATGGCACAGGCAAAGGGCTGGTGGCTGGATGGTGGTGAGTGAGGAGGGCTGGATGGGAATGGGCAGGAGAAGCTGGACCATGAAAGGTCTTAGAGGCTCAGGGAGGATCTTGGGTTTCCTCCTGAGGGTGCTAGGGAGCCAAAGGAGGGTTCTGAACAGGGGAGAGGAGCAGATGTGTAATTTAACAGCACCCCTCTGGCAGTCTTGTATGGGGAAATCTGGAGGAGACTGAGAGCTGGTCACCAGGGAGGAAGCTGGAGGTCAGGGAGCAGATGAGCCCGGGATCCAGGGCTGGTGGGATGGTGAGGACATAATTCAGGGTCCACAGACACTTGGGCAAAGATCCAGAAACACATGAAGTCTCCATATTGGAAAGGCACATGAACCAGGCCTCTCAGAAATCACTGGGAGAGACAGTCATGCATGCAACCCCCCAGGCAGGGCAACTTGGCAACAGCCGTCAAATTATCTTTGACGGGCAATCCCACTTCCAGAAGTTGTTTTTTTTTTTTAACTTTTATTTTTTGGCCATGCCACACAGCTTGCAGGATCTTAGTTCCCCCACCTGGAATCAAACCCGTGCCCCCTGCAGTGGAAGCGTAGAGTCTTAACCACTGGACCGTCAGGGAAGTCCTAAAATGTGTTTTTTTTAACTTAAGAATATATCTTGGAGCTGAGCTCACATCAGCATGACTGAAGCTGCCTTATTCTCTTTACCATCTCATCCCACCGTGTGGACATAGGATACTATATTGTGCAAGTCTCCTATTGGTGGACATTTTGGTTGTTTCCTGTTTCCCGCTATTAAGAGCAGGGCTGTAGAGAACGACTCAGTTCATCTATTATTTCCTTCATGTGTGTCACTCAAATAACTTCTGGAAGGGAATATGGTGGTCCAGTGGTTAGGACTCCATGTTTCCACTGGCCTGGGTTCAATCCCTGGTTGGGGAAATAGATCCCACAAGCTGCATGGCACAGCCAAAAAAACCCAAAAAACGAAAAAGCCCACACATTTTATATACACACGCGCACGCACGCTCCCCTTTATGTACAAAAGGGGGATAGTATATACGTATATATATATTTGCCTGTATAATCATTAATCATAAAATACTCCTGAAAGGCTCCATGAGATATTGATAACAATGGTCACCTCTGGGTGGCGGGGGGAACCTGGAGGCAGGAATGGGGGACTTTTGTTCATTTTAATTTAATTTAAATTATGTTAATTTAACATGACTCTTCATATTTTTGAACGTTTTGATCCACATCATATGATTCAAAATTTTAAAACAAAATAAAGGGCTTCCCTGGTGGCACAGTGGTTGAGAATCTGCCTGCCAATGCTGGGGACACGGGTTCGAGCCCTGGTCCAGGAAGATCCCACATGCCGCAGAGCACCTAAGCCCCAGCACCACAACTACTGGAGCCTGGGCTCGCAAAAGAGAAGCCACCGCAACGAAAAGCCCATGCACTGCAATGAAGAGCAGCCCCCGCTCGCTGCAACTAGAGAAAGCCCGCGCAGCAACAAAGACCCAACACAGCCAAAAATAAAATAAAAAATAAAATAAAATAAAGATGGGTATAGTTGAAAATCTTGTCTGTACCTTATCCATTCAGCACTGCCTCCAAAAAAGAATTCACCTGTATTTGTTTTCCTTTCCAGAGTTTCTGTACGCAAATACTACCAAATACAAATTGAAAATCTTATTTTCCCCTCTTTTTGACACACACGGTAGTACAGTTTACCTTGAACAATGTGGGGAGTGGGGGAGGGAGTGCTTGGGCACCGACCCTGCCTGCAGTGGGAAATCCACCTATAACTTATAGCTAGTCCTCAGTATCCGTGTTTCTGCGGTTCCGCCTGGGGGGATTCCAACAACTGGGGATCGTATTTACTGTTGAAAAAAATCCCCGTTTGGGCTTCCCTGGTGGCGCAGTGGTTGAGAGTCCGCCTGCCGATGTAGGGGACGCGGGTTCGTGCCCCGGTCCGGGAAGATCCCACATGCCGAGGAGCGGCTGGGCCCGTGAGCCATGGCCGCTGAGCCTGCGCGTCCGGAGCCTGTGATCCGCAACGGGAGAGGCCACAACAGTGAGAGGCCCAAAAATCCCCGTTTAAGCGGACCCGCCCAGTTCAAACCCATGTTGTTCAAGGGTCAACTGTATAATACCCACAAAATTCTGCACCTCAATTTAAACAAAATGAATATATCTTGGAGATGGATACTTCCACATCAGTACCTAAGGGATGGCTTCATTTAAATTTTTTTCTGTATTAACTGTATGTATTTATATTTACCTGCACACTTACACAGATACATTTGTCCCTGCTGCATAGGACTGCAATCGGTAGATTATCGATTATTTCACCAGTCCCCTGATGACTAACACGGAAACTTCCAATTCTTCTCTATACAAACAAGGCTGCAAGGGAGAAACTTGTACGTCCCTCTTTCACCCAGATGCAGGCATATCTACATGATAAGTTCCTAGAAGTGGAATGGCCCGGCCTAAGAGTAATAATGATAATAATTATACTAGTAATACTAGAAGCTCTCTCAATCGAGCACCCACCATGTTGGAGGTACTTGGCGTGTATAAGTAACTCATTTACTCCTCCCAACAACCCCAGGTGCTTGGTTATTATTATAATTCAGTTTTTTAATTTGTTTTCTGGCCACGCCACAGGACCTGCAGGATCCTAGTACCCCAACCAGGGATCGAACCCGAGTCCCCAGCAGTGTAAGTGTGGAGTCCCAACCACTGGACCGCCAGGGAAGTCCGTATTATCCCATTTTGTAGAGGAGGAGGCACAGAGGGACCGAGTAACCTGCCCAAGGCAGTACCTGGATTCGAATCCAGATACTCTGATTCTTTTTTTTTTTTTTTTTTTTTTTTTTTTTGCAGTATGTGGGCCTCTCACTGTTGTGGCCTCTCCCATTGCGGAGCACAGGCTCCGGATGCGCAGGCTCAGTGGCCATGGCTCACGGGCCCATCCGCTCCGCGGCATGTGGGATCTTCCCGGACCGGGGCATGAACCCGTGTCCCCTGCATCGGTAGGCGGACTCTCAACAACTGCGCCACCAGGGAAGCCCCAGATACTCTGATTCTTAAGGCCTCACTGGTGAACCAGGAGGCTACCGATGATAATTTTGACCAATACTGTCAAACTGCCGGGAAGAAGGCCTTTCTTTGAATGCCCTTTAAATTTAAGGCCAAGTGACAGTGGTGTCAGCTGCTCCAACAATAGCAACAGCAATAATAATAACCACCATAAAATACATGAATAATGAAATACATGCATATGGATCTCCGGGGCGGGTGACACGCGAGTCCCACCGCCCCTGGTGCCCACCTCGATGGCGGGCAGCGTCTTGCTGGCCTCTGTGCTGCTCTCGCCGAGGATGCTGCCGGCCGAGCGGCCCTCGCACTCGTAGCGGAAGCGCATGCCGCGCTGCTTGGGCTGCTCGGTGATGATCAGGTGCGGCCGCGGCCCGGGGCCCGGAGCCG
>NW_020175468.1:5177420-5188656 GCF_003031525.2 Neophocaena asiaeorientalis asiaeorientalis
GGTGACGGTGCTCAGGGAGGCCGCCCCGCGAGACACCAGGCGCGGCATCCCCTCGCCCGGGCCCGGCTGCGCCCCCTCCAGGCCGAAGCCATTCTCCTTGATGTACTCGTCGATGATCTCTGCGGGAGAAGCAAAACCTAGGGATGACGCTGATTGTCAAAGAAAAGGCTTTTTTTACCCCCAGACTTGTGCTGCTCTCGCCTTTTCCCGTCCGTTCATTTCTTCAAGACATATTTCTTGTGGGCCAAGGGCAGGGGCGTCAGCTCCGAACACAGAAAAGCCCCTGCCCTCCTTCTTGGAAACAGACGCGTAGCGTCCCCCCGTTTCTTGAAGCCCAAGACCCCAGGGGTCGGCCTGGTTTCTCCTTCTCCTGCACCCTCCTGTCCACCCACCTCCGAAACAGCTCCTGAACCCATGCCTCCATCACCTCTCACCTGGATCAAGGTAGAACCAAGTCACAGGTACCCCTGCCTCCATCTTGCCCCATTTAATAACAACGAGAATAACAGGTGCTCTGCCCAAGCCGTTCCCATCTCAGAAAGCAGCACCACCGTCCACGGTGCTCAAGCTGTAAGGATGCACATCTTTATCAGCTGCTTACGATCGCACATCTACTATGTCCAATCCATGAACTTCTCCTGCCTCTACCTCAAATATACATTTACGTTCCCACCACCTGTCCCCACGCCCACTGCTCCCTCCCTGGGCCACCCTCCGTCATTCTCCATCTGAACCACTACTCCTGTTCCCCACCTCGCCTCTTCCAGTCTATCTGCCAAACACAGCCAGAGGGATCTGATGTCAGACCCTGTCCCCTTCTGAACAGAAGCCTCCAGTGGCTCCCATCTCCCTAAGAGTCAAAGTCAACACCTTCCCCATATAAAACTCTCCCCAAACTCCACTCATCTCAGGAAAACAGGACAAAGACAAAACCCACACCCCCGACCTTGGCCACAGAGCCTTCTGTGGACGGGCCCCCTCTGTCCTGGGCTTCTTGCCTCCCACTGCCCCCTGTCATCATGCTCTGGCCTCTTTTCTGTCACTTGCACCCACCAAGCCCGGCCCTCCCTCTTCAGGGCATTGGACTGGCTCCTCCATCTGCCTGTTCCACGCTTCCCCCCATTCAACCCGTGCTGGCTCCTTCTCATCCTTCCGGTCTCAGGCCACCTCTTCAGAAAGGCCCAATCTAGTGTGTTTTCCCCAGGCCTCTTGCTGTTTATTTCCTTAGCCCAGTCTAACATTATTTTGCTCTTTATTCCTTTTCCTCCTGTCTCTGCCACTAGAGTATCAGTTCCAAGAGAGCAGGGACTTTGGTTCGTGGCTGAATCCCCGGTGCCTAGAACGGTGCCTGGCGTGCAGCAGGTGCTAAATACAACTCATCGAAGGAACGAACAATAGTTGTAGTAACAGTAACTAATTTTAAAGACGGCTGGCATATGCTGAATCTTCACTAAGTGTCAAGCATTGCTAAGTACCCTGGGAGCACATGACTTTGTTAAAATCCCCCAGCAGTCCCAGAAGTCATACTGTGACCTCCTCCCCAACAAGGAAGGCCAAGGTCCCTCTCTGTGAGCACTTGGACTCCCCAGCCTCCCCCCAGAACTGCCCTGTGATACTCACCCAATTCATCTGTGGAAGGAAGAGAAACAGAAAGGTGAGGTCCAGCAAGTGGTCAAGACTTTCATCTTTTAAGACAGATTCCCCAACCCCATCCCCTCCCGGAGCCCTTCCCCCTTCCTCCATCCTGGGAAATCCTGGGCTCTGACTCCCTGGGATGTTAAGCCCTAACCCCCATCTCTCCCTCCTGGCCTACCCTCCCTTCAGCTCCCAACGTTGGGGTCCCAGGGTCAGGCTACCCTCAAATGCCTCCCCCTAAAAACCTTTAGATCGGGGATTATGAAGCAGTGTTGAGAATCTAAGGAAAAGCCAAGGGTCTCATCACCAGGGGAAAAAAATGGATGCCCAAGATTCTAAACAAAATGTGGGGGTGGAGCCCTCCCTAAAGCCCACCCTAGACCCCGGGAGATCACTTCCTGGTGTCTGAAGATCCAGGAACGCTGATCCTTCACTTCTAGGCAACCACCTCCCTCTGCATCCCATGCCAGTCCCCAGCAGTACCCAGCCGGTATCCGGGATTTGCCCCTACTTCCTGAGCGGGGAATGACAGCAATGCTGGGGAAGCCCCTTATCACCTCCTCAGGAAAGCTCAGCCCTGGAAGGGGCCGTGAAGGATGGAAACCAACCTCCCATGATTCCACAGACAGAACAAGGGGAGTCCAGAGGGAGCAAGCAAGCCTGTGGGGTCACACAGCAAGGGAGGGCAGACCGGGGCCAGATGCCCCATCCAGGGTTGCCTGCGCTGGCTGCTGGCCACTGAATCGTTGCCAGCCTGCCCTGCTGCCAGACCTGTCCTCCTCCTCCACTATCGGGGAGTGGCTCCCAGAGCCAGACCTTTGCTCCCTGGAAAGCAGTCTTCCCGCCCCGCTTATCTCATGTGATCTGTGAAGTCACCAGGGTGGGGAGGACATCCCCACTTGGTAGATGGGGACACTGAGGCTGGGAGAGAGGAAGGGACACGCTACAGATCACTGGCAGGGCCAACTTCAAGTCACTTCAACTTGGAAACACCTTCTCAGGCATTCGTGCTGGATGACCTGGGGATCCAAAGATGAGTTAGACTTTGTCTGAGCCCTCAAGGAGCTCCCAGGCTGCGAGGGGAAACTGAGGCCCGAGCAGCTGTGGCTAAAGTTTTGTACTGCCTCAGTTCAAATCCTGGCTCTGTTCTTTGCTAACCATGTGGCCTTGAGCCCATTATTTAAACTCTTTTTGTGCCTTGGTTTCTTCATCTATAAAATGGACACAATAATAATGTTTGTCTGGTTGGGCTGTTTAATATATGGGAAGCACTTAGTACTGCCATAATAGTAGACGATACATAAATACTGGCTGCTGTTGGGTAAGGTGTTGGGAGACATTATTTTATGGATGTGGGTAAATTGCTTCCCCTCTCTAGGCCTCAGATTGTCTGTCTATAAAATGGGGAGGTTGGAAGACATGGTTTCAGAGCACGGGGTGTGGAGTCACACAGATGTTAGTTTGAATCCCGGCTGTCACTTCTGGCTGTGTTGCCTTGGGAAAGTTGCCTAACCTCTCTGAGCCTCCTTCTCTATAAAAAGGTCTGATATATCTCAGGCATTAACATGAAGATTTAGAAGCACACTGGGAAATTGCTTAGCACAGGGTCCGACCACTTCAGGCCCTCCATAAAACTTAGCCATTATTATTATTCTCTAAAATCCTCTTTCAGCCAGGAAATGTTAGGGACTTCTTCTCTTTATTCAGGGCTCAGCTCAAATAACAACCTGCCCCCCATCCAAACTCCCACACAAACTTGCCACCATTCAGGGCCAGCCAGGATGGGCCACACTTGAGCAGCTGTCTTTCATGCCTCAGGGCCTTTGCACAGGCTGGTCTCTACCAGAATGCTCTTCCTTCAGATCTTTGCATGCCTCCTCCTCCACTTTCAGGTCCCTGGTCAAATGTCACCTCCTAGATGGGTCTTCCCTGACTACTTTATCCAAGATATCCCCCAGAACCCCCACTCCAGTCACTCACAGTTAGGTGCCTTGGTTTTATCATTTTCATGGCACTGGCTAGGATTTGACATGACCTTATTTTAGAGTGATTCATATCTGTCTCCTGTAGACTGTGAACACCAGAGAGTAGGAAACACACCTGCCCCATCCCCACTGTATACCCAGGGCCCAGTATGTGTTTGGCCCATCAAAATGAGGGAAAATTTCCCTCCCAGTCTATCTCAGTCGTTCTCCCATCCCCACCATGCTATTTAGGTGTCACTGATCCCAAGATTTGTTTAGGGCCTTTATCACATTTTATAATCCTACATTTAATTCATTGTGTACATATCTGCTTCCACATCTAGGTAGGGAACCCTGTGAGGGCAGAGCCAGGGCTGTCTTAGTCACTGCTGAGTGCTCAGCACTGCCCAGCACAGGGCCAGGTTTGCAATTGGAACTCAATAAACATATGCTGAATGGATAACGTCAGAAATTACTCTCAATTGAAAGAAACCAAAGATCTAGGTCTTGGGTCAGAAAAGTCTCAACCTTGCTCTTGCCCAGAACCAGTGCTTGGCAGTACCCGTTCCCAATGCCATCTCCCACCTTTCACTATCTCCCAAACTCACAAACCTCTTAGAGAACCCGCAGGGCCTCCTCCACAGCCACGCCAGCACTTCTGGGGTCCATCCCATGGCCCAACCAGTGGGGACTGACGGCCCGGAGAGGTTCAGACCCAGCCCACTGGGGCCACTGAGTTTTCCTGGTGGCAGGACTCAATCCCTGCCCTCCAAATTCCAGCACATTTATGAGAGATGATGTCATCCTTTGGCCATGCTTCTGCATTTCCTTGGGCAGCACTGAATTTTGGATGGTACAGGATGAGGGGCCTTATAGACTAGTGGTTCTCAGCATTTCTTGGGAAGTTGCTAGAAATGCAAACTCTTAGAGCCCATCCTGGAGCTACTGAATCAGAAACTCTGGAGGTGGGGCCCAAAACTCTGTTTTAACAGTTCTCTGGGTGACCCTTAACTGTGTGCCAGACACTGCTTTAATACTGATACTGTTTAGCTGTATCAGCTCATTGAATCCTCTCGGTCCCTCTGAGGCATTGATATTATGCCCATCCTACAGATGAGAAAGACTGAGGCCCAGAGAAGGGAAGTGACTTACAGTGAAGGGGTGGTGGCACCAGTAATGTAATTATTACGCTCTGCACTACCATAGTGAATCTCTAAAGAGGACTCTCTTAGAGAGTGAATAGGTGGTTAGTTTTACTTCTCCAGATCCTTATCACCCGGGAGGTAGGGGCATCTGGGGACCCCATCTCAACGGGCAGGGAGGGATACAGGCTGAGGAAAGCTGAGGTAGACCTCCGCAAAACCCCCAGACAGAGGTGTACACAATGCCACCTCCATAGGATTCCTCCTGCCCCATCCTGAGCGTGCAGATGGGCAGGAACTGTGGAGGGCTTCTCACCCGTGGTCCTGGAAACGGCGAGCGAGAGCGAGGAGAGGTCCGCGGCCCCTGCAGGGATGGAGGCATGTCTCAGGAGGTGATGGAAATACGGCGGGAGAACCAGAGAATCTCCCAAGCCCCACCCCGTTCCTCTCCTGGCCGCGCCCCTTTGGAGCATGCCCCTCACCCTTATAGCCCGCATGGTCCGGCCTTCCTTCCTTAACTCATGGACAGGTTCCCTAGTTTCTGTCAGTCACCCCACCCTTCATCACACTCAGTCCCTGCTCCTTCTCTCCCTTAAGAAGGCTGAGAAGGGCCTGGAGGAGCTCTTCTCAGCCTCAGTTAGGAAAGCCCCCGCCCTCTTCCTTATTTCAGGGTCAGACCCTCCCTCTTCTCTTTTCCAGTGTCAGGCCCGTCCCCTTCTCCCTCAGACCCTGCCACTTCTCTCCAGAGGCAAGCCCCACCTCCTCTTTCTTCTCTGAGTCAGACCCCGCCCTCTATTTTTCAGAGCAGGCCCTCCCCCTTCTCTCTGCCAGAGTCGGGCCCGTCTCTTCTCCCTCTCCGAGTAAGGCCCCGCCCCCGTATCTCCCTTAAGCCCCGCCCCTTACTCTGAGTAGGTGAGACCTTGCCTCTTTGAGTTTAGGTCCCGCCCTCTTCTCGCACTCATGGTCAGGCCCCGCCCCCTTCTGTGGGCCAGGCCTCTCCTTTTTCTCCCTGTCTGTGTCTGGCCACGCCCAGTCCCTCAGGAGCAGCTCCCGCTCCTCCTTCTCCGAGTCAGGCTCTGCCCCTCCCCTCTCGTAGTCGGGCCCCGCCCCCTTCTTTGCCTCAGGGTCAGGCCCCGCCCCCTTCTCACTCTCTAGTGGGACGTCTCTCTCTTACCTTGGACCGGACCCGGTCACCATCCTCTGCCTCCTTCCTTCCCTTTGATATAGTGTCCCCGGTACCGTCACACTCTCCCCGCAAAACCCCTAAGACTCCTGTAGGAACCCCCAGACCACTCCAGGACCCCAGGCCTCCCGCATCTCCAGTCCCGCCCCAGACTCCTCTCCTGAACCCCGGCCCCTCTTACCCAAGGCCCCCAGCTCCGGCGCAGCGGACGATCTGGCGACGCGGCGACTCGGCATGGCCCAACCAGTGGGGACTGACGGCCCGGAGGCCAGCCCAGACCAAAACACACACACGCGGGCAGGCAATTGGCCTGCACCCTGTCGTTACGTCACGCCAGGGAAACGGGAAAACCCCCACGCGTCACGTGGCCTCGGGGGCGGGGCCGGCCGGGAAGAGGAGGCCGGGGCACAGGAGGGGCCAGGCCCGCGACGATGCCCATTGCTCTGGTTGAGACCACTGAGTCCTGCTTGGGGCCACTCACAACCTACCCATGGAGCAAGTAAGAAGACTGAGGCCTGCCCACCCCAGGTCTGCCAACCGGACTTGACCTGTTGTTTCTCTGTCTCGAAGGGAAGCTTTGGGATCAGGAGGTTACCAGAGCTCCATAGCTGCCAATGATGATAATCTTTTCGAAACCTCCATGGTCTCTCTACAGCTCAGTTCCTTAACCTGAGTAAATCGGGAGTGACCATACGTAAAAGTTTAAAGCTAGGATGTCAGCTGTAGGACTTGTCTGTTTTGTTCCTTGCTGTATCCCCAGCACCCAGAACAGCGCTTGAAAAACAGTAGGTGCCCAATAAGTTTTTATTAAGTGAATGGATGGATGTTTTATTCCTCCCCACAGCTCCTCCAAGTTTCCTAATAGCCCGTAGCACTTTCAGCTCAAAGGCTCAGTAACTTAGTCCAGGAATGGTAACAGTGTAGCCCCCAGGATACATACTGAGCTGAGTGCCTGACCCCTGGGCTTACCTGGGGGCCTCACAGATACCTCACACCTTGCACCAGCATCAGAGGAAGGTGATAGAATTACTGCAGCGAGGAGGAGACTGAGGCTCAAAGAGGGGCAGCCATTTGGTTAGATCACATTTCTAGGCCTATTCCTAAGAAAGATGGGATGACATTAGGTCCCAGCTTGGATGCCGGGCACCCTCAGACCACAGAGCCAAGGTTTGATGTCCTGTCTCCCTGTGAAAAGTTTGAGTGTTCCATTTCTACTCTTCATGGCCTACATGGACTCACTGATTCAGTCGACATACATTTATTGAGCACCTGCTGTGTGCCAGAGCCTGCACTGGGTACTCAGGCACAGCACTCACCAAGCCAGCCCTGGCACCTGCTCGTCGGAGGCAGACTAGTCTACA
This sequence comes from Neophocaena asiaeorientalis asiaeorientalis, assembly GCF_003031525.2. NCBI lineage: Eukaryota > Metazoa > Chordata > Mammalia > Artiodactyla > Phocoenidae > Neophocaena > Neophocaena asiaeorientalis. Next base: position 5,184,706 of record NW_020175468.1, read on the forward strand.
ACAGTTCTCAAGGTTGTGGCCCAGCCCTTCAGGTGATATGATGCAAGCTCAAGTTGGAGAACTACTGCTATAATGCAAAATATGGAGCAGACTTTTTCTGCAAAGGGCCAGATAGAAAATACGCTCTGCTTTAGGCTTTAAGGGCCAGACAGTCTCAAAACTCAACTCTGCCATAGCACAAAATCTGCCAAAGACCATACCGAAACAATGAGCATGACTGTGCTCCAATAAAACGTTATTTTATGGACACTGAAATTTGCATTTTGTGTAACTTTCATGTGAAACAAAATATTCTTCTCGAGATTTTTTTCCAACCACTTAAAACATCTAAAAATTACAGAAAAACTGGAAAATGCTGGTTTTGGCCTGCAGGCTGTAGTCTGCATATGACAAGGGCATTGCCAGAAACGCTATGATTTGAAGGTTCAGAATCAGCCTGCCTAAGTTCAAATCCTAGGTCTGTCACTTACTAGGAGACCTCAGGAAACTGACTTCATCTCTGTAAGCCTGTTTCCTCATCTGTAAAATGGGTGTAATAGGATGGTTGTGAGGATTAAATACGAATAATAGTTGACACGTATAGACCTCTTCCATATGCTAGGCGCTGTTCTAGCACCTTATGTCACATTACTTTGTGAGACTTCGGACACATTGCTTAATTTCTCTGGGTTTCAGTTTTCTCATCTGCTCTTGTGAACATCTGACTTAGAGTCATTGCACACAGGGTAACAGTACCAGGCACTGCTCCAAAAGCTGGGGACACAGCACACAACACAATAGACAAAAGCTCCTGCCATCATGGAACTGAAATCCAAGTGGGGGAGACAGATGGAAAAGAGATAAGCAAATATATGTCTGATGGTGATGGCAGTCTTACAGACGATTAAAGCAGGATACATGGCTTGAGTTCGAAGGGTAATATTTGGGTTAGGGAGTTTAGGGAGGGTCTAAGGTGACATCTGAGCAGACAGCTGAGACAGTGAAGGATCCATGTGGATATCTAGGGAAGAGTGTTCAAGGCACAGGGAAGAGCAAGTGCAAAGGCCCTGAGGTGGGAACATGCATGGCAATGTTGAAGGAACAAATCGCAAGGAGGCTGGAGTGGAGTGACAGCTGGGGAAGTAGTGGAGATGGATAATATTAAATTTAAGGAAGCGAACCACACGCAGCACTTAGACTAGAGCTTGGCTCATGATAATGACTGTTGAATAGTGGCTCCTACGTGTAGGAGTAGGAGCCTACCTGATTCCCCTCTGCCCCTTGAAATGTCAGGCCTCACAACTGTTTGTTGGGTCAATGGCTGAAAGGACACATCAGAAATCCTCAGCGTTCAGGATTTCTGTGGGGCTCTGAGCCCCATGAGGGCAGGCCTGGGGCTGGCTTGATCCCTGCTGTGTACACAGAACCCCCAGCTCAAAGCAGTGTCCAGGGGAGGGGCTCAGGAAACATTTGTTGACTGACTGTATGTCAGTCTCTCCACCGATGTCTTAATGCAGACCTCATCAAGGTCCACACTTCTGGCTGTGTGCCTGTGTCTGTGAAAGTCAGGATTATGCAAACATGCACTCAGCAAATGATCCCAGAGCGACTCCTCTTGTGCTGTGGACACAGCAGTGACCAAGACAGCTCTGGCTCTGTCCTCACAGGGCTCAGTCCAGTGGAGAAAGACCTGTCTCCAGGTAGTGATGACCCACAGCAGGCAGGGCTGGGATGTGGGAACCCAGTGAGCTGGTGGGTGGGGGGCAGTGTCCCAGAGGAGGTGGTCAGGAAGGGTTTCCTGGAAGAGGAGCCATGGAGCTACAACCTGGAGGATGCATAGGGTAAGGTGAAGAGTTGCGTGCCTGGAGGTGTGTCTGAGTTTAGGGAAGGGTGCCAGGAGGTAAGCGGTCACAGCTAGTTAGAGCAAGGGAGATGAGGCTGTAGGAGTTAGTAAGTCCCCTCCCCCCAAGGTATCGTTCACCACAGTTAGCAGCCTGGGCTCTTCTCCCAAGGGTACTGGGGAGCCATGGTAGGTTCTGAACAAAGAACGGGCAGGGTCAAGTTTGTGCTTCAGAAAGTTCTGGCTGCTGGGGACTTCCCTGGTTGGTCAGTGGTTAAGAATCCTCCTGCCAATGCAGGGGACATGGGTTCCATCCCTGGTCCAGGAAGATCCCACATGCCGCGGAGCAGCTAAGCCCGTGCGCCACAGCTACTGAAGCCTGTGCGCCTATAGCCCATGTTCCGCAACAAGGGAAGCCGCCACATTGAGAAGCCCGCACACTGCAACGAAGCTCGCCGCAACTAGAGAAGGCCCGCGCGCAGCAACAAAGACCCAAATCAGCCAAAAATAATTTTAAAAAAATGGTTAAGATGGTAAAAAAAAAAAAAAAAAAAAAAGACTCCATGCTTCCACTGCAGGAAGCACTAACTTTCACTTAGTTCCTGGTCCAGGAACTAAGATCCCACACGTGGCCCGGGCTGGATGAAAAGTGAATGGGAGGAGCAGGGGACCAGGGAGGAGGCTGAGCTGGGATCCCAGCCTACGAGGAGGAGCCGGGACCGGGTGGTCTCAGTGCAATCGAAGAGGTGAGAATGCCAAGCAATTGTGGGGTACAGCTGACAGGCCCTGCCAAAGACTGTGGGATGAGGATTTGGACAGGGGGTAGGCCAGTGAGTTTAGGTGGCCTGAAAGCCGACAGCCGGCTTGGCTCTATGAGCCCAGCAGGTACTGATGCACAGCAGGGGAGGGAGTAGAGCACGTCTGTGGCTGCCTCAGCGATTAAGCCTGCAGAGTGTGTGTGTACATAGGTGTCTGCACACAACTCTCCTGGGACCTCGTGGATTCCCTGCCTGGCTCTGCAGGGAACTGTGGTGGTGGAGCCCAGGAGAACCTGGCTTGGTTCCCAGCCCCGGGCCTCCTCTCCCGGAAGTGTTGATGAGAACACCCCCCCCATAAAAAACCTGGGAATGTGGGGTCCCAACCCCTCAGAGTACAGGGTCACCCAGGGGCCTCAGTCTCCTCATCCATAAAGTGGGTGAACAGTTCTGGTACCCAGCTTGCTGGGAAGGCATACGCGCCACACACTAAGAGTCTGGCTGGGTCCTTGGCACAGGCAGCCCTGAGGGTGCTGATGGCACCCCAAAATCTATGGCCGCTACAGCTGGGCACCACTCTGAGCCAGGATTCACTCCCAGGGTCCCCTGGAGACGAGCTCATAAGCCCAGAGAAGCAAGGTCAGGCAGCCAAGGTCCCAGGATTGCTGAACAAGGCAGGCTAATGGGACCGTATCAGTGGTGGGTAGACGCTCCTGCCCTGCCGGGCTGTGTGAGGCCAGGAGATAATCAGTGGCACAGGCGAGGCTCCGCGCCTTGGCGGGTCTCGTGGTTAAGAGCACTGGTGCAGTGAGGTCGTGGCGAGCAGCTTCCCAATCTGTGAAATGGGGACGGTTACGGAAGCCCCCTCAGAGGGCTCCTGGGAGAGGGAGGAGGAGGAGAAAGGGCCTGGCCCAGAGGGTCACTGTCCCCAGTTTAGCGTGTCCCGCGTCCTGCAGGTCTCCCTGCCAGACTCAGGAGAGACACCCCCACCTGCTCTCCAAGGTGGCAGGGGAAGGAAGGCACAAGACGGGGGGCTCTGTTGAGTTTAAGTTAAACACCCATATGAATTTATTAAATCCAGACTGTGTTAAAGGGCGGCGGTCTGGGAGGAGGGAGTGGTGGGGGATCGAGGGACAAGATGATGGACGGCCGTGGGTGTCCCAAAGAGGGGCCCGGCCCCTGCCCCGCCTGGCCCACCCCCTCGGCAGTGCCATGTCAGCTTCACCATGATTCCTGATGGTGTTGGGCTGGCGGGGCGAGATGGCTGGAAACACGGAGGAACAGACAGACAGACGGTGCCTCCACAAATGACGCACCCTGGCCCCCACACCACACACCAGGCCCCAGCCCGATCTGTCCAGGGAAGCGGTGACCGGG
>NW_020175468.1:5188713-5231911 GCF_003031525.2 Neophocaena asiaeorientalis asiaeorientalis
ATGGAAAAGACCACATCTGGGGGTGGGGTGAGGGGGCAGCGTGAGGGGAAGGGGCAGGGCCCACCCGGATCACTGTCGGACTCGGGGCAGGGGGGTCCTGCAAAGAGTGGGCTGAGCCTTCAGGCCGAGGCCGGCGCACCTCCCTCAGACCAGGGCCCTGCCCGTGCCCAGCTCTGGTGGGAGCCTGCCGGCCAGCCCACCCACCTGCCCGCCGGGCCTCACCGTCCCGCAGGCAGCCGATCCGGTACATGACAGGCATCTTGATGACAAAGGCGAACAGGTCATCAATGAAGGTGTTGAGGGCCTTGTAGGTGAGCATACGCCAGGGCAGGTGGGCCACAGACTTGAGCTTGTAGTTGATGAAGAGCTGCGGTGTCATGGTGATGAAGCCTGCGGCGGAGAGGAAGGGGCAGCCATGAGCAGAGGAAGGGGTGTCCTGACCCTCCACCTCTTTGACTGCATTTCTGGCCTCTGTCCCTTCACTCACTCTGTCCCAGCCACACTGGCCCCCGTGCTGCTTCCAACACCCCAGGCACATCCTACCTCAGGGCCTTCGGACTTGCTCTGCCTTCTGACAGATCTCTGCACAGCTCCTTCCTTGGCACCTTTCAGGCCTCAGTTTACGTATCATCTCCTCGGAGAGGTGATGATGGAGGTCAGGGACACCTGACCAGCCTCCACGGCCCTCTCACTCTGGCCCCTTCAGAGCACTCATCACAGGCTGTAACTCACTTGTCTGTTTACTCTGTCCGTTCCCCTGAGGACGAGGACTGAAATGCACTGTCCAAGGCTTCCCGGAAGCCCTCCCTGACTCCCAGACCGGACCGGGCACCTCTCTGAGGCTGTCCACGTGCCACCCCTGCTCCCCCTGAAGTGTCCCTGTCTGGAGACAGGTCTGTCTCCCGCACTGGACCCCAAGTGCCGGGAGGGCGGGGCCAGGCCGACTCGCTCACTGCCGAGGCCCAGCACGGCCCAGCACGCGGCTGAGGACTGCTGCTGGACGCCTGCCCTGACTGCGGGGGCCGCGTATGGTGAGGGCCTGCTCACCGAAGGTCAGCAGGAAGCCATAGAGCATGCTGAGCACCCAGGAGTACCAGCCCTTGTGCTCCAGGTACAGGAGGCTGTAGACGGCATAGCACCCCAGGAGTGGGAAGAGGATCCAAGACAGGTACCGGAACGCCATCTGTGGGGCACAAGGTGGGGCTGGGACCCAGCTCCTTGGGCCCCACCTGGCACCCCTGCTCCCCGCCCTCACACACCCACACCTGGTGTGGCAGGCCAGCCCGGGGGAATTTCCAGGTGGCCCTGGGAACTCTGGACTTGGCTAGGAAGTATATGTGGCAGGCAGGGGACACTAGAGGGTATGATGCAAGCCATGAAGTATGGGGCTGTCGGCCGATAGGCAGGCACCCTAGCCATGTCCTGGGTCCCCAGGAGCGTGTGGGTACCTGCAGACCCTCCCTGAGGCCCACTGTGGGGACACTCACGTCGTCATACACTTTGGTCGAAGACTCAACGTATGTTGACTTGTCTTTGAAGGTTGGGCGGGGGAAGAGTCCGGCCACCTTGTGCTCCCGGTCCAGCTGCGGACAGGGAGGGAGGTTGCAGTCAGCTGCCACGTTGGCTCCTGTCCCCCAAGCCAGTTCCAGCTCCCGCCCTTCCCCACCGTTCCCAGTTCCCCTGCCCCACGTGTGACCCGAAAAATCCCCTGGTGTGAAAATCCCCTTGGTCTTGGGAGTGTGGCAGGCGTTGGGAATCCCCTAGGGGCCAGCTCCAGGGTCTGGCTGGGCCACACGACCCTGCTCCCAACCCCTGGCAGCTTCTGAAACAGCATGGCAGCCTGGCCTTACCCGGACATCCATGACCTTGGTGATCTTCCAGAGGTCGATGAGGACCCCGATGAAGACGCTGACCTGGACCACGAAGTTGGTCTCATTGTCCAGGATATAGAGGAGGACCACGAAAGACTGGAAGACGCCAAAGAAGACGGAGCGCACGGACAGGCCCTCCAGGGACTGCCGGCTGTTCCAGAACTGGATATCTGTGCACAGGAGTTGGGGAGGAAGCCAGGAGGGTGAGGAGCCCCCGAGTCCCTCCCGCAGCTCCCTCAGGCCCCGTCCTCCTCACACCCCCGGGGCGGCACTGGGTATGCCACGGGAGGAGGGCGCACACTACCCCCCCCTTGCGGTGAGAGTCTGCTCCACAGGCGCCAGCGGAGCCCCAGGCAGGCAGGATCTCTGCAGCCTCACACTGGACACACCCTGCCCCCCAGGGTGCGGTCGGTCCCTTGCCTGGCAGTGACGGTGGCGGAGACTGCTGCCATGTGCCACGTCCCTAAGGCCACACAGCCTGACCCGGCGGAATCTGCATGGAAGCCGGGTCTGTGTGACAACAGACCTGAGCTGTCCGCCGTGGCACCGTGGCGCCTCCGCTGGGTGGGAAGGTCTGGGACATGCACTTCAAGACCGCCTCTTCCAGCCCACCACCCCGAACCTGTGAAGGAACCAGCCCACATTCCCTGGCGGTCCAGCGGTTAAGACTCCGCGCTTCCACTGCAGTGGGCGTGGGTTTAATCCCTGGTCAGGGCACTAAGATCCCGCATGCCGCGAGGTGTGGCCAAAAAAATAAATAAAAAAAGGGACCCGCCCACAGACACGCTCAGGACACGCACAGGGGCCATGGGCTCTGCTCTCCAACCAGAGCTTCTTCCAGTACTACTCTCCCAGGCCCTGGCCACCCCCGACAGGGCCCAACTCAGCCCCTCTCCCAGCCCTGGTCTTCCCATCGGCCAGACGAGGAAAACGGCACCACTGGACTCTGCCTGGGCTGTGTGTCCAACACCTGCTGCCACAGCAGGCCGACCCAGCACGATGCCCGTCTTCCAGGCGAGAAGCCATGCCCAAGGCCACACAGGGGCGAGACCCGGGTGCTGGCCACCCCTCCGGCTCTGACTCTGATTCCAGAGCTCCAGCACACCTGGTAGGCTTACACCTCTCCCTTCAAACCATCAGACCCTGGGGAGATATGAAGGGGACACTCACAGGAGCCCCCCCAATCCTAACTGGGAAGAATGCGTCTGAAGACAGGGTTCTGGTGGGGGTGGGTGGATCCGAGTTCTGCCTCAGACCAGAGAGGCAGCAAGCACGGGGTGTAAGGCCGGGCTCGCCCAGGGCCCATGCCCTTGCTCTGTGACCCTGAGCAAGTAACCACCCCCTCTGTGCCTTCATCTGTCATTAGGAAAAAAGGGACCCTAGGGGACCCAGCTTGCAGTCAGCAAGAGTGTTTGCACGCATGCGCCCACCTGGCACAGCCAGGGCTCCACGCACCACGGCTAACACACGCCTCCCTACAGGGGTGAGCACCACTTACTGTTTGGTCTTGATGTCATAGTTTTCCAGAAGGTAACTCAATCATGGTAATGTCCTCTTAATAAGAATGACGATGACAATAATAATACCCATTACTACTGCCACCTCCAGAAGCTGCAGAGCAGCAGGCCTCCTTCAGACCAGGGCTCTCTAGGACAAGGAAGAAGGGGCCAGCAGGGCCTAGAGTATGGAGAAGGCTGCCTGGATCTAAATCCTGGCCTTGCCACTTGGGAGCTGTGTGGCTGTGGGCAGGTGACCAACCTCCCCAAGCCTCCGGGTCCTTGCTATGACAGTGGGGGTAACGACGCTTCCTGACGGGGCTGTGGCTGCAGGGCTCAATGCGCTCACTGGAGGGCACTCCAACCGTGCCTGGCATGAGGGGTGGCCGGTCCCCCTCAACCGCTGGCCATCACCACTGCTGGCCTTTGGAACCTTGGGGCCCTCTGGGACAGGGCTGTCACTTTCCCACTCAGATGGGCCCTGTCCACTCAACCCGAGGGGTCTTCCCCAACAGGCGGCCTGCCAGGCAGGGCAGCAGAAGCAGCTCTGGGGCTTCCCTGCTCCCCGCCTTGGAGTTCCCCGGCCCTGCTTCCTAGCGGCTCTGTCCTGGCTTTTGCCAGAACACCAGGCCCAGCCCCTCCCCCAGCGCCACGCCCGGTAGATGGGAGTTTCTGGGCTGGGAGTTGGCGGCTGCTCACCAGGCCTCTGGAGAGTGGGGCTGACAGGCCCCAGGTAGGGGGAGGGCCCAAGAGGAAGAGGGAGGGAGCAGGCCCTATCCTCCCACCACACATCCCCTTGTCCCCAGTCCCCCACGGCCTCTCACGGGGCCCAGGGTCCCACCCTTACCGTTCTTGAAGGCCAGGAACTCAAAGACACTGTGGACAATGGACACGATGATGGTGAGCGCCAGCAGGTAGGGGTTGGTCTCTAGGAGGGCAACCTGGGGTGGGGGTGGGGGAGATGCTGTGAGCGCTGCTGTGCCCCGGCCGGGGGCTGACCGCTGCAGTGCCCTCATCAGCCGACCCATCTCTCCTGGCTCTGGGCTCTGGAAGAACCTCCTGATATTCCCCATATCTGACCCCAGGGCTTCCCAGCAGGGTGTGGTGCTGGCCGGGAGGAGAGCAGGTCAGAGATGGGTAGATGGGCACAGAGAGGTGGGCGAGGGATGCACGCAGAGGGAGGGAGAAAGATGGAGACAGAGGAGAGATGGGGAGACAGTGATGGGGGTAGGCAGAGAAATAACTGAGAGAGATGAAGGGACTGTCAGAGCCAGGGACAGAAACCCAACACCAAAGACAGCCCCGGGCAAGCAAAGACCAGGCTCAACAAGACAGACACAGGCAGAGAAGAATATTCAAGGACACAGTGAGAGGGAGCAGACACATGGAGTCAGAGCCCAAAGTCAGGGAGGCAGAACATGGGGCCGAAGAAGCAGGGAGGGGTAGATCCAGACCCGGAGGGCCAGGCCTTGCAAACAGAAAAGCCGTGACAAGGAGGATCATGGGGACTCCCCTGGTGGCGCAGTGGTTAAGAATCCGCCTGCCAATGCAGGGGACATGGGTTCGAGCCCTGGTCTGGGAAGATCCCACGTACCGTGGAGCAAATAAGCCCCTGAGCCACAGCTACTGAGCCTGCGCTCTAGAGCCCGTGAGCCACAACTACTGAGCCCGTGCTCCGCAACGAGAAGCCACTACAATGAGAAGCCCGCGCACCGCAACGAAGAGTAGCCCCCACTCACTGCAACTAGAAAAAGCCCGTGAGCAGCAGTGAAGACCCAATGCAGCCAAAAATAAGTAAATAAATGTAAAAAAAAAAAAAAAAAAAAAGAGGAAGACAGTGGAAGCCTCAGAGGCAGGACCCCCAGAGTGAGCCAGAGCCAGAGGGCCGAGTGTGTTTCCTCCCACTGCAAGGAGGGCGGCTGGGAGGTTGTGAAACTGTGGGCAGGGGAGCATCTGCTCGCAGCCCCCAGGCCATCGGCCTGGCCCACTTCCCCTTCCCCTCCTGCCGCCAGGAAGGGGCTGGGAGCCTCCCGCCACCCCCCCCCACCTTCACCGAGTCCTGCTCCTCATCTGACTGCTCGTACAGCTCGTCGCCCAGGAAGTTCCAGGGCGACTTGGTGCTCTGGGCGGCGTAGAGCTGCCAGCGCCAGAGCGAGAGCGGGCAGAAGGAGACGCGGAGGGGCAGGCTGGCCAGACTCTCGTTGATGGGGTAGTAGTCCTTCTGCAGGTTCCAGTAGTCGTTGAAGTAGATGATGGGGTAGTAGTCACCGCTCACGGCATCAAACTTCACATCTGCAGGCACACGGGGCAGGGGTTACCGCTCAGCCTGGACCAGAGGCCACAGGCACCCACGGGGGTGGGGAGACCCCTCAGCCTCCGAGGACAAAGGTGTCAAATTCGGATGTTTGCAGGGATCCAGTGGGGCCCCTGGGACAGAGACTGGGGCACAGGGAACATTTCTGGGCTGTGCCAAGGAGTCAGGGAGAGGGCAGGCTAGGGAGGGCTGGGTAGGCCCTGGCTGAAGGGGACAGCTGCAGCTCAGCTACAGGCTGTGGCTGCCCTGAGGCTCTCCACTCTTCAGGCTTTAGTAAAAGAAGTCAGAAACCTGGGTTCCTAAGTGATGCTGCCTCAATTTCCAAGGCTGGCAACGGATGCACCTTTTCCGAAAAAAGCTCATGGCTGGATGAGACTAGTTTGGACACAAGGTGGTCAGGGCTGGGGTCACCAGAGGTTGTGGGAGGAAGAGAAAGGGGAGTGTCTAGAGGGGCGGGGCAGGAAGCTTGGGAGGGTGGAGACCTAGTCAGAGATCTCGGGCTGGGGGTGGGGCCAGGAAACAAGAAAATGGCCTGGTCAGGAGCCCGAGCGGGTGGTCGGGGGCTCACACTGGTCCAGGGGAGGAGGCACGCTGCCCTTCACCCACGGCGTGTGGTCGTCCACAATGTTGATGGTGATGTTGGGGTGCCAGTGGGAGATCACCTCCACAGGCCCGTAATCCTCAGCTCTCTGAGGGGAGACAGGGGTTGGTGGGTCTCAGAAGCACCTGCTCACTTCCTCCTGAGGACTCCCGTGACAGTCGCGACAGCAGAAGAGCAACCACCACAGCGACCGCTGGCCGAGGGCTCACCCTGGCCAGTCCCCGCACCAGCCTCTAGACCCCGCTGCCTTGGCTGCCCCCAGCCACCTGACGGAGCAGAAAACCCAGGCCTGCCCATATGGATGGCACGGCGCACCAGGCTGCAAAGTACAGCCCCACGACCGCACAAGTGTGGGACCTGCGTGCAGCCTCCATACTCAGGGGCCGCCCTCCCGCCTGGAACCACCTCGTGGAGAGAGGAAGACTCTTGGTGCCACCACGGGTTAACGTCCCCGGATTAACCGGGAGTATTCCTTCTAGAGCCAACGTTAGCAGGTACCTCATCTGTGCCGGGCCGAGCCCGGGCTCTGGGGTCCGGCTGCTTGGGTGTGAATCCCAGCCCTGCCACTTCCTGGCTGTGATACTTTGTGTAAGTCTCCTTGTGACGGGACTCACCCAACAGGGCTGGCGTGAGGCTTCCAGGTGGGTGCGTGTAAGGCGCACAGATCACCCGCCCTGCCACTGCTGGAGGTCAGCTGTAACCTCACCGGCAACGCTCCCACTCCCTGAGAGCTAGCTCTACATTCTAACCCAGTTTCCCGGGAGGGAAACTGAGGCTCAGAAAGGTGAAAGCCCCCGGCTGCCAGCGGCTCAGTGGTGGTGTCAGAAGACAACCCCCGTGGTCTGGCTGCTGGGCTGGGAACGGGCTGGACGGCACCCCCAGAACTCGACGGCTCTGCTTGTGTTTACCTTGATCATTTCTGGGTCAGCTTCCGTCTCTCCCGTCAACAGGTTCTTGGTTTTCTGAAACCGCCGGCGCTTGTATTTGTTGATCACTGAGGGCGAGGAGGCAGGGAAAGGGGGTGGATGTGAGACCTGCTGGCACTCGCGGGCCCCAGGCCTCTGCCCACCCGGTTCCCGGCTCCCACTCTTCCACCCACCAACCGACGACGGCAACCAGAAAGCCTGCACTGCCTTCTCAAATCTCACCCCAGCCCCAGGTTCCCCATCTTTGCAGTGACACCGGCATCCACCAAATTGCCCCAGGAGTCTCCTCCACCAGGATTTGCTGCATCTGTTCCATCAGCCCACCCCGGGTGAATAGCCCCTCCGGCACATGCTTCAGATACGAGCACTGCCTCCCACCTCCAGAGCCCCACCCCAGGCCGGCCACGGCGCCCCCTCCTGGATGACCGCAGTCACCTCCTCACTGGCCTCCCAGTGGCCTCTTGCCCCTAAGATGCAAGTAACTGATCGAGTCATCCCACTGCCTCAGAATCCTAGACAGCCCCTGCTGCCCCGGGCAGGGGCCCTGACGTGCTCACCACGGCCCCACCAACCTCAGCCCTCGCCACCTCTCATCCTTGCGCACCCCACTCCTTCCTCCTCAAATGCGCCAACCTTGGGCCTGCAGACGACCTTGGGCCGGCAGACGTGCTGCTGCGCCTCCCCGGCAGGGATCCAGCATGGCTGGGATCTTCCTGGTTGGCTCCTTCTCCCCCTTCCAGCCCCTGGTTAAATGTCCCTTCCGCCCACTCCACTGAAGGCGGCTCCTGGAGCCCGGGTGGGTTCCTCGCCATTTCTGTTTCCTTCACCACAGTTCATCATGACCCACTGGTTCACCTGCCCACTGGTTTACTTGTTTGCTGTCTGCCCCCTCAACCAGTCTGCAAACCCCAGGTGGGGCCGGGCCCGTTTTGGGCCCTGCTGTATCCCCCCCCAGTGACGAACAGCAGCATTGATAAATATAAACAGGTGGGCTGAGACAGGGCCGAAGAAGGCCCAGAGCCGCCAACGCGAGAAATATTTTGGGGCTGTGAATCCCCGGGCAGGAGTGGACCTCACTTCCTTTTGCAGAGGCCAGGTCAGCCACGGGCTCCCTGCCATGCTGCCCCAAACCCTGCCAAGACATGCCAGGACGACAGGGCTGGTGCTTGTTCATGCTCCATCTCCCCGCCTCCACCCGGGGCTGGGTAACTCTTCAGCTCCCCCTTATGCTGGGACAACACATGGCCTGTCCCTCCTGTGACTTCTCCATCCTGCCCCCAGGTGCTAGGGAGATGGGGAAATGGAAGAGGGAGCTGGCCAAGAGCAGGGGCCCTGGGGTCACATCCTGGCTCTGTCTCCCATGAACTGAGGGACGTTGGTGAGCTACATCACCTCCCCGGGCCTCAGTCCCCGCTCTGGAGAATGGGGATCAAAGCCTCACCTCTTCTGGGCAGGACCACTGCGAAGTGGCGCTCTGCTCTACAGAGCCCAGCCGGCAGAGCACCCCTGCATGTCACACTGACACACGCCACAGGGCTCAGATCCCTCCCACCCGCTCAGAACCAGGGGCTTCTGGATTCTATGGATGAGCTCAAGTTCAAAACCACTTCTGGGAATTGACTCAGGGTTTCAGCCCGGGGGCCAGCTGCTCTTACGGTTCCCATGAATATCATCCCATCACTTCTATCACAATTAACGCATTTGAGACCTTGCTCCCACGTCAGGGGAAAGCAGTAAACACCCAAGGGTGGGCATCCTGGAGAATAAATTCCCCGGGGACATGCTCCGCTGCTGTCTTCCACACCCATGAGAGGCTGTCCAGGGAAGGGAGGGACCGTGCCCGGCCAGCCCCAGAGGCGAGAGGCTCTGGCTCAGGTGGAGAACATTTTGCAACTTGGTGGCATCCAGATGGGGTTATGATATGAGATGGACCTGGCTTCCGTAGGGAGGAAGAAGCCCCCTTTTCTTGGAGTTAAACTATACCCTGAGCACCGACAATGTGGCTCGTTGAAACTGAAATGTGCTGTGAGTGCAAAACACACACTGGAATTTGAAACTTAGTGCAGGAAAAAGAAGAGTGAAAGTACCTCGTTAATTTTTTCATACTGATTACATGTGGAAATGACAACACGTTGACCTCAATAAATTACTAACATTCATTTTATGGCCTTTTTTTTTTTTTTTTTTAACGTGGCCACTTAGGAAACTTACAATGCCTTCTGCAGCGGGCACTGTGTCCCTCTGGGACAGTACTGTGCTAGGGAGCTGACCACTGGCCCTTTGGGGAAGGGAGGAGGGGGCTCTTCCGATCCCACACTCTCGCTCTATGCCCTGGAGTGGGCCGGTGGCCAGCTCCGTGTCCCTTCGAGCCCCTGCCCTAAGGGGGCCCAGGTGTGAGGCAAGCCTGGGGGATTCTGGTGGTTTCTCAGGTCCACAGGCTGCAGATTCTATTTTGCAGACCACACCAACGTCTGTCACACTGACCACGAACACGACCTCACCACACAGTGACACGGATCACATTCACCAGAGACGAAACCACAAAAGGTGCTGGCATCGAGCGTGGCTGATTGGTGTAACTGGGACGCAAGCGAGCAGCCGCCCACCTGGGTCACATTCAAAGCAACCTCTGAAGCGTCAGGCACATGTAACCCAGACTTTCGGGGACACCTCCGTGGGGATGGCCCCTGCAGGCCACACCCCTCAGCCCGCCTCTGCCCACATCTTCGCAGATGCGCTCCACGGAAGCCAGCCAGCCAGCCAGCCAGCCAGCCGGGCGGAACGCCCTACAGAGCACGGTCCGCAGACATACTTGCTTAGAACAGCGCTTAGCACACCTGGGGGACTTTTCCAAATCAGCTTTGGGTACTGACGTACAGTCACTAGAGTTTTGTTTCATCCAGTGTAGATGGTCACAAAAAAAACTCTCATCCTTTGGGTTATTTCTATACCAGAAGAGGTAGGAAAAGACCTAACCCATGCAAATTAAAGCACATCTGTCTCTGCGCCACCCAAAACAGCCACAGGGATCTTAACCAAGTCCACAGGCGCAGCAGAATCAAAGTGAAGGTGGAGCACGCAAAATTCACATGAAGGGAACGGGGGGCTTTTGGGAGGGGGGTGTGGGGGGCTGTCTGTTCTCTAGATCTGCTGAAACTGAAGTGCAGCGAGAGAGTCCCACAGCTGCCGATCAGGAGACAGTGGACTCAAGGACAAAAGACACAAAGGGCAGGCAAAAAAATGCCAACAATTATTAACCTCATGGAAAAGGAGATGTTGGACAGGAAAGGAAGAATGAACTACACACACTGTATGGCTCAGACGGGAAGAAGAGCCACACACTCGAAACCATCTGAGTGCTGAATACGAATCTAATCCAAGTGTGCTCCTCAGTTGAGATTTCCTCTTCCAGAGTAGGAAGTCAAGGGGTAATGTCAAAACTGAAACACCAGCAAGCTGCATTACCATCTTATCGTTGGGAGCCTTGGAGATTACGTCGCAGAAACAGCTAAAGCAGTTGCCTGCGGGGAGTGGAAACTGGGGGAACACGAGAGGGGGAGAGCAGGAGACAGATGAGTGTCGCTGTCTGGCTAAATTACTTGAATTTTAAACCATGTACGTATAACGAGAGATTAAAAAAGTTTTTTTTTTAAAGAAGATGCCCTGGGCAGAGAGAATCTGTTTCAAAATGAGGCCGTGTCAGAAGTCCCAAATGGCCACAGTTCTGACCCGGGGCTTCTTGGGGTCACCGGCAGTCCTGCGGTTTGCTCACCCAATCAGGATTCTCGGGGGGGCACCAGGAGGGTGGCCAGCGAGGTGAGAACGGGGCCTGTCCGGTGACGTGGCCCTCACCAGCTTGCCTCGTCAAGGGAAGCCCTACTCAGAGGTGCGCGTGCAGGGGCGGAGGCTCACAGCGCAGCCATGCAGGACGCATTCAAACCTGCAGCCTGGATGCAACTAACGGCAAAGGGCCTGCAGTCTCCCTCTGCTCGTTTAATCGGCCATCGTTCTCTCATGGGCCATTCTGGAGTGTCTGCTCTGCCAGGCCCGGTACTGTGCACACACCGGCCTCGCCCTTCCTCTTCTCCGAAGTCCCTTTCTCCACCTGCTCTTTCTAAACCGATTCCTCTCCTGCCTGCCCACAGGTGTCCAGAGGCATGCAGGGTACGTGGGGTTCGAGCCTGGCCACCAACCCCAGCCTCCCTGAGCACAGGGTTCTTGCCTGCCCTTGTGGACTTGGGAGTCCAGGCCCGCGGCACCACGGGGGCCCCAGGACAGAGAGGGACTTACTCCGAGACATGTGGACTGTGGCGAGCCGGCGGTACAGCGCCTTCTGCCGGGGGTCTGGGTGGAAGCCGCTTTTGGTGAAGTAGACGTGGATATAGATGGAGCCGTTCTGCTGGACGCTCTGCAAGGCGGTCCGACGGGGACAAGGAACAGTGAAGCCCCTCATGACGCCCGCCCCCCACGGCTTCCTCACCCCCGTCTACTGAGTGTTCAGGGTGGGCAGTGTAGTTAAGTGGTTAGGGCCAGACACTGGAGTTAGGCTCAAATTCAAAACCAGGCTCTAGCACGCAATGGCTGTGTGGCCTCAGGCTTCGCCTCGCTGAGCCTCAGGGCCCACCTGCAGGACGCAGATCATCAGCACTGAGGGCACAGCAGGGCCGTAAGGATTATCTGAGAGCGCTGAGCACGGTTACTCAAGCACAGAATAAATAGGAGCTCGATAAACGTCAGCAGCCTTAATTCATTAAACGGTAAAACAACGAAGGCCAGATACCACTCTGGCACTTCAAATGGTAACTGCCCAATCCAGTGAGTCACATCCGTATAACTCACGTAAACCTTGGGCACTGGGTCATGTTATTATCCCATTTTCCAGATGTGGTGACTGGGGCTCACACAGAGAGGCTACATGCAGCAAGTGGATCCGAACCCAGTCTGTGGGCTCTCCCGTGGCCCTGCCTCTCACCGTCTGTGTCCTACCTCTCTGCCTTTCACCTACTATTCTCACCCCCCTGCCACACCCACCCAGATGAGGAAACTGAAGTGGGGTGGCCACCTGCCTGAGGCGCAGGGTGGGTGGCCGAGGCCGCACTGCAGCCTATCTGACCTTCGTGGTAAGCTGGGATTCACCTGGCCACGCTGTGTCCTCACTTCCCTGCCTTTTAAGTCCACCTCTGTGTCAACCATGTTTTTATATTTCATGCTGTTTTCACATCTGGCAGGGAAGAGACCGCCCCTCCCAGGGCTAGCTGATTCCTGGAAATAATAAAAAACTCGCCTAACTTTGAATATAACTTTAAAATGCAAACCAACAAACCCAAGTCCACACCCCAGCCACCCCCTTAGGGACTGGCAAGCAGGTCAGTCCTAAGGTGTTTCCCCACCTGCCCTGCCTTTCCTGCGGAAACCTCAATAAAGGCTTCGGCCTAGGCCTCCCCATGCCCCTTCTGCTCCTGTCCAAACCTGGTGCTTCCCCATGTGGCCCTGCGTAGTGTGGTGGGCCCCCTCCTCTTGGGAAATGTAAGTAGTAAATTCTTCTTCCAATGGCCTTGGCCTGTGTGGCTGCTCAGCCACCTCCATAAATTAAAGTCAAGTACAACTTAGACACTCTCCCATCACAGAGTTGGGAAGGAGGGTTAGCACCAAGTCCTTGGAAGCTCCTCTCACTGCCTCGCTTACTGCCCCTCAGTCTTCCTCAGATCTAGGGTTGGGTTCTGGGGGCTTGACGTGAAGTCTCAGTGGGAGCCACCTCTCAGCACGGGCTAGCCTATCTGCCTCAGAAAGAATGCATCCGCCCACTGCTTCCAGCTACCCAAAGAGACCCAGACAGAGCCAGACAGAGCAGAGATGCTCCCTCCTCCCCAGGAGGCTGAGGAGAAGACTTGATGGGGAGAAAGGAATGAGAGAGCAGCCCCAAAGAGATGTCAACATTCACAGGTTCATCAGATTCATTGATTATTCAACAGCCACTGATTCTGCACCCAGTCCTCTGCTGGGCAGAGCTGGGGACAGAGCTGTGACCAAGATGGTCCCATGGGGAAAACAGATCCATATTCAGGTAGTGACAACCCCCCAGAGCTGGCATGGCTTGCGTTGAGGAGCCCAGAGAGGGTGCTGGCTGAGCCTGAGTGTCAGGGAGAGCTCCCTGGAGGAGGCAGGATTTGAACTGGGGCTGCCAGAGTCCAGAGCCAGACAGCCTGAGTTCAGTTCAGTTAACACTGGCTGTGCGACCTTGGGTGGGGCTTCTCTGTACCTCAGTTTCCTCATCAGTCAAATGGAAATAACAGTTCCCACTTCCTAGGGTTGCTGGGAGGTTTCCACCAGTCAGCCCAGGCTGGTGCCCTGTACGTAGTAAGCACTCAGTCAACAGTAACTATTATTTTCAAACCAGGCTGGCTGACTGGCCACCCCCAGGGATGATTACTAATCTTTCACTGGTTTATACCACAGATTTACACAACCCTGAAAGTAGCTGGGAGGATCCTACGCCAATTCCAACTCCATCCAAATGGAGAGGTGGGGAAGACAAGGCCCAGAGACCTCAGGGACCTGCCTGTGGTCACAAAGCATGTGAACTGAGAGTAGAGCCAGGCTTGGAACCTGGACTCCCGATTGCAGGACTGGGAGCTGGTTCAAGGAAAGGCCCTTAGTGCTAGCTGAGCAGCCTTGGGGCCAGACACCAGAAGCTGTCCCCACCTGTGGAATGTCGAGCTCGGCAAAGTGCTCGTAGCAGCCGTCTGAGTTCTCGCCACTCGTCCAGTCGCCGTACACAAGGTCGTGCTGCTCCCAGAAGAGCGCGGACGTGGCGTTAAAGTCTGTAAAGTGCTCGTGCTCTGAGATGTACACGTGCAGGTTCTGTTGGGAGGGGAAGTGGGGGGAGCTTCGTCAGGGCTGCTTACAGGACCCTCGGAAGGCTGACAGATAAAGAGCAGATGAAGCGCTGTGGCAATAAGAGCCCACCAATATGAACAATTTGCGGGGGGGGGGGGGGGTTAGTGGAGAGAAGAGCAGCAGCAAGTAGAATGAACCTTCTCCTTCCTCATCCCTCCACCACGTCTGTCCTGGTCTGAGAGCAAAAAACAATTAAACAATGGCCAGTCTGCCAATTAGAATTTGGGGTTAGAAAGGATCCGGACCTCCCCGAACCATCTCCCCTCTCAGCCTCTCATGGGCTTCTTGGTCAGAGCGCCACAGGCTTATGGATAAAGCACAGTCAAGACGTGCAGGAGTGTCAGCCGGCTACTGAGAACCCAGGGGAACTGGGGAGCTGGCCTCAGAACTCCCTCCTTCCCCAAGTCCCCGTGGCCATCCTTGTCCAGAGCCCAGAAGGCCCACTGATAAAGAACAGCTGAGTGGTGGTCGCCCTGCTGGCCAGAATTCCACGAAATCAGGCATCCCAGAGCTGCAGAGAACCGCAAAGGTGGGAGAAGCCGAGATTACTGAGGTTAGAACACCTGTTGCAGGTGCTGCTGAACAAAGTCCTTCTACGCAGAAAGACCACCACCACAAACCCAGAAGAATTACTTGCTCCTTGTAAGTGTCACCTGAGTGACTCAGATTTCATGGGCTGAAGATGCACCTGGAGTCTCTCAATCCTGGACCCGTTCACAGACCTGACGGTGACCAGGGATCGCGTCTGTCCCAGCAGCCCATGCCACTCCCCCACACCTTCCCCGCCTCCTCTCCCGGGTCTGGCCTCCCAGCCAGTGGTTACCATTAAAGTGTCTTTGGGGAACAGGTTGCGGCTGGCAACGCGTGGGGCTCCTCCGGGGCCTGCCTGGTCCTGAGGGGCCGGCCCGCGGCGGAACCAGCTGCTGATGGCCCAGATGATGAAGATCCTGAGGAGGCAAGCAGGGCAGGCGGTGAGTCTCCATGCCTTTTCTTTCCAACGTGGATCTGCTTGACCTTCTGACTCAGCACCTGCTGCGGCCTGACCCGGGGGCTGATCGAGTAGGGAGGGTCCCTGAGAAGGCAGTTGTAGGGCCGCTGAGAAGACAAGATGCCCCCAAAGGCCATGCCCGGGGATAGACCCCAGATGCCTGGCACTGACTCCCTGGAGTCTGGCGGCCACAGGGCTGCAGGGGCTTCGACCCTCGAAACCTCCGAACTAGGAAACCTAACGTCCCAGTCCCCTGGAATCCCAAAGTGTGAGAACCCTAGAACCTGGAACCCCAGCATTTTAGGGACACAGACGTCAGGCAGACCAACATTTCAGAACTTCAAATCAACTGAAAACTGCAGAAGCAAACAGTAAGTAATGGGCGAGTCCCTATTTTTAGTAACACTGGGCTAGGTTATTCAGACCAACTTTCCTGTTGGAAACAACTTGGAAAAGTTTAATACAAATTAATATACTAAGAATATACTAACACCAGTTTTACATTTACAATTATATATCTCGATATAGCAACATATTCTATATGTTCTTCTATTTTCTTATATATTTTAATCAAGTTTATATATATATATGTAAACATATATTCGTTTTTTAATTATTTAATTTAATTTATTTATTTTTGGCTGGGTTGGGTCTTCGTTGCTCTGCGTGGGCTTTCTCTAGTTGCAGCAAGCGGGGGCCACTCTTCATCGCAGTGTGTGGGTTTCTCATTGCGGTGGCTTCTCTTGTTGCCGAGCACGGGCTCTAGGTACCCGGGCTTCAGTAGGTGTGGCGCACGGGCTTAGCTGCTCCACGGCATGTGGGATCTTCCCAGACCAGGGCTCGAACCCCTGCACTGGCAGGTGGCTCCTTAACCACTGCGCCACCAGGGAAGTCCTTCTTTACTTCTTTGGTTCCCATCTTCCTTTCAGTTTTTGCCTGGTAAGTCTGCAGTCTTGTCCATTCTTCAGTGCTTTTAAGAGTATACGTTTACAGGGCTCCCTGGTGGCGCAGTGGTTAAGAATCCACCTGCTGGGCTTCCCTGGTGGCGCAGTGGTTGGGAGTCCGCCTGCCGATGAGGGGGACACGGGTTTGTGACCCGGACTGGGGGCTCCCACATGCCGCAGAGCGGCTGGGCCCATGAGCCATGGCCGCTGAGCCTGTGCGTCCAGAGCCTGTGCTCCGTGGCAGGAGGGGCCACAGCAGTGAGACGCCCGCGTATCACAAAAAAAAAAAAAAAAAAATCCACCTGCTAATGCAGGGGACACAGATTCGATCCCTGGTCCGGGAAGATTCCACATGCCACGGAGCAACTAAGCCCGTGCACCACAACTACTGAGCCTGCACTCTACAGCCCGCGAGCCACAACTACTAAGCCCTCGTGCCACAACTACTGAAGCCCATGTGCCTAGAGCCCATGCTCTGCGACAAGAGAAGCCACCACAACGAGAAGCCTGCGCACCGCAACGAAGAGTAGCCCCTGTTCGCCGCAACTAGAGAAAACCCGCGTGCAGCAACAAAGACCCAACGCAACCCAAAAAGTTAATTGATTAATTTGAAAAAAAAAAAGTAAACAGCAACGTGACTCAGTTATATATACACATATTTATATATATATAATTGATAATATATGATATAATGTGTATATATATTCTTTTTCAGGTTATTTTCAATTACATGTTATTACGAGATATTGAATATAGTTTCCTGTGCTATACAGTAAGTCCTTGTTGTTTTTCCTTTTTTTTGGAAGCTTCTTTTTGGTGTTTGAGGACATCTGCTAGGTGTTTTGATGGGTGAACAAAAACGCCAGCCCAGGGCCCACACAGGGTAACCAGAGACCTACTCTATGAGAAGCTAAGACTCCACAGGGCTCCCCGCCAAGGAAACGGGGAAGCAGGTGTGGCCTAGCCCTCCTCAGAGTCGCACGCCAGGTGGGCACAGCCAGAGCCTTGAACTGGTACCAAGGAGACCCCGAATGACAATGCTCCAGGCAGCCAGCAGAGGCAAAGCAAGTCCTCTCTGTAGGAAAACAGGTTCATCCTAGGCCTGGAATGATTCCTATAAATAATTTTCCAAGTATGATGATCAACACACAGCCACAGATAAGCCAGGTGCACAAGGAAACGAGACACTATGAGCGAGAAGCAGCAGAAACCAAAACCAACCTACCTAATGGCACTGTGGTAACCTAAATGGGAGGGGATCTCTGTATGTGTACGGCTGATTCATTCTGCTGTGCAGTGGAAGCTAACACAACATTGTAAACAACCATTTTCCAATAAAAATTTAAAAAAAGAAAGAAAAGAAAAGAACCCAAACTTTGAGATGCTCAGAAGCACTGGAGGTTTCAGAATGTTATAAAACCCTCAAAATGTATATTGAGAGAGAGCTTCAGAAGTATCCACTCTGAATAACATGATAGAAAGAAATCAAAACAGAAACAAAATGACAGTTAAAACAAATATATTCAGAGTCATTTTCTCAATTTACAAAACTGAATAGACATAATACACAGTCTTTGAGCTGTAAATGAAGTGGAGATCTTTACAGGATACACTGTTTAAAGAGAAAGGCAAGATGAAGGAAAGTGTACAGAGTAGCCATCCATTTTTGTGTAATATACTATGTGAAAACAAAAACAAAAACCTGGGCTGGGGGAAAGAGAAGTGGGAGTTAGTGTTTAATGGGGACAGTTTCAGTTGAGGAAGATGAAAAAGTTCTGGAGATGGATGGCAGCGATGGCTGAACAATAATGTGGATGTACTTAATGCCACAGAATTATACACTTAAAAATGGTTAAAATGGTAGAGTTTGTTATATGTATTTTGCCACAATAAAAAAAAAAAAAACCCAACAATTTGTAATGCACCTTTACGTCAACATAAAAGTAGAGAAAGGTATAAAATACACATCAGACTTTAAAATGGATTCCCTTGGTTTGGGGGAATAGGGAAGGCCTAGGGGTAAGCAAAAAAACCCAAAATGCCTCAAAACACAATACTGTCTTAAAAAAAACTCTGCACAATGAAAACAGCATGCACGTGAATCAACATGGGAAAGGACCGCCACCAATACAGTAATGATGAATAATGGTTACCTTCAGGTGATTTTTGATTTTCTTCTTTATGCTTTTCTTTTTGAATATTTTTTAATGAACAAAATAAAAGCCCCACAATGAAACTGTAGCAGACTGCTAGTTGTTTCCCAATATTCATCTTTCCCTTTTCCCTCAGAAAGAAGACTCCTAAATTTTAACGGGACCCCTTGGCCACCTGGAATAAAGACTACAAAATCCAGCCTTACAGCCAGGTGTGGACACATGGTGAACTTCTGGCCAATAAAATGTAAAAACAGTGTGTTTACTGGACTTTGGGGAAGTGTCTTAAATAGAAAGAGCATCCCTCCTTTACTTCTTCTTCCCTCCTGGAATGTGGACGTGATGGTCTTATCCTCAGCACCCATATTAGGCCATGAGGATAAAGCGCAAAACCTAGCAATGGTGGAACAAAGAGCAGGAAGCAATCTGGGATGCAGAAGACCGCAGAATCCTGGTCTGCCTAGGTCCGGGATAGTACACGAGAGACAGGGAAACTTCTATTGTGTTAATTCGGGTCTCTCAGATACATGCAGCTCTATAATTATTAGATGAGACAAGTACTTATTGATTGCAGGTGTGAAAAGCAATACAGTTGGCCCTTGAACAACAAACGTTTGGAGTACGTGGGACCACTCGTACGAATCTTTTTCAACAGTAAATACTACAGTACTACACGATCCATGGATGGTTGAATCCGTGGATGTGGAAACACAGATATGGAGGAATCGCTAGTACAGAGGGCCAACTGTAAGTGATACGTGGATACACAGGGTCGGCACCCCCCTCCCCATGTTGTTCAAGGATCAACTGTATAGCAGAGAGGTTAAGTGCTCAGCCTCTAAGTTGCAATATCTGGATCTGAGGCCCAGCTCTCCTACTTCCCGACTGGGTGACCTTAGGCAAGACTCTTAACCTCTCTAGGCCTCCATTTCCTCAACAGTTAAAATAGGGATAACAGGGCTTCCCTGGTGCCACAGTGGTTAAGAATCGGCCTGCCAATGCAGGGGACACGGGTTCAAGTCCTGGTCCGGGAAGATCCCACATGCCGCAGAGCAACTAAGCCCGTGTGCCATAACTACTGAGCCCGCGCTCTAGAGCCCGTGAGTCACAACTACTGAGCCCATGTGCCACAACTACTGAAGCCCGTACGCCTGAAGCCTGCACTCCGCAACAAGAGAAGCCACCGCCATGAGAAGCCCACGCACCACAACGAAGAGTAGTCCCTGCTCGCTGCAACTAGAGAAAGCCACGCACAGCAACAAAGAACCAAAGCAGCCAAAAATAAATAAATGAGAAAAAAAAAAAGGGATAACAACACTTCTTATCTCATAGGCTTGTCTACAAGCATTAAATGCACTGATATGTACACACACACGATATAATACATCATCTAGAATGGAGCCTGGTACATACAGTAAGTGTTTTAGAAGTGTTAGCTATTATTGTTATTTTCATCATAGGAAAAAGGCATACCAAAAACTTCAGAATGGAAAAACACTACAAGAGAATTCTAGCGTGAGTGGGTGCCTCCCTGCTGAGCCCCAAACCACGCCAAAGGGCAGCATCAGGCACAGGGACCTGCCTCTGCCTGGACAAGCCATGGAGCCCTGGGGTCCGGGGTCTCAGGGGCCATGGCCCAGCTGAGCTATCTGCTGCCTCCCACCACCCCAGGAGGTCCCTGATGCACATGGCTGGGGAAGGTCTGGAACTGGCCATTCCTGGGGACCTCTCCATTTCCAAGGGAGGCTTCCATTTCAGTAAATATGCCAAGGGAGAGTGTGTGAGCAAGGACACCCACAGGCAGCTGTGCCCCGGCTTAGCGTGTGGCCTGCAGGGGGCCCACGCACTCCGGGCTCCTGGGTCTCCGTGTGTGAGACGAGGCAGACTGGACTGGACTTTCTGTAGGATTCCAGATCCCCAGTTCCCTGAAGAACATCTGCTCACCGTGGGCCCTCCATCCCCACATCCCAGACCAGGAAGCCCTGCCCTAGGACACCAGGGCTGGCCCTCACCTAATGTTCATATCCTCACTCCCACCCCAAGTAGGCATTCTACATTCACGGGGAAATTTTAAGTGTATGAAAAGACATACGACAACTCTCCCTCCCACCCCGCCCTCCACTCCAGCTAACCACTGGTATAGTTGGAGGAAGTGCTGAAAACCACGGGCTCTACCCTCTACTCTCAAAACAGGCCATTCTCATGCAATCTGCTTGATGCTTCAGAGAGCTCACAGGCCCCTGGAAACAAACCCTGAATCCCATCTAAGAACTCCAGATGGAGACGGTCTTCCAGCACCCACCGGGACTGATTTTTGGTGGCGCCTGGTCCTGAGGAAGGAAATTAGCCTGCACTGTGGCTGTATTCAAAACGTCTATCTGAAGGAAGCTCCCTTATGTACTGACGTGGAAAGATTTCTAACGTATAGTGTTAATGAAAAAAAAAATCAAGGTGTAGAACTGTGTAAAATAGGCTACCTCTTATGTAAAAATGAAGGGAAAGATAAAAATAATCTTTATTCCTAGCTGCTTGAAGCACGAAAAGAAGAAACTGATATATAAGAAAATTCTAAGTCCTTATTGGACACGGAGGCGGGGGGAGGGGAGGGAGTGGCACGGTGAAGAGAAAGGAGGGGCTCCACGGATGAAGAAACCCAGTCCCAGATAGATCCCCCTGCGCCCTCCCAGCAGCTCCCCGGGGCCTCACTCAGAGGCCAGGCTTCCAGAAGGCAGGCCCTGTGCTCCCGGTACCTGGGAACGGTCACATGCATCCGCGTGTAAAAGGATCTGCACCAGCCGCTCTCAAAGGCACAGCCTGTGTGACTTCACTTACAGGAGGGACCCAGAGCAGTCAAATTCACAGAAATGAAGGGAGAATGGCGGTGGCCAGGGGCCGGGGGTAGGAGGGAGAATCGAGGAGTTAGTGTTTAACGGGTACAGAGTTTCAGTTTGGGGAAGATGAAGAAGTTCCGGAGATAGATGGTCTGATGGTTGCACAACAATGTCAGTATACTTAATGCCACTGGGTGGTGCACTCAGAGATAGTTAAAATGCTAAATTTTATGTAATGCAGATGTTGTGGCTGAGTTGTGTCCCGCCCCGCTCCAAATTCATGTGTTGCACTTCTAAATAGGGCCTTTAAAGGGGTGGCTAAGGCTAAGTGAGGTCATTACTTAGGGTGGGCCCTAATCCAGTCTGACTGCTGCCCATATAGGAAGGGGCGATTAGGACACAGACAACACAGAAGAAAGACCATGTGAAGACAGTTAGACGGCCAGCTACAAGCCAAGGAGAGAGGCCTCGGAGGAAACCAGACATCCTGACACCTTAATCTCAGACTTCCAGCCCCCAGAATTATGAGAAAGTAAAAAGGTCTCCAGCAGTACAGTAATGATGGTAATCCTCAGTGCTTCTTTCCTTTCCTCTTTTTAAAAAAAATTTGTTTGTTTGTTTGGCTGTGCCACATGGCTTGCGGGATCTCAGTTCCCCGACTAGGGATCGAACCAGTGCCCCCTGCAGTTGAAGCATGGAGTCCTAACCACTGGACTGCCAGAGAATTTCCTCCCTTCCTCTTTATGCTTTTCTTACTTGAACTTTTTTCAATGAACAAAACCAAAGCTACATCTGCTCACCTGAACAGCACGCCTTTGATGACCTGCCAGGCATTGGGTGCTGGCTGGGGCGGTGGGTTCTGGGGCTGGGTCTCCGCCGGCGGGTCCCTCCCGATGCTGCCATTGCTAGTCACCTGCAGGGACAGAGGCCAGGGTGAGGAGGGAGGATGCACCCTGAGGCGCCAAGGCTGTTGTAGGCACCACCACGTGCCGAGGCCCAGTAAGGGCTGACCACAGAGAGGGCGCCTGGCCTATCCTGGGGGTCAGGGAGGGGTCCTAGAGGAGGAGACAGCAGAGCTGAGCCCTAAATCATAACCAGTTGGCTGGTGCAGAGGAGGCAATGAGGGAAGCAGCAGGTGCAGACAGGAAGGTGAGAGAGACAGTCTGACTCCGAGGATGGGCCAATGCACCCTGGGGCTGGAGCCCAGGATGCAAGGAGATGGCTACTGGGGACAACGTAGAAGGGGTTAGGTGGCAGGTGTCAGATTCTCTAAGGCTTGGGTTTATCTGAAAGGTCCTTCCGTGGGCAAACAATTCTTGACGCCTCCTCTGTGGCCAGCCCTGTGGGGGGCCCATCCCTCCAGGGGCTCTGGATCTAGCAGGTGAGACAGACACAGAAAAACACAATCAGATCGTGAGCCACACAGAGGTGTGTGAGATGTACACAGCACAGACCACCCCGTGAGGCCAGAACTAGGAACACCGCCATTTGGCAGCCGAGCAAACGGCGGCTCAGGGAGCCTAAGCCATTTGTCTGGGTCACTCAGGAAGGATGATGGCAGCACGATGACAGGAGTGTGGGCAGGCCAGGGAGTCAGGCAGGACTTCCCAAAGAAACAATCTTCATTCAGAAACAGAAGCTCAGAAGTGGAGAATTTCAGGATGTCAGGTTGGAAGGGCCCGAGATGGGGAAATTCTTCCTGCCCCTCTCTTTGCACCTGCTGGCTCCCCTGTCTTGCCCTCTTCCCTCCCGCCAGTTGTCCCCTCACCCTCCAGCTTTTAAGAGACAGGACCAGGGCTTCCCTGGTGGTGCAGTGGTTGAGAGTCCACCTGCCGATGCAGGAGACACGGGTTCGTGCCCTGGTCCGGGAAGATCCTACATGCCGCGGAGTGGCTGGGCCCGTGAGCCATGGCCGCTGAGCCTGTGCGTCTGGAGCCTGTGCTCCACAACGGGAGAGGCCACAACGGTGAGAGGCCGGCGTACCGCCAAAAAAAAAAAAAAAAGAGAGAGACAGGACCCAGGACTGTCATAATGGCTGTTAGGTGGGAGCATTGCCCAGCCCAGGGCTGGCAGAGAGCAGGGGTTCAATGAACACCCAGGGCATCAACAAACACTCTCTGAAGGGCTTGCCCTGAACACTCAGGCCACCAATCCACCCATTCCTGGGCCTCCCCAGTCCCCCGACTCCTGCTCCAAGCCCGCTCCTCTGCAACGTCTTCTGTCAGCTTCAAATGCCCCCAAGAGTAGGGACAGAGGCTCCCGAAGCCAGATGAGGCTGCCACGAAGCTGAGGCCAGCATTTGTTAAAGGCGTCATTTGTCACTTCCTGTCCCCTTCACCAGCAAGAGCTCTTCCCTTTCACCTCCCAAGTGCAGAAGAGCACTGTGGTAAAAGGTGGGGCTCTGGGGTCTGACAGACCTGGGCTGTGGACCGGTCCCATGGTCCCTGGCTGTGAGAGCTTGGGTGTGTCACTTCCCTCTCTGGCTCTTCAGCTCTCTGACCCAAGGGCCAGGCTGTGATCATACCAGCTCGTTTAGGGTAGAACAGATTTCCTCTGTGTGTCGATAAAAGTAACTCCCGAGTACCTACTGTGCGCCAGGCCCGTGCTGGGCAGCAGGGTCAGTGGTAGCCACACAGCTCTGGGGTCTCTGCCCTCCCAGAGCTCAGGGTCTAGAGGGAAAGGTGCCGGCAGAACAGTTAACAGGATAATTAACAAAGGTAAACAGGAAAGTGTTCCAGGGGAAACAAGCAGAGGGGGTGACCGGGTGGTTAGGGAGGCCTCCCGAGGAGCTGTCTTTGACATTTGGGTGAAGGGTGTCTAAGGGAGAGAAGAGGTGTGGGCAAAGGTTTGGCTGAGGGGCGGGCGAGGTCGAATAGGCACAGGGCCCCCTTGTTCAGGGCTGGCCTCGCTCCTGGGAGCACTGGGTGGAGGGGGGCAAGCAAGGGTTTGCAGCAGGTCTGAGCTGATTCTGGATCAAGAAAAGGAAGCTTGAGGCTGGGCAGGGATTTGAACCCACGTCTGGCTGGCTCCCAGGTCTGTTCTCTTACCTGCAATGGTGGACAAGCTGGCTGGAAAGCCTCCCAGGGAAATGCAAAGGAAAGCCAAATGCAAAGGTGCCACTTCACTAGGATGCCCGTAATCAAAAAGATGGACAATCACAAGTGCTGGCGAGGACGTGGAGAAACTGAAAGAGCTATACACTGCTGGTGGGAGAAATGGAGCGGCTGCTTTGAAAAATACACAGCTACTTAAAAAGCTAAATGTGCCCCTGCCATCCAAACCAGCGATCCCACTCCGAGGTCTCTGCCTCCGAGAAACGAGAACTCTGCGTCCACACAAAAGCTTATACACAAATGTTCATAGCAGTGTTACTTGTAAAGCCAGAAACAACCCAAAAGTCTTTCGATGAATGACCGGTGATGGATCTGCACAATGGAATACTACTGAGCAATAAGAAGGGACACTGCTGGGGGCAGAGAGAGTGCAAAAGGGAACAAGGGAGTGTTTTGCAGGGATGGGAGTGTTCTCAGACCACACGGTGGTGGTGACTGTACCGCACAACTGCATAAGTGCTGAAAGCCACTGAACTCTACACTGACAACAGGTGAATGTTACGGTATCTAAATTACACTTCAATAGAAAGGTAACCTTCCTGTGGCTCCACTTCCCTCAGAGTACAGGCAAAGTGGTCACCATGGCCTCTGAGGCCTGGCATGATCCTCTGTGCCCATCTGCTCTCCCCCCTCCCCCCTCAGTCACCAGTTCCAGCCACATCAGCCTCCCTGCTGCTCCCTCATCACACCTGTTCCACCTCAGGGCCTTTGCACTGGCTGTTCTCTTTACCTGAAAGGCTTTCCCCCACCATATGTGTGACTCCCTCCCTCATCTCCTTTAGGTCTTTGTTCAAATGTCACCTCCTCAGAAAGCCCTTCCCAGACCACTGTATTTAAATGGCAACCTCCTACCCACCCCTCTCTTCCTATGCTCCTCCCCACCTTTAGTTCTGCCCATGGCACTTAGCACCATCCGAACCGCTGTATATTTTTCTTATTTACCTTGTTCACTGTCCCTGTCCCCAACCCCACCCCACACCCCACTCCCAGCCCTCAACAAATACATGGGCTCCAAGAGGGCAGGGCCTCTGTTTTGTTCATAGCCGTGTGCCAGCATCAGCATGGGGACTAGCATTTAGTGGGGACTCAACCCACGTTAGCTGAAGCAATGATTACCAGAGCTGTGGGCCTGGTGTCTGAGTCCCTGCCTGAAGGAGGAGCAGGCTGGCTGGGGCAGATTGCTGAGGGTCTGCACATGAGCCAGGCGAGGGCAGCAGTGGCTGCGGAGGCTGCAGTGACTAAGAAGCAGTTCCTGCTCTTGCACCCATGAGCCCACTCTCACACACAATCCCCAGAACACCCACTAAGGGGCCCAGGAAGCAGCTGAGGCCATGAGACTGGGCCGGGGCTGGGAGGAAGTCAGGGCATCCTCCCTGACTGCCTGGATCCACCATGGGAATTCCACCTCAGCCCAGCCTCTGCCTCAAGACCCATTCATTCCACTAACGCTGAGGGCTTGCTCTGTGCCTGGTCCTGAGCTGGGAAGCGCTGGGCACACAGTGGTGGCCAAGACAGTTCCTGCTGTACCCTCCAGGGGCTCCCAGTCCACTGGAGGAGACAGACAGTGACAACCCAGAGTGGGCAGGGCTGGGACAGAGGAGCCCAGGGACTGTTGGAGCCCTGACCCAGTCTGAGAGGGTCAGAGAGGCTTCCTAGGGGAGAGAACACCTGAGATGCACAGGACTAATAAGGATCAGGCAGGTAAAAAGAAACATGTGCAAAGGCTACGAGGTGGAGAGAGAGCGCAAGGCACACTCCTGGAAATAAAAGAGCTTCACAGTGGCTGACGCTCCTCTTGTCCAGTGACTCAAGCAGGGACAATTCTGCCCCCCAGGGGACATTTAGCAACATCTGGAGACATTTTTAGTTGTCACAACTGGGGAAGGAGATGTGTGTGCTACTGATATCTAGCATGGCCAGGGATGCTGCTAAACATCCTACAATGCACAAGACGGCTCCCTACCACGAAGAATTATCCAACCCCAAATGTCAATAGTGCTGAGGTTGAGAAATCCTAGCCCAGTCTGAGGAAAAAGGGCAGAGCATGCAAAGCCTTGATCTACCAAAGAATTTGTACTTAATCCTGAGAGCAAAGGAATAAGTCTTGAAAGATTTTAAGCAGAAGTGGGACAAGAGGAGATCTTGTGGGGGAGGGGTCCTCTGTAAGCTCAGGGCAATCAGGGCACCCTGAGCCCTAGTCTCTCTGATCACCCCCCACCCAATAATCAACAGAAACGCAGAGGGGGAAAAGACCTTCTTTCAGCGAGACTGGGAAGCCCCTAAAGATAGAGACAAACATTTCCTAGGGCTGCCCCCAGGGCCAGGCCCTGGCTGAAGACGCTGAAAAGATCCAGACCAGGGATGCTGGCTCTGTCACATCACACAAATCTCACCCTAGTGTCCTCCCCAGGTGATATTATTTGCTCCTCCTCTGGGCTCCCTCACTTTCTGACACAGACTTTTTGTCACCATCCTTGTCATCCAGGATTATAATTGTTTGTTTACACACCAGTCTTCTCTCCCACTCCACTGATGAAGGGACATGGCTGGAGCCATCTTCATGGCCCATCACAGGGCTGGCCCTCCTGTCCAATCCCTCCATTTACCACTGGAGAAATGAAGGGGGTAAGGAACTTTCCAAGGTCACAGAGTGTCAGCTTCAGCTTCGTTTTCCCCTCCCAACCTGCACTCTTCTCCCCTGTGCTGCCTCCCACGTGTCAGTGACATCCCAGTGGGTGGGTCGACAGCACCTCCCTGTCACTCCATCGATTCCCTAAACGTCTGAAGGGTGGCTGCCTGAACTAGTATGTTCTGCAACCTCAGTTTAGTTCAAGTGGCAATGGGTCAGAAGTCATCAGTACCAGGACGAATTCCGGCATAGGACTAGTTTATGCTGAAAATAAACCCATCTCAGTCCCGACCACCTTGCTTCAGCAACGGCTGGTAAGTTCTAGAGGGAATGGATCCCAGATCTAACCTGGGTGACCTTCTGTAGGCGCCTCTGTCTGTTCCTTGGATTCCTGACTATAAAATGGGTCTGTCAGCCTCCACAGCGCGTGCCCTTATCCACAATGATTACCTGACTTCCCCAGAGTTAGAAAACTCCCAATCAATCAATCATTGCCCACACCTAGAGCACCCCGTGAACGCCAGCCCATTCTAGGAACTATCCTGCAGCCTGGAATCACGGAGTCGACAACCCAGGGCGCTTGGGTACAAGTCTGCGCCCCTCCGCGCCACTGTGTCCTCAGCTCGAGCAACGAGCCTGGTGGCCGCCCGGCGCGAGCATGCAGGGGACCCGGCGCGCGACACGGCCCCGCTCCCTACACTGTCCAGCCTCCCGGGCTGCCCGGCCCCACCTGGGCCCGGTATTCAAGGTCCCTATGGGCAAGGAGCCCCCAGTACACAGGATTCTGTGAAAAGAGGCAGGACACGCCCCGTGGGAGGCCCCCCGGGTGGGGAAGAGCCCCTCAGGCCCCTCTCGGCCTCCGTACCTGACCGGAGCTGCCTCCCCCGGCCGC
Source organism: Neophocaena asiaeorientalis asiaeorientalis (assembly GCF_003031525.2). Lineage (NCBI taxonomy): Eukaryota > Metazoa > Chordata > Mammalia > Artiodactyla > Phocoenidae > Neophocaena > Neophocaena asiaeorientalis. Next base: position 5,216,369 of record NW_020175468.1, read on the forward strand.
CACACCTCCTGGTCCCCGCCCCCGCCGCCAGCCCCGCCCCGTCCCCGACGGCTCCAGCGCGATCGCGCGAGATTTCACGCTTTCCCCGACCTGCCGGCCACCGTAACCCGCAAGAGCGCCTCAGCCACGCCTCTCAGGAGCCGCTAAAGTCTATGAAAAGACCAAGCAGGCCACCGTACTCTCCGTCGCGTCGCAGCTCGTTTGTTTTCGCGTAATAGACACACTGCATGCCCCGAACTCCCAAGGCTTTCTTGGCCAACATGTACGCTTCCCACAGCCTACGTTCTTTCTGCCCCCACGAATAACCCGCTTCTTCCAGTTATACGAGCCTCCTGGGTCATCCTGTCCACTTTGCCCCGCCTATTCTTTAAGTTCCAAGTTCTTGAGCTTTCCCGGCCACCGTATCTCTTAGAGATGCTCCACTTGAACCACGCCCTCCTGCGTTAAAGGAACCTTCCTGGCCTCCGCACCCAAGACTCGGAGGGCAGGATCTTTGGTCGGTGGCTTCGCTTTCAGACCCCTCTTCGTAACACAGCCCTTTCCTCCGACAAGTCTCCCTAGGTTATAGTTCTGTGCATTTAGTTACTACTTCAGTGTTCTCACGCCACCACACTTCCAAATCGGACCTTGTCAGCCCCTCCCTAAGCTTTCGGGCCGCCTAGTTTAATGCGCATGCGCGTTCCCTTAGCGGTCCGCTTTCTAGTAAACCTTGCGGCTATGGCCTCGGCTTCAAGGGCTCAAAGAACTCCGTACTTTTTCATTAGCTATCTTCCTACAGCTCCGGGCTTGGACACGTGTTGAAAGACCCTTGGCCCGGAGAAGGAATTATAGAGGCCCAGAGAGGACAGAAGGCTCAGCGGCTTTTAAACCTTCACCAATGAATTGGGTGGAAGTCTGACCTGGGTTCAGACCCTGGTTGTGCTACTGACCGACTAAATGATCCCGGACAAGTGACCTATCTCTTTGGGCTTCATTTTCTTCCTCTTTTATAAGCTAGGCATTATAATGGTACCCGCTATTCCTCTCCGCCTTTGCGCCGCCGGGTTATTGGGAAGACCCAGTGAAATCAAAAATATAAAACACCTGGCCCGGGTTCTCCGTGTGGGGCTAAGTGATCAGTATCACGCACTGTTATTATGAACTTTACATATTATCTGAAAAGGAGAGCAGGCTTTGCATAGAGATATTTTAATTATTTATTTATCATTTTACTGCCTATTGATAATCTTCCATTTTCCTCGCGGTCTCAGCTCAATAGTATTATCCCTCCTCCCTGGCCCCCAGACTGGGCGGGGCACCGCCTCCCAGTCCTCCTAGATCCCTGGACTCCCCACCCCCTCCCTGCCCACTTTGTGTCATCACTGACAGAGATGCGTGTGTCTCCAGCACTGTCCCAGGGCATGATTGCCGAGTGAAAGGATGAAACTTTGAGTGGGGAAGATGAATGAATTACCTCTGTGAACCAACACAAGGACAAGAAGAAACCTTGGAGAACTTCTTGGGACTACCCTGGTGGCGCAGTGGTTAAGAATCCGCCTACGAATGCAGGGGACACAGGTTCTAAGCCCTGGTCCAGGAAGATCCCAAGTGCTGCGGAGCAACTAAGCCCACGTGCCGCAACTACTGAGCCTGTGCTCTAGAACCCGCGAACTCCAACTCCTGAAGCCCGCGCACCTAGAGCTGGTGCTCTGCAGCAAGAGAAGCCACCGCAGTGAGAAGCCCACGCACCCCAACGAAGAAGGCCCTCGCACAGCAACGAAGACCCAAGGCAGCCAAATTAATTAATTAGTTAATTAATTTTTTTAAAAAAAGAAAACTTGCCTGGTCCCCTTCTCTTACAGACAACAATGATAGTAATAACGATTCTGTGGAATTGTAGACCCAGTCTTCAAGTCTAGGGATGAAATGAACATACTGATGAAGTCCCCCAGAAGATGGGCAGATTGAGATTTTTGTGGGCTTCTTTTTTAAAAGTACAAAATTACACGTACACATATAAATAGAGAACCACAGAAAGCCCAGGCAGGTGAGGGGCTTTGAAGCTCATCTTCTCCGGTTTCATTGTTACCCCATCTCTGCTCTCAGCTCTAGGTCCCCTAACAACCTCTCTCATATACCGCAGAGTCCTGATTTGTTGGAACACTAGAGGTTCTTAGCTAGACTGTGAGATGGGGCCCTTGTAAAGCCCTCCCCCATGTCTGCGGAGTGACCGAGTAAATTCTTCCATTCCTACTGTTAAGTGAATCACAGGCCAGACCCACACTGCGCTCCACTAGGGGACGCCCAACACCAACCAGAGGCTGGGATTTCAGGTTCTAAGGGGGCTGGGGACCTGAACTTCTGGGTCCTGAGGAGAATGGATTGGAGGTCTTGAGTTCTGGGGGAGGAGGAGTCTTGGGGCCTGGACTCCTGGGGTCCTGAAGGGAGTGGGACTGGGGTTGGGAGCCTGAGAAAGGAAGGCGGGGTCTGGGAGGTACACCAGGATTGGTTGGAAGCAGAACTGGCCTGGGCAGTGGTTTGGTTTGGCTTGAGTCTGTGGGAAACAAGTGGACAGAGCAGGGATTGTTCCTCCTGGGTTCCCCCCTCCCCATCACCCATTGGGCTTGGCAGTCTCAGCTCTTCCCAGGCCCTGGGGACTTGGGGGCATTTCTCACAACCCTTCCCCAAGGCCCCTGTTTTCTGCCAGATTCACAGCTGCCCAGCCCCAGAACCTGGGAAAACTGCCCCAAGAGTACTGAAAAGGCTGGCTGGAAGTTAATGCCAAGTCTGTTAGGAGAATAGAGGCCCCGCATCCTCAGAGGCCAATAGCCCCGCCCATAGGACTTGGCGGCCCAGGACCACTCTCTACTCCCTCCAGATGCAGGAGTCCAGGCTCTTAGCCCATCTAACCATGTGCCCCAGCACTGTCCTTTCTCAGACTGCAGGGCCTCTGCTCTTATTTGCACCCTGTGCTTTTGGCCTGTAATCCCCCACTGCCCAGATACCCTCTTCCATCTGCTCAGACCTGGGCGCCAAGTGAGTCCTCCCCTCCCCCTCCTTGCCATCAACAGTAGTCCTTACCACACTGCATTGTGACGCATGCCCGGTGACCAGCCCAGCTGGGTCCTCTAGAGGGCTCTCCCCGTGCCGCAACCCAAGGTAGCCGCCCCCAGACCTTGAACTCCTCACTTCCTCTCCTTTTCTTCATGGCCCGCGTTGCTGTCTCAAGTTATCTTATCCATGGGTCCTCTTGTTCATCCTCTGCCTTCCACCCGCTCAGCCTCTCTACGTGTGGCTCAGGATGGATCAGAGCTCCTGGCCCTGAGCAGGAGCTCAGGAAGTGTTATCACTATTGCTACTAAGAAGAGAACAGCTAAAAAGCATACCACAAAACGGTAATCAATAAAACCATGTGACGGACTTCCCTGGTGACGCAGTGGTTGGGAATCCGCCCGCCAATGCAGGGGACACGGGTTCAAGCCCTGGTCCAGGAAGATCCCACATGCCGCGGAGCAGCTAAGCCCGTGCGCCACACCTGCTGAGCCTGCGCTCTAGAGCCCACGAGCCACAACTACTGAAGCCCGCACACCTAGAGCCTGTGCTCTGCAACGAAGAGTAGCCCCTGCTCACCACAACTAGAGAAAGCCCACGCACAACGAAGACCCAACGCAGGCAAAAATAAATTAAAACAAACAAAAAACGTGTGAAACTGGGTCAGGACCCAATCAGTACGTTTTTGCGGGGGCCACGTGAGGGCAGGTCTTTTCCCTGCTGTGTCTCCAGCACCTGGTTGTGTCTCAACAAATACATGTGGGACAAATGTATAGGAACTGGCACAGAGCACAGCGTTTACAGTTCTGTCCTCTCGGGTCTCAGCCAACCTGGGCGCTGCCTTGCCACGCTCAGCAATGACTCATGGGCACCGCTCTCCCCTCTGCCACAGGGCCGCTGGACACCTCACTGCGATGGCACATTCAAAGTGTCAGCCCAGGACCCGGACACGGCCAGAGTCCACTGCAGATCAGCTATATCCATTTATCATTTTACAAATGAGAAAGCCGGGAGTTCCCTGGTGGTCCAGTGGTTAAGACTCTGTGCTTCCACTTCAGGGGGCGTGGGTTCGATCCCTGGTCAGGGAACTAAGATCCTGCACGCATGCCACATAGTGTGGCCAAAAAAAAAAAAAAGCAGAGAAAGCCAGACCTCGGTGAAAGGCAGTCTCCAATTCCTGTTGTTATGATTATTCATGATTATTATTCACCTCTTTATTCCCATTGACCAGGTTAGGGCGATATACATAGAGTAGACACTCAATGAATGTTGGCTGGACAGCATCAGATCCTCCATCTTGACCTTGAGGTCTCAGAAAAGCAACCATATCCAGAAGAATAAACTTGGCTTTTTTTTTTTTTATTTATTGATAAGAAGTCAGGCTAGAGTTGGGAGCAGGATGCTGAGAGTCGCTAGGAAGTGGGGGTGGGGTATAGATCAGGGGACCCAAGGGGTTGCTGGGTTCTGGACTCCCCCCGAGATTGGGGGCCCAGCTGTCAATGTTCTCCCTTCAGCAGAGAAATGACCTGGTCAGTAAAAATCCCTGCATAGGTGGTCACAGCTGCCGTGCTTTTGCTGTATATGTCCCTGGGGAGAAAGGACAGAAGGACTGAGGAGGAGGGGCTGTGGGCTGGGGCTCCTGGGTCTGAGGGAGGAGGGGCTGGGGCCTGTGTCCTGTGGGAAAACGTGGCTAGAACCCAAACTCCTGGATCCCTAAGTAGGACAGGCCTGGCATCTCAGAATCCCGGGTTCTACTGGGACTGGGGGCTGGGAGCTGAGATCCCTGGGCCTTGAGATACCAGGTCCAGGTTTGAACCTGGAAACTTCTTGTACAGCTTATGGGCAGCTGTCTTGGCTAGATCCCAGTAACCTAAGAGTGATTCCTGCACCTTGGTGAGCATGGCAGGACTGGCAGTCTCTTCTTGCTGGGGCACAGGGTCGCCCTGGACCTCTGCAGGAGGAGAGTGAGTTAGGGGAGCTGAGGGGCCTGCAGCAGGGGGAGAATGAGGCGGGGAAGAAGAGGAATGGGCAGGGGCAGGGCCAGACAAGAATTGGGCTGGGAAGATGCTTGGGGCTCATCCCTCCCCTCATAGCCCCTCCTCTCCTACTGACCACACTCACCGAATCCCAACACCAGGAGGATGAGAAACAGAGCCAGGAAGTATCGGGTGCCCATGGTGTCAGGAGACCTGGAATGCTGAGGAGGGTGTGGGGCAGGGCCACAGGAGGTGTCTAATCCTAGGGTCCCCTGCGCTCAGGGATACCAGCCTGGGACCCCCCTCTCCCCCTCCCCCCGACCTGAGTCAAACCCCTAATGGCTTGACTTGGTTGACTTGGACCTCACTTCCTAACATTCTATGATGCTACTCCCGATGGCCGATTATAACATCTTAATTTTTTTTTTTTTTTTTTGGCAGCCCTGTGCTCTTGCAGGATCTTAGTTCCCCGACCAGGAAATGAAACCCGGCCGCAGAAGTGAAAGCACCGAGTCCTAACCACTGGACTGGCAGGGAATACTCTAAATTCCATGATTCTATCACTGGAATCTAATATCTTGACTCTTGCAGTTTCTGCTCTAACAATCTTGGCCACCTCCTGCAGTCCCCCACCCGCCATGTCCCTCTCTTACCGGACTCTGGCAGGCTGTCCTCACCAGCTCCAATCAGGCAGAGAAAGGCTTTATAGCGCTTGAGGTCCACCCCTTCACAGCCACCACCCCGACCTCAACGCCTAGGCCAAAGTCCTGGCCAACAGAACTGCTTGTGGGGGGTGGGGGGGAGGCTGCAGGCCGAGAGGGCAGTGACATCCCTGAGGTCAAGCCACAGGAAGCCTCCACTCTGAAGATTCACCGCTGAGAGAGACAGGCCGGGTGGGGAGTGTGGAGGTGATGGGGGCTCTGGGTGCCCGCCAGGCATGAGGCCTGGGGTCTTCATCCCGTGGGAGGTGAACACAGAGCGCTGAAGGAGGGGCCGCTGGGGGGGCTTGTTAACCCTGCCTGGTCTCCAGCCTTCACCCTCCACCCCAAACTGAGAAGCCTGAAGTCTTCCACGCCACCCACAAGCCTGCAGTGGTGGGTCTCAGCACTGGGGGAGCAGGGTCATTCCCCCCCCACCGGCCCCCACTCCTTCCCCCGCCCCCACTGTCGCTCCCCTGCCACGTGTGTCACTTCGTGTTGTCACTTCCTCTACTCCTTAACCTCTGGGGGGCAGATGGGGTGGGGTTATCTCTGGCAGCATCCGGGAGGGACTGGGACAGGGACAGAGGAGAACTTCTTTTTGCAGAGGCTGTGAACACTTTAATCCCAGTAGCTGTCCCCGCAGAGCAGCTGGGGACACAGGTTGTAGGCCTTGTTCAGGAGGCTGTCCTTGGAGCTTTGGAGCCAGGCCTGGGTGTGGGAACCCAGGTCCCCCAGGTGGTCATCATAGTAGGTCTGCACAAAGCCCTGGAAGGCACTGGGGCCCCTGTGGACATCACAGTGGAGAGCCCAGCTACCCCCCGAGACTTCTGCCCCGTTGACCCCTTCCTCCCTCTGACCCAGGAGTCCCTGCTCTCACCTCTTACCCTCTACCCCTCTGGGACCCAGGGGTCACAGCCCTGCCCCCGCCCTGTCCTGCTCCCTGGGAACCCACGAGTTCCGGTCCTGCCCCTCCTCCCTCAGACTCAGGCCCCCAGCCCCGTTCTGTGCACACGCACCAGGACCACTGCCAACTCTCTCTTGTCCTGGTCACCAGCGACTCCATCCACTCCTTCACCTTGCCCGGAACCAGGCTCCAGGAACTACTGGCCGGCTCTGGCGGGGGGCTCGAGCTTCCCCCAGGCCCTTCTTGCTGACATGCTAGATGGGATCAGAGGGCAACTTGGGACGGCTGGGACCCCAGAACCCTTCCATCTCCTTTTCCCTCCATGCTCACCGTCACCGTGGCTCCTGGTGGCCCCTTGCCGGTCCTCTCATCGCCTTCTATGTCCCTCTTGCCCCTCGCCCCCCTTCAGCCAGCGGTCATCTCCTTTCACCATCTGTGCCCGGGAGCCCCGTCACCCCTGCGTCTGCCTGGGGTTTCCTCCCTCAGTCTGTAACGCCGCCTCTCTGCCCCCTGCCCTGCTCCTGATGCCTCCCTCACTTCCTGATCTTGCCGCTCCCTCCGTTCTCCTGTGACTCCCACACGGTTTGAACAACCTCCACAGGCAGTGAAGGATGCCCCCGGGGATGGAGGTTGGCAAGGCCATATGTCAGGCTGGTGGGCCAGGGGTTCTGCCAGGAATCACACACACCTGTCTGTCCAGCACCCATGCACCTGGGCAAAGCCTCACCTACAGAGACCAGCCATCCCACGGGTACACATGTACGCATGTGTATAGAGGCACCCATGTGACCTGTGGTGTGCCCTTGGCCAATGACTTAACCTCTTCAAGACTCAGTTTCCTCTTCTGTAGAATGGGATAATGACAGGTCCTAGCTTATAGGGTTATTGTGAGAGTTAGGGGTTAACATGTAGAAGGTACTTGCACCGGTTTCCTGCACATCGGATGCACTGCATATATATATATATACACACAATTTAAATACATGTGCAGAACCCAGACATACTCACACACCAGTACACACAGACACCCTTCCGCATGCCCAGACTGTCAAATCTTTTGCATAAATACCCCCTAAAGACACACATGTACGCACAAGCACACAAATGCATGTTCACAGACTTAACATGTTTACCATGACTACATACTCGTCAGCTGACACGCGCACAAATGCATATTCACGATCACTGTCATCTCTACCAACCCCGTGTACACTGTTCACTCATGGCCGCCCGCGACACACACTCCCAGACACACACGCACATCTGCATGCCTCACAGCCGGTCACGCTCACACCCCATGCTGCATCGGGGTCCCCACACCCGCCCACCCACTCCTCCTCACCCACGACACAGGCCAGGACCAGGACGCAGAAGCAGAGGGAGGACAGGGCCCGGGACCTGCATCCAGGGAACAACATTTCTGGGGGCCTCTGTCCCTCTGTCCTTCTGTGCTCAGCTCTCTAAGCTGGGGGAGGGGGAGGCTGCGCTGAGCAGAGCCCTCCCCTGGCCACCTCCCCACGCCCCTTGGCAGGGACTTCAGATAGAGAGGGGCCCAGGTGACAGTGATGATCCGAGGCCATGCCCGCCCCTGCTGGCCTTCTTCCTTTCTCCTTCCTATCCTCCCACCACCCTAAACTGACAGGGGAAGGTTAGCCTCCTGTGCTGAACTGGGTTCAAATTCTGGCTCCACCTCGTGTGACAGCCCCTCTTTTGGGCCTCAGTTCCCTCCTCCGTAAAATGGGCTCACAATCCATACTTTAGGACATTAATTAAATGACGTGATAACAAGGGAAATTCTTTTTTTTTTTTTTTTTGGCTGCGTTGGGTCTTCGTTGCTGATGCAGGCTTTCTCTAGTTGCGGCGAGCAGGGGCTACTCTTCGTTGTGGTTCGCGGGCTTCTCATTGCGGTCGCTTCTCTTGTTGCGGAGCACGGGCTCTAGGTGCGCAGGCTTCAGTAGTTGTAGCACGCGGGCTCAGTAGTTGTGGCACACGGGTTTAGTTGCTCCGCAGCATGTGGGATCTTCCCAAACCAGGGATCGAACCCGTGTCCCCTGCATTGGCAGGCGGATTCTTAACCACTGCGCCACCAGGGAAGTCCTCAAGGGAAATTCTTAATGTGTAGTCTGGCAACACAAGTGCTCACAGATCAGACCTGTTTATTATTATTTATTTTGTCTCTGAGATCCGTTGGCCACTGGACTACAGGGCCAGACACACCTTCACTGCGTGACCAGGGCAAATACATTCACTTCTCTGGGCTCAGTGTTTTCATCTGTAAAATGGTGATGGTAGTAAGTGCCTGCCTCCCAGAGTCCACATGAAGGCTGGGTGAGGCCCTGTGAGGGAGAGATTAGTGGGAGGTTGTCAACATCAGGCTTGGGCCAAACACCAGCCAGAAAGAAAATGAGCCTTTTTCTCCCAGAGGACCCAGCCATGAGCCAGGGTGCACAGTTTAGCCAGGGAACCATGGGCTGGATTCCTTGCTCTAAGGTTGCCAGATAAAATACAGGACGACAATAATGAATCTTTTTTAATTAATTGATTTATTTTTAAAAACTGGGGGGGGGGGGCATGCACAGCATGCGGCATCTTATTTCCCCAACCAGGGATTGAACCTGTGCCCCCTGCAGTGGAAGCACAGAGTCCTAACCATTGGACCGCCAGGGAAGTCCCATGAATCTTTTTTTAGTGTAAGTATGTCCCATGCAATATTTGGGAATTATACTATTATTTATCTGTTGTGTATCTGAAATTCAAATCTAACTAGGGATTCTATATATTTTTTCAATATTTATTTATTTATTTTTGGCTGCCTTGGGTCTTAGTTGCGGCACGCGGGATCTTTCATGGCGGCGCGCAGGCTTAGTTGCCCTCCAGCACGTGGGATCTCAGTTCCCCGACCAGGGATCGAACCCTCATCCTCTGCATTGGAAGGCGGATTCTTAACCACTAGACTACCAGGGAAGTCCCACGTCCCGTATTTTTAGGTGGTGAATCTGACAACCCCACTTTGGCCACAACCTGGATGACTGTACAGGACAAATCCAGAGGCTCCCAGAAGAATGCTGTCCATTCCAATGGCCCCAGCGTGGGCTCTAGCACACAGTAGTTGCTCAACGAATGCTCCCTGGAGTTCCTCACTGACGCTAATCAGCCAAATAAAATCTCCTGGAGTTTCTGTTTGGGATGCTGAAAACATTCTGGAAATGGATGGTGGTAATGGTTGCACACGACTGTGAATGTACTCAATGCCACTGAACCGTACACCTAAAAGCGGTTAAAATGGTAAACTTGATGTTATGTATTTTACCATAATAACAAAAGAAAAAGGAAACACCCACTTTGCATGGTGTTGGGGTCACAGTCCGGCTCCACCTCCCTCCTGCTGTGTGACCTGGTGTATGTTGCTTAATGTCTCAGAAGCACAGAGTCCTAACCATTGGACCGCCAGGGAAGTCCCATGAATCTTTTTTTAGTGTAAGTATGTCCCATGCAATATTTGGGAATTATACTATTATTTATCTGTTGTGTATCTGAAATTCAAATCTAACTAGGGATTCTATATATTTTTTCAATATTTATTTATTTATTTTTGGCTGCCTTGGGTCTTAGTTGCGGCACGCGGGATCTTTCATGGCGGCGCGCAGGCTTAGTTGCCCTCCAGCACGTGGGATCTCAGTTCCCCGACCAGGGATCGAACCCTCATCCTCTGCATTGGAAGGCGGATTCTTAACCACTAGACTACCAGGGAAGTCCCACGTCCCGTATTTTTAGGTGGTGAATCTGACAACCCCACTTTGGCCACAACCTGGATGACTGTACAGGACAAATCCAGAGGCTCCCAGAAGAATGCTGTCCATTCCAATGGCCCCAGCGTGGGCTCTAGCACACAGTAGTTGCTCAACGAATGCTCCCTGGAGTTCCTCACTGACGCTAATCAGCCAAATAAAATCTCCTGGAGTTTCTGTTTGGGATGCTGAAAACATTCTGGAAATGGATGGTGGTAATGGTTGCACACGACTGTGAATGTACTCAATGCCACTGAACCGTACACCTAAAAGCGGTTAAAATGGTAAACTTGATGTTATGTATTTTACCATAATAACAAAAGAAAAAGGAAACACCCACTTTGCATGGTGTTGGGGTCACAGTCCGGCTCCACCTCCCTCCTGCTGTGTGACCTGGTGTATGTTGCTTAATGTCTCTGGGCCTGTTTCTCCGTCCAGGAACCAGAGTCACGGACTACGTTCCTACACAGGAGAGTAAAGCAGGTCGTTTACCTAAAGTGCCTCGAGCAACAAGAGACGTGCAGCAAAGCCGTGTTGTCAACGCCAGCTGCTACTTATTAAGCTTGTGTTTCCCGAGCGCTCCCTACGCGTCAGATGCCACCGCAAGGCTTCAGCGCATTAACTCACTGAATTAACGTCAGACCTTACGAAGTGGGCGTCTTTTTCATTCCCATTTTACATATAAGGAAACTGAGGCTGTGGGGGTGGGGCTCCCCAGCCACCAAGTGGTGAATCTGAACCCAGCCCTTTCATACTTAGCTAGCCGTTTCTGGCTAGCTTAAGCCAGAAACGACCTCTGCCCTCACCTCCCCACCCCAATTCTAGAGGGCAAGAAAGAGGTTGAAGCAGGGCCAGGGTTGGGTGGGCCCGGGGGAGGGGGAAAAGGTCTCTGACCCTGCCCTGGCTCCAAGGTCAGCCTGAGCTGTTTGCTGCTTGCAGTGTTTGCCCATCTGTTATCCAGGGCAGGAATGGGCTGAAGGTCGTTCAGGGTGGACCTCAGAGGCAGCTCAAAAACAACAGCAGTTGGGAGGTGGGGGCAGAGAGGTCACAAGGAGGGACTGGGGGTTGGGAGCGGTGGGCCTTGAGACCCCAGCATGTGTGTCTGGGGACAGGTAGCATCTCTGAGCCTGCACCTCTGTGTCCACAAGGTCATCAGTCCCACGACCAGACTCCCGAATCACTCTCTCCACGCCAGGGTCCCTGCTTCAGTCTGGACCCCATCCCCTCTCCCCTGAACCCCTGCAGCCACCTCCCTTCCAGCATCCCTCACCACTCACCTCCCTGGCTGCTCTGGGTTGTGGCAGGGAAGTCGGGGGGGTGGAAGAGAGGTTGATATGTCCCCTCATTTATCTCTTCTTTCTGCCTTTGTCTGGAAGATCTCCATTCATTTTTTAAAAATTGAGATATTCAAAAAAACTCAAAAAACAACAACAAAAAATTGAGATGTTCACATACCATAATTGTCACCCTTTGAAGGTGTACAATTCAATGATTGTTGGTAATTTGCAAAGTTTGCAACCATCACCACTATCTAATTCCAGAACATTTCATCACCCCAAGAGGGAACACTACACCCTTTAACCCTCATTCCCACCCGCTTCTCCCCAAGGCAGGGCAACCACTAATCAGATTTCTGTCTCTATAGATTTCCCAATTCTGGACATTACATATGAATAGAGTCATATAACATGTGGTCTTGGGGATTCCCTGGTGGTGCAGTGGTTAAGAATCGGCCTGCCAATGCAGTGGACACGGGTTCGAGCCCGGGCCCGGGAAGATCCCACATGCCGCGGAGCAACTAAGCCCGTGTGCCACAACTACTGAGCCCGCGTGCTACAACTACTGAAGCTCGCGCTCTTAGAGCCCGTGCTCCACAACAAGAGAAGTCACTGCAATGAGAAGCCCGTCCACCACAATGAAGAGTAGCCCCTGCTCGACACAACCAGAGAAAGCCAGTACACAGCAACGAAGACCCAATGCAGCCAAAAGTAAAAATTAAAAATAAATAAAAAATTGTTTTAAAAAGTGGTCTTTTGTGACTGGCTTCTTTCACTTAGCATGAAGTTTTCATGGTTCACCCGTGTTGTAGCGTGTGTCAGTGCTCTGATCCCCCTTTCTTTTTTCTCTCTTTTTTTTTTGGCCTCGCAGCAAGGCTTATGGGATTTTAGTTCCCAGACCAGGGATCAAACCTGGGCCCTCGGCTGTGAGAGCTCGGAGTCCTAACCACTGGACCACCAGGGAATTCCCAGTGCTTTGTTCCTTTTTATGGCTGAATAGTATTCCACTGTGTACACTGTATCTGTACCTATACAGATATACAGTGGATATACAAACACTGTATAGATTTATTTATTCATTCATCAGTTGATGGGTATTTTTTGGCTATTTTCCACTTTTTGGCTATTATGAATAATAGTGCTATGAAGAGTTGTGTACAAGTTTTTGCTGTGAACGTGTTTGCAGTTCTTTTGGATAGAGACCTAGGAATGCAATTGCTGGGTCTTGTGGTAACTCTGTTTAACTTTTTTTCTCTTCCAGTTTTATTGAGTTAAAATTGACATACAGCACTGTATAAGTTTGAGGTGTACAGCATAAGGATTTGACTTACATACACCGTGAAATGATTATCACAAGTTTATTAAACATCCATCATTTCATATAGATACAAAATTAAAGAAATACAAAAACATTTTTGTGATAAGAACTCTTAGGATTTACTCTCATAATAACTTTCATATAACACACAGCAGTTTTTTTTTAATTTTAAAAACTCCCAAGGTGATTCTTTTTTTTAATATTAATTAATTAATTAATTAATTTATGGCTGTGTTGGGTCTCAGTTGCTGCGCGCAGGCTTTCTCTAGTTGCAGCGATGGGGGGCTACTCTTCATTGTGGTGTGTGGGCTTCTCACTGCAGTGGTTTCTCTTGTTGCAGAGCACGGGCTCTAGAGCGCAGGCTCAGTAGTTGTGGCACATGGGCTTAGTTGCTCCGTGGCATGTGGGATCTTCCCGGACCAGGGATCGAACCCATGTCCCCTGCATTGGCAGGCAGATTCTTAACCACCGTGCCACCAGGGAAGTCTCTCTTTATTAACCACTGCGCCACCAGGGAAGCCCCCCTGTATGTCTTTTGAGTCTTTAACCTGAGCGATTTTTGGGGATTTAGGAAAATGCTTGGGAAATCATTTGATTGGTTCCAAAGTGAAAAAAAAAAAATTGACCAAGTTAAAAATTGGTAATTTTGAACTTTTTTTTTTTTTTTTTTTGGCTGCACCGCTTGGCATGCGGGATTTTATAGTTCCCTGACCAGGGATCGAACCCGCGCCCCCTGCGGTGGAAGGTCCAGCCTTAACCCCTGAACCTTCAGGAAAGTCCAAAAGTTAGTATTTTTTTAAGTGAAATTGCTACAGAATATACCCACATACTAGCTAGCCAACAGCAGTGTGACTCCTCATGGGAATTATATATAATAAGGGACGTGGGTGCATTTTAATATGCTGGATGTAATGCCAGTGAGGCCTGGGGCCAGGTGTGTGTGCATAGCTGTAGCCCATATGATAGGCAGGGTGATTCGGCAAGGGAGGAAATCAGTCAGGATGTGGCCGCAGGATCCCCACCTGGGTTCAAATCCTGTCTCTAATCACTTTGGGCTTTGTGTTGTCTCACAAGTGACTTTAGCCTTCTGTGCCTCAGTTTCTTCCTTGTAAAGTAAGAGCAGTGACAGTATCTGCCTCAGACGGGTTTTGTGAAACTGCCATATTTAGTTTAGGTTTTGTTTTGTTTTGTTTCTGATTTAGCATACTTGTTTCACCTAATTTTTTTAAAATTTATTTATTTTTGGCTGTGTTGGGTCTTCTTTGCTGCAAGCAGGCTTTCTCCAGTTGCGGTGAGCGGGGGCTACTCTTCGTTGCAGTGCGTGGGCTTCTCATTGCTGTGGCTTCTGTTGTGGAGCATGGGTTTTAAGTGCGTGGGCTTCAGTAGTTGTGGCGTGCAGCCTCAGTAGTTGTGGCACACGTGCTTAGTTGCTCCACGGCATGTGGGATCTTCCCGGACCAGGGATCGAACCTGTGTCCCCTGCACTGGCAGGTGGATTCTTAACCACTGCGCCACCAGGGAAGCCCCAAGACCACATGTTATATGATTCCATTCATATGTAATGTCCAGAATTGGGAAATCTATAGAGACAGAAAGCTGATTAGTGGTTGCCCTGCCTTGGGGAGAAGGGGATGGGAGTGAGGGTTAAAGGGTGTGGGGTTTCCTTTCTGCGTGACGAAATGTTCTGGAATTAGATAGTGGTGATGGTTGCAAACTTTGCAAATTACCAACAATCATTGAATTGTACACCTTCAAAGGGTGACAATTATGGTATGTGAGTCTCAATTTGTTGTTGTTTGTTTTGTTTTTTGAATATCTCAATTTCGTTGCGTTAAATATCTCAACGCAACTCACTGCGTTGTCTTCACGACTTGACTCAACCACGTTACCCCTCTGATGATGGAAAGGAATCTGATGAGGCCTGGGGCCGCCTGGGCTGGGGCTGCAGTGCCCAGAAGAGGGCCAAGTGTGCAAAAAATTTCAAAATGGAAGCCCTTTAGGATGAGATTCCAGGGATGGGAAAGGAGATCCTTGAATGTGTTTCTGGGGGTCATGGTGTTAGAATGTGGCGAGGGGTGCTGAGAATTGCCTTGCTCTCAGCACTGGACTGGTCCCCCGCCCTTTCAAGGCTGTAAAAGCAAGCCAGCCAATCCCGGAGGAGCAAGACTGAAGACGTCATCGGTTGCTAGGGCTCCCCTGGGCAGATTGCCACCCACTGTTACTAGCCTTTAGAGAACGCTGAAACCCAGCTGGGCGGGTAGAGATGGGGGCAACTGGGGGATGACATGGGAACCAGGGCACAGAAGGGGCCCCAGAGTTCCCAAGGGTCATCTAAGCCTGTGCCCCAGGCCCATGACAGCTTCACTCTTCCAAATCTCAAACTCTCAGTGTCCCATCCCACTTTCACCTCCCAAAACCACAAAGAGAGCCACCGTCACGACCAGGAGGGACAGAATGAGCCTTGTGGTGGGGTGGGGCCAGAGAGGCACTCCGAATGTTCCTTCCTGGGCACTGAGGCCGGCTTGGGTGGCCTGGCCCGGGACCTTTTT
>NW_020175468.1:5231921-5262786 GCF_003031525.2 Neophocaena asiaeorientalis asiaeorientalis
TCACCTGGCCACGTGCCTCCCTGTGCCCACCCACCTCTCTTCCTTCACCCCTCCCTCGTGGTGGTGGGGACCAGGTGGGGCACAGGGCTGAAGCCTTAGGCCCAAAGCGTCTTGCTTTTCAGCACCTGCACCTCCAACTTTCCCTGACTGTTGGGGACCCCAAGCTGCCAGAGTCCCTTCCCCACTCAGGGTACAACCTTCCCCCTCTCCCTGTGGCCCTCTTCCCTTATGGGTCTTGGTGCTTCATACCTTTCTGCCAGCCTCAGTGGGTGTCTCTCGGTAACCCTCAATAACTCCCTAACTCAATTCACACTGTGTCCCCAGGCCACCTCTACCGTCCCCTCCCTCTTCTTAGCAGGCCTCTTCAGCTCAGAGGAATCTGGGGTCACACAGTCTGCCTCCACACTCCTGCCCACCCCATGCCACCTCCAATGTCACTCTCATACTAGCTCTTCTATTCCCCCACCTTTCTGCCTCTGGGAGACTCCCAAACCTCCCTGGATGCTCTCTGGGGTCTCTATTCCCCCAATCTCTCTTTTGGACAGAGGTCTTTTTTTTTTTAATTTTTAAAAATTTTTGGCTGCCTTGGGTCTTTGTTGCTGTGCGTGGGCTTTCTCTAGTTGCAGCGAGTGGGGTCTACTCTTCGTTGCAGTGTGTGGGCTTCTCACTGCGGTGGCTTCTCTTGTGGGGCACGGGCTCTAGGCACATGGACTTCAGTAGTTGTGGCATGCGGGCTCAGTAGTTGTGGCTCATGAGCTATAGAGCGCAGGCTCAGTAGCTGTGGCTCACGGGCTTAGTTGCTCCACAGCATGTGGGATCTTCCCGGACCAGGGCTCGAACCCGTGGACCCTGCACTGGCAGGCGTATTCTTTACCACTGAGCCACAAGGGAAGCCTGAGAGGTCTTTTCAACCTGTCAAAAGTGCAAAACCTCAGCTGCCAGGCTCCCGATGTGTGCCCCTCCAACCACTCCACCAGAAACTCCCTTCTCTCTGCTTCCCCACTGTCCAAGCCTCCAGGGCCCCTGTAAACGCCCCATCTGCTCTTGTGCACCCTCTCTGGCCGCTCCGCACACCAAGCACCACCGCCCTTTCCTTCCACCACATCAGTCCCTCAGGGCTGCCGTCCCCCTTCCCACCAGCTGCCTTTTTTTTTGGCTGCATCGGGTCTTCGTTGCTGCACACAGGCTTTCTCTAGCTGTGGTGAGCAGGGGCTACTCTTCGTTGTGGTGCGCGGGCTTCTCATTGCGGTGGCTTCTCTTGTTGTGGAGCACTGGCTCTAGGCGCGCGGGCTTCAGTAGTTGTGGCTCGCGGGCTCTAGAGTGCAAGCTCAGTAGTTGTGGCACGCAGGCTCAGTAGCTGTGGCGCACGGGTTTAGTTGCTCTGCAGCATGTGGGATCCTCCCGGACCAGGGCTCGAACCCGTGTCCCCTGCATTGGCAGACGGATTAGTTAACCACTGCACCACCAGGGAAGTCCCATCCCAGCTGCCTTTGACTGCTAATGAACCCTAGCCGCTGGGGGAGGGTGGCCCTGGCCCCAGACTCCAGGTTGGCTGGCCTCGTGTCCCCACACGCACGTATCAGCCTTGGGGTGAGGGGGATGGTTGCGAAAGGGAAGCACAGACACCACCCTGGCGGGATTGCAACAGCCCTCCGGCCAGCTCCATGCTGCCAATCCCTGTTGGCCCCTCAGCAGCCTTCCCAGACATCTGCTTCCTCTGTGAGCCCCCAGCGTTCCCCACACATCCCCCAAATGTCTCCTCTCCTCCTCACCCCACCCCACGAGACCAGAACGCCAACTTCAGTTTGCCAGTCTCATCCTCGTGTCAGCTGTAGGAGTTTCTGTTTACAGATGGGGCAACTGGGGGGTAGCCAAGAACATTCAACGGCTCAGTGAGAGGCTCTAAGTGTCCTCCCCTTCTTTGTCCGTCATCTTCTCCCTCCCCTTCCTGGACTTCAGGCTGTCTCTCTGGATCCCTGCTGGGGTCAGCCTCCACCCCACAGCACCCCGTTCCGGCCTCCTTTCACAAAACTAACCGGGGTGGGGGGCTGCTGCATTGAGGCGGGACACCCTCTCCGCTTAGCTGGCTTCATACCGAATTCAAGATTCAGATCTTCAAGTGGGCAATATGGCTGACGCCCCCGCCCTCACTGACATCCGGGAAACAGGTTCGGGGGACTTGGCCCCGGGTCCTGGGCACACAGTGAGTCCGCAGAAACTTGGGTGGGACTAGGCCCACTGCCTCTGAGCCCACAGATAACCTCCCCTCCTTACTCGGCCCCAAGGTTGAATCATCTGGTGGGGGCCGGGGTGGGGTGCTGATTCCACAAGGGCAAGCGAGGCAGCTTGGGCGAAGCTCGGAGTACAGTGTGTTGGAGCCAAAGCAGGCAGAAGTCGGCCTGGGAGATACAAGTCCTGGCCAATCCCTGTGATGGGAAGCTTGTTCTGCTCCTCGGAGAACTGAGGACGTGAGAGGGGAGAGCGCCCGGCATCTCCAGGCTCCAGCCACGCTTCTCCGTGTGTCAATTTCCAAATGGATTGTTCAGCCCTAAACGCCAAGGGGCCTGTTGCAGACCCTCGCAGAGTGTGCCTCTCTCGGCAGCCCGAACCCGGCAGCCTGAACCCAGCACCCGGTAGGCTCATCAGGGTAGACCAGAGGCTAACCAACCAGCCGGAGGAGAGAAGGAACAAGAATGAGGGGAGAAAGACAGAGGGTCCACATGCAACAAAATGGTGGCGAGGACAAACCCGGATGAAGAAGGGAAAAAAGAAATAAGCAGGACCAGGGGCAAGAGAAACTGGAGGAGGAAGAGATAAAAGATAGAGGTGGAGGAAAAGAGGAAGCCAGAAAACGAAGCCTCTCTGGGACAGCAGGACGGAGACAAAGCCCAGGAGAGGGAAGAAAGCCGAATTAGATTAGACAGGAGGGAGAATGAGAGGGGAAAAAAAAAAGTGAAAATGGCTCACAATTAATGACAGCGATCTTAGGTCTTTTGAGTCGCAAAGCTATGAAGCAGGTATTGTGAAGCTGGGCCACTGGAGGCTCAGAGAGGTTGCTTTTTGATTTTTAAAATATTAATTAATTAATTTTATTTTGGGCTGGTCTTCGTTGCCGCACATGGGAGATCCCACTGTGGAGCTTGGGGCTCAGTTGCCCCACGGGCATGTGGGATCTTAGTTCCCCGACCAGGGATCGAACCCGCATCCCCTTAACCACTGGACCGCCAGGGAAATCCCTCAGAGGCGTTGCTTTTTTGCCCACAGTAGTCAGGGGCAACCGTAGGGTTTGACCCACCGGTGGATTGGTTCCAGAACCACGTCTCAGAGACAGAAGGGTAAGAGAGGCAGGGAAGAGAGTGAGAAGAGATGGAAGAAAAAAGGAGACTCAGAAAGGGGCAGAAGGAGGTGAAGACAGACTTCGAAGAGACAAAGAAACAGACACAGGCAGAGGGGGCAGGACGGAGCGCTGCGTGGCGGGTGTGGGGAAGGAACGAGAAACTGAGGCTTGAGCTGTGAGAAATCACACACGGACGCCCAGCAGCTGCCGTGAAGCTTGATGAAACTTTATTAAGCTAGGGCCCACCAGGAGGACAGCTGGGGCAGGGACAGGGCCTCCCGTAGGCTGGGGGAACGTGGGGCCAGCGCAGGAGTGGGGCCTCCCAGGGGGATGCGCGGGCACTCAGTTATTCTCGCTGGGCGCAGAGGTGGGGCTGGTGGCCATAGCCAACTGCACCTTCTCCACCAGCCCAGCCCACTGGCGCTGCATGTCTTCCACCAGAGGCTCGAACCAGCTCCTGAGGCGGGCCTGGAAGGCCTCCGCTTGCAGGCGCATCTGGCTGCCCTGCTCCTCCACCTTGGCGCGCACCTCCTCCAGCTGCTCGCGCATCTCCTCCAGGTGGTCCCGGGCCTGGGTGCCCATCTCCTCCATCCGCCCGCGCAGTTTCTGGTGCCAGGCCTCGGCGCGCTCCCTCAGCGTCTGGCCGGCCAGGGTTCCCACGGTGGCGGCCCGCACTCGGCCCTGCTCCACCAGGGACCCAAGGCGCTCGCGGATGGCGCTCACGCTGCGCTCTGAGCCCTCGAGCGCCCCCGCGCGGTACACGGCCAGGCGCTTCTGCAGGTCCTCGGCGTCGCGAAGCAGACGTTTGCGCAGCTTGCGCAGGTGGGAGGCCAGGCGGCCACGCAGCTCGTCGGTGGTCTGGCCCATCATGGCCTGCACCTCGCTGCGGTACTGCGCCAGGCGACTGCGCACGTCCTCCATGTCAGAGGCCAGCCGGGCCTGCGCTGCCTGCAGCTCCTTGGACACACGGGCCTGCGTCTCCTGGGCTATGGGGCCCAGCTGCCCCTCCAGCTCCTCCCTATAGGCCTTTACCTCCTTCATGGTCTCGTTCATCAGCACCCTAAGGGGCGAGAAGGAGGGAGCATGGGCGTGAAGAGAGCGAAACAGGGATCCTGAGCTGGAGTGTTGGAGCGAGAGACGGAGAGGAACATGTCAGAGACAGGACGGGTCGAAAAACAGAATCAGAGAGAGGTAAAGCCAGGAGCTAAAAAGGGAAAGAAAGCAAGAAGTGAAGAGAGATCCAGACCACCAAGAGTTGGTGATGGGGACAGAAAGAAACCCAGACCACTGGAGGCTGACGGTCTGGAACGCACTGCCCACCAGGAGGGTCAGGGGCCAGGGCAGGGGCACTCACGTCAGTTCCTGAATGACCTGGGTGCTGAGCAGTTCCTCCTGCACCTGGTCAGACAATGTCTGCACCCAGCGCAGGTAATCCCAGAAGCGGCCCAGCGCCTGCTCCCAGGGCTGGCTGCCCTGCCACCCGGGCCACTCCTGCCCCAGCTGCACCTTGGGCTCCGGCTCTGGCTCCACTTCTGCCTGGCATCCTGCACGGAGCAAGTTCACAGCAGTCAGTGTCCTCCTCTGTCCCCTCCAGGCACACAGTACCTGGTACAGAGTGGGTGCTCCACAAAGGCTGGTGGGCTTCATCAGAGCACTGGTGGGCAGGGAGGAGGTGGAGGGACACCCAGCTTGTTTTAATCACTTGGCAAGCATCGATTGTGTGTTCCATGCACCGCCCTGCTGGGGTGATGGAGAATAAAACTAATCACAGCTGACACTTAACTACTGCTCACGACCTGCCTGACAGCAATGGATTAGAAACTGTTACGACTCTCATTTTAAGGATGGGGAAGCTGAGGCTCAGAGCGAATAAAACAGCTGCTCAGAACGAATGAATGTCGGAGAGACCTCAGACCTGGGGAGACAGACCAGCAAAAGAGGGGACCCAGGGACGGGAAGAGGGCAAGGGGTACAGCTGAGGATGGGAGGGGGAGGGGCAAGGAACCTAAGCAAACCCCATCCCCATACCTGCCAGGAGCGTGATCACCAAGGCGACCCACAGAACCTTCATTTTCTGGCTTGCGATTGGCCAACCTGGGGGAGGGAGACATTGTCACTCAACAGCAGTGGGGACTCCTCCCACTCAGAGCCCCGCCCCATCAGGTCTCGGCCCTCAAAGCCTTGCACCCCATATCTGTCTAGTCCAATCACAAATAGTTACGAAGCGGCCCGGCCCCTTCATTGTCTATCTAATTCCCATTGTCTTCTCCTATCTCCCCATCCTCAGGTGGTCTCTGCCAAAAATTCTATCCCTCTCTCCCAGGGTTCAAATTCCACTCACCCCACCCTCCCCTCCACCCCGGAGTTCCCTGTGAGCCCCAACTGGACTTTCTAAGTTCCAACCTCGCATTCCTCATTGTACCTTCACATTCTAAGCTCCAACTTCACATCTAAACGGTATCGTCCACATATTCGCTAATTTAATCCTCATTTAAAAGTCCTTCAACCGACGCTCTAGCTACCCTGCCGACACCCCTGGTCGCCGCCACCCCTGCGCCTCCCATTAACGGAGATCTTAGGATGATGGGGGCACCCAGTAGGTGCTCAATAAACGACAGTGACAATTGGTGGGCTGCTGCTATGGCTCGTCTGGTTTTCCTACAGGTCCACCTGCTCCCCTGACCCCACCTTCCAGCCCAGACGGGATGCCCCTGCTGCCCACCCTTCTTCTAGGTCCAGTCCCCTGCCTCTGGCCTCATCCCCTGCTCCTGCTTCTGTCCTGGCCCAGGCGTAGGACCGCCACCTCCTCCTCCTCCCCCCCTCCATCCCCCACAGAAGCCCTGAGCTGGACTTTGTGCCCCCAGCTCTGCTTCTCACCCGTTCCTGGGGAATGGTGTCCTTCGCTTCCTCCGGGGCTGAGTAGGAGTCAGGGATCCCAGGTTCGTCCAGTTATAGGGCTCCCCCTGCCCCGCCCACTCCTCCAGATCTAGGGCAAGCTGGGCCAGCCCCTGTCAGGTCACGAGGTGGGCTCTCCTCCCCCTTCACACACAGCCGGGAGGCGGAGGGAGGTGGGGCTTGGAGGCTAGCAGCTCCCACTCCCAGCCTCCGTGAAAAGAGATGACATCTCACCCAGTAACTCAGGCGCCTTCCTCCATTCTGGTGGGTGGGTGAGTTGGGGGCGGGGTGCTGGGCATGGAAGGGGAAGCAGGCAGCTGCCCAGAACACCCATTCCCTGTCCCTCTCTTTTCCAGCGGATGGATGAATAGAATTTGAGGAAAGGGTTGGGGGCCCAAAATCCTGGGTCTGAGGAAGGAGCGGGGCTGCGGTCTGGGATTTCTGGGTTGGGGGAGAAAGGAGCTGGAGGCCCAGACAGAAATGGCATGGGAGTTCTGGGGACAGTGTAAGGCATCTGGTAAAAGCCCAGGCTTTGAGAGTGAAACCTGGGTTTTAACCCTAGCTCCCTCTTGGGCTGTGACCTGGGGCACAGGTGAATGCCTCTCTGAGTCCCCTTCCCCATCTGTGACTTGGAAATCCAGCATTTCTCCCCAACACAAGCATCGTGGATTCCAGGAATCGGTGCGTGTTGTACCTTCCGCAGGGCTTGAAGCATTCGTATTGTGTTGCCTGGTTAGGACTGTGGACTCCGGAACCGAACTGTCGGGGCCTGAATCCAGGCTCTGCCGGTTGCCATCTGTGTGACCTTGAGCAAATGACCTAGCCTCTCTGAACATCCAGTTTCTTGGTCCACAAAACCGGGAACACAGTTGCACCTAACACCGTCGTTCTGCGAAGCAACAGGCTACTATACGTAGGAAGTACTGAGCAGTTCCTCGCAAACAGCAGGCCGAGTTGGAGTTAACTTCTGTGATGGGCCACAGTGGGCACTTACTGTCCCCTCCCTCCTTAGCACCTCTGTGACATGAACGCCAGCTGTTACACAGATGGGAGACAACTGAGACGAAATTCAGGATTGAGGTGGATGGTAAAGCCACACAGGATTGAGGTGGACGAACTGGAGGAGCTGGGATTCACTCCTGGTCCTTTGAGGGGGTGGGAACATTGGACGCCATGGGGTCAGGGGAGGCTGGATGCCTGGTCCCAGGAAGGGAGCCCCAGTGCCAGCCAGGCCCAGGCCTGTTTGGGGCTCAGCTGGCGCTGGCAGGGAGCCAGCGGGGTAGTCTCTGGGCCCTGACGGCTCATCACGGGTCAGGTCAGCAGCCTCCCTCCCCAGTGTGTGAGAGGCGGGGTTTCGGCTCCTCTGTCTGGCGAGGGCTCAGGGTGTGGGTCTGCCTGGAGCAGGAGTGACCGACTCTGAACTCTCTCCATCCGGGTGCTTGAATGCTTCCTGAAGCTTCTCGGAAGCTCTGACCTTCCTATCAGAAAGTCCTCACGCCCCTTCGTGCCCTGCCCCTTTGGGAACCCGGAAAGACCACGGAGTCCCAGCTCGCCACCCCCACCCCTGCACCCAGAGACAGCCTCACCCCTGTTGCTTCAGTTCACAGGGACAAAGTCCTCTGCAGCCATGCTGGCCAGGCCAAGCTGAGTGACCACAAGACCATGCCCTCCTGGGGAGGGAAGGCCTGTGATGCCCCTGTAGGGAAGGTCACAGGGAGGCTGTGTGATCCTTGGCCAGGCCCCTCCCCTCTCTGGTCTGGGCTCTGGCCAGGGACTCCGCTCGGCCGCTGCTAGTCACTGTGGGAGGTCAGACCAAATGAAGAGGCCAAATGGACCACAGACACGTGGAGGAAAACAGACGCCTGCCTTTTTTTTTTCCATGTATATTTTTTGTAGGTTTTTTTTTTTTTTTGTAAAATGTCCCAGTTCTTCCATAACTTATAAACATGATTTATACCGAAGGGTGGATGGGAAAGCGGGCAGGGTGGAGTGACTGGGGATGGGGAAGCGCCTCTTCTTGCTGCCCCCTGGGGGCTGGGCCTAGGGCCCTCTGGGGCACGGGGACACCCCAACACCTCCCTGAGGTTGTCTGGCCGCCTCTGCCCCTGGTGCTCAGAATCCCGGGCGCCCCTAGATTCCAGAATCCCTTCCTGGACCCCAGGCCCACCGGGCACGCCGCCCCTGGAACTCCGAATCCTGACGTGCCTGTGGTTCCAGGAGCCCCCCGCCAGCTGCGGGGGTGATGGGTCCCCTCCTTTCCGCTGCCCCTCTGACCCCCGAGGAGGAGGGAAGGGAGGGGGAGGGGGGCTCAGGTCTCCCCTCCCTGGCAGGGGGAGGGGGAGGTGGGATCTGAAGGAGAAAGGGCGTGGAAGGCAGGGGCCAGGAGGGGCTCAGCCAATGGTGAGGCCAAAGCCGCACTGGAACTTGTTCTTTCGGTGATTCAGGAAGGCCCCGAGGGCCAGCGTCAGGGGCAGAGGTGGGAGCTTCTTCTCCAGCGTGGCGCCCACGATCCAGTTGCTGTCCACGGAACCTATGGGTGAACGACCGAGCTTAGAGCCTTGCGCTGGCTTCTCGCCCCATCCCCGCGAGCTGCCCTCCGGCCCACCTCAGATACCACCGGCCAGACCACGGACCGTGCTGGCCCCGCCACCCGAAACCTCTTCGTGCCCTCCAAGTACTTCAGCTCTGAGCTCAGTGACCCCTCCCCTCCGGGAAGCCCTCCGCCACCCCATGGGCCCCGTCATCCCAGTCCTGTCCACACCAGGTCGCTGCTCTCTGGGGATGGGTCTGTCCCTCCCACTGTGAGCCCCGGGGCTTGGGGGTGGAGGTGGGAGAAGGGGCCTGGTCACTGCTGTGTCCCCAGCACCCTCGGCACAAGGCCGGGCACAGAGCAGGTGCTGAGCGTCTGCTGAATGAAAGACTGAAATCTCTGACTCTACTCGATACTCTGTAATGGCCTATATGGGAAAAAAGTCTACAAGTGGAGATGTGTATACATATGGCTGATTGGCTTTGCTGTATACAGCAGAAACACAACATTGTAAATCAACTATACTCCAATAAAAGTTTTTTTAAAAAAAGTGAGAAAGACTGAAATCTCCTCCAGGGCCTGTACCCCAGGACCTGACAGGTGTGCAGGTACCTGGTGCGGTCCCCACAGGGTGGAGCCTGAGAACTCACTGAACGGGAGCAGAGAAGCTGAAGCGCTGCTACCCAAGCCTAGCCTCTGACCCCGGCTGCCTGCAGAGCGCGGGCTCGGGAGGTGGGCAGGGAAGGTGGGCTTCAGAAGCAAAAAAACCCCAAAAACCAACAACAATAAAAACCCCCAAACCCAATCCCTGGCCCTCCTGGCCGCCTTCGGAAACCCTGACCCAGGCCCACTGAAGCGGACTTTCCAGGGCTCTCTCCACACACCCCAAACCTGAGAGCCACTGAGGCCCAAGAAGAAACTTAAGACTAGAGTCGGTCGGCCTCGGGGAAGGTTCCGGATCTGGCTGTGACTGGGCAGCCTCCCTAACTTGAGACTGTGGGGTCGGCCGGCTGTGCTGCAAGTTGCCTTCCACTCATGAGAAAAAGAAAAGCGAGGGCCGTGTACGCAGACTGGGAGAGGGCCACTCGGCGGGTGGTAGGTGCAAAGCTCAGGGCCCGGGCACCCATCCACCCTCTCAACTAGCGTTCCTGGGCAACCTGGGGGCCCGGCACACTGCCCTCTACCATCTCCCCTGGCCGGTATACCCACTCAGAGGTACCTCTTGCCTGTTTCCCACACAGGGAAATGGAGGCCTGTACCTTTGAAGAGGAGGTTGGCCTTGGGCAGATCCAGCTGGTACCCGAAGGAGACACTTGTGTCCTGCATCCTGGTGCTGGCCTCGAACTCCACACCCACCTGCAGCTGGAGGGGCCAGGGCGACACACACAGGGGTCAGCCTCCCAGGCTGAACTCTCAGGCATGCCAGCCCCGGGCACCCCACACCCAGCACGTGTGCCTGCGCGGCCAGTCCCTGGACCAGCTCACCTGGTCACTGGCTTTGTGGTAGTATGTTGCATGCATGCCCGCCTGACCCAATGTGACTGTCGCCAACCAGTTGTTCACTGTAAGAGAGCAGGGTGGGGGGCGGGGCAGGTTACCAAGGGGGCTCGGCATCTGGGAACCCAGGTTTTCCCCCATCTTCCTCAGAGCCAGGAGTCCAGGGCCCCAGGCTCCTCCTCCCTCAGAGCCAGGAGTCCAGGGCCCCAGGCTCCTCCTCCCTCCGACCCAGGAGTCCAGGGTCCCCAGGCTCCTCCTCCCTCAGACCCAGGAGTCCAGGGTCCCCAGGCTCACATGTGTATTTCCCAGCTAGTGACATAACAGTGCCCTCCTCCCCAGGCCGCCGGTGGTAGACCAGCTCTCCGCCCAGGGCCAGACACGGCGTGATGCTCTGGAGGTAGTGGGCCACGAGGATTCCTGCAGGTGAGATGGGAAGGTGTTACTTCTGGGCTCGGTGGTTAGTTTCTGCCCAGCTGGAATCGTGCTCCCTCGGGCCTCCCACTCGGGCTCTTTTTTAAAATTAATTAATTAATTAACTGATTTATTTATTTTTGGCTTCATGGGGTCTTTGTTGCTGCACGCGGGCTTTCTCTAGTTGTAGCGAGCGGGGGCTACTCCTCGTAGCAGTGGGCTACTCCTCCTCTTCCATGCCCGGGCTCTAGAGCGCGGGCTCAGTAGTTGTGGCGCGCGGGCTCAGTAGTTGTGGCAGGGGAAGCCCCAACTCGGGCTCCTTGCTCAAGCAGTTCGCAGGGCTCTGAGGTCAGCCTCCCAGGCCCCCTGGGACCTCATCTACTCTGCATTGATTTGTCTCCATTTATAGAGGAAACCACAGAGGCTGAGGGGGTAAGTCACTTCCGCATGGTCACAAGATGCATCAGGGGCAGAATCCAGGACTCCCCAAGCCCTGAGCCCAGGCTCTGAGACACTATACCGCCATGAGCAATAGGAAGGGTAGGGTTGGTAAGAGCACACCTCGCGGGGCCAGACAGCCTGGGTTCAAATCCCAGCCTTACCACTTGCTGGTAGAGTGACCGCGGGCCACTGGCCTCGCTTTGCTGTGAACGGGACACCCCATGAGGCTGTGAGAAGGAGTAGAGGGCTGGATGCAGGTGCGGTGCACAGGGAGTGCCTGGCACACAGCCAGCGCCTGGCAGTCAGGAGGACGAGCCCTGCTACCTCTGTCCCTCGGCAGGAGGGATGGCTCTGACTGAGGCCGCCTGAGTGTCTGTTAACCCATGACTCCACCACTGGGCTGAATTCCTTGGGCCCAAGGACTCATGCGTGCCTGTCTTTGAAAGCCCAGGAGAGGAGACGCCACAGATGTAATCTCTGTGGAGAGGAAAAACCAGGGAGGAAGAGAGAGTGATTGGGGGTTGCAGAGGGAGTGGTGACAGAGAAAAAGAAAACAAGAGACATCTCTGTAGAGACAGGAAAACAATCAGAAACAGATGGGGACTTCCCTGGTGGTCCAGTGCTTAAGAATCCGCCTTCCAATGCAGAGGATGCCAGTTCGATCCTTGGTCAGGGAACTAACATCCCACATGCTGCGGGGCAACTAAGCCCGTGCACTCTGGAGCCCGCGCGCCACAAGCCGCAACTAGAGAGAAGCCTGCGTGCCGCAACGAAAGGTCCCGTGCACCACCACGAAGACCCAAAGCAGCCAAATAAATATTTTAAAAAAAGAAAGAAAGAAAAGAAAAGAAATGGAGAGGGGTGGAGGAACTGAAGATTCCCAACCTGACAAGACAGAGCAGGTGAGGACAGGCGACATAAGCTTAGAGTTGGACCCCCAGCCAGAATGAGGGAGACCAGAGCAGAAGGGAAGGTAGGGACAGGGAAAGCCCAGAGCTGGGGGTGGGAGTGGGACGAAGCCTCGGGGACAGGAGCACGAGGTGTGAACCGGAGACGGGAAGACGCTTCCCAGACAGAGATCAGAGGCATAGACCAGGGACCGGCTCTGGGAGCAGGGCAGGACGGGACGACAGGATCGGGCTGCTCATATCTTCAGGCACACCTGGGTGAGGGTTGCCACCAGGGGGGCTGAGCGAGGCTGAGGGCTGCTGTCCAGGACTCTGGAGGTGCCCTGGGGGAGGCTGTGGTCAGGGCGGGCTGGAGCTGGCTTCTCCCCATGAGTAGATGACACAGATCCACCTCCTGGCCCCTACCCCTTGAGGTGGCTGTTAAGCCATTACCAGCACACCTCTGGCCAGGAGCAGCCACTCCTTCAGTAGAAGGCGGACCTCAGGCCCACAGAGGAAAAAGTGACCATCCAGAGATCACACGGGGACTTAACTCAAGAGTCTCTGGCCACGATTGGAACTGAGGGCCTCGCGGGCCCTGAACTTCTCTCCCACGCCCCATCTCCGGGGCCTGCCTCGCCCTCTGCTCCCCAAGCCCCACCCCTCTCCCTGGTCTCTCGCCCCAGTCTCACACACTCCAAGCAGCTTCGCATGCAGCAGACAGAGAGATCTTGTTAAAGCACACACCTGGCTCTGCTCCCCCTTCCCCGCTCCAGAGCCCACTATGGCTCCCCAGTGCCAAGGAGACCCCAGCTCCTCAGGGCACAGGTGCAAGGCCCCACGTGGCTCGTCCCCAGCTTTGAAACAGGCTTCCTCCGAGAGCTTCACAACTCACTGCGCAGCGCTTATCTCCACACAGGCCTTTTTCTTGAACATCCCAGCCCTTCCTGCATCTCTCTCCTTAAGTTGCTCTGTTTTTTCCTCCCACTTGTGTCCACACCCAGCTCCCCCGGGAGCGCCCCAAGGCAGGGGCTTTGTGAAAGCCAGTGGCTCTCAACCAGGGGCCATTCTGCAATGTCTGGAGTGGCCATGAAGAACCTGTTGAGTTCAAAACCCCATGAGAAGGAAAGAAAGTGAGTCAGAGGTCTGTGAGCAAAGAAGAGGCCTTGGGCAAGGGGCAGAGCGCAGACCTGGGAAAGGAGCATGGTTTCCCGAAACCTGCAGGGCTGGGGCCACATCTGGATCCCTGCGGAAAGTCACCTCGGGCAGGAAGGGCAGGCACCCAGGGCAGATGCTGCGGCGGGGAGGCAAGCACCGAAGGGAAGGTGGTTCTTCGCCTCGGCCCAAAAGAACGGCTTCCCACCCTCCCCACACCGCGCTCCTTGGGGCTCTGTCCATGCAGAGCCCTTTTCTGGGAGCGGTGCCCTCCTCTTCCCCTGCCTCGGTCTAGACACTGCCCCTGTCACTGCAGGAGAGATGGGACCTCCGTTATAAGCTCTCACGGCAACCTGGACCTTCCCAGCGCAGGATTTCTCCCAACAGTAATGCAGTCACTGTGTGATTATTTGTTTAGAGGCAAATGTCTCCCCCACCGGCCTAAGAGCCCTGTGAGGACAGGGAAGGGCTGTGTGTGTGTGTGTGTGTGTGTGTGTGTGTGTGTGTGTGTGTGTGTGTGTGTGTGTGTGTGTGTGTGTGTGTGTGTGTGTGTGTGTGTGTGTGTGTGTGTGTGTGTGTGTGTGTGTGTGTGGCAATACCCCGCCCAAGGTGGGCACGTGCTAGGTGCTCAGAATGAAGCAGAGACTCCAGACAAGGGGCCGAGGCCACGGGAGGGGACCACGTAAGACCAGTGGCTCCTCAGTTAGGCCTAGGCCATGATTCAAACTCCAGCTCCTCTGCTTCCTAGCTGTGATCCTGGGGGACTGATTTCACCCTGGGCCTTGCTCTCCTCATCTGTGAGAACCCTGACCCGCCTGCCCATGTGGGGCGGCATGGAGATCCAACCCAGAGCGAACCCTGACTAGGCACGTCCGGCCCCGCACTTGGGGCTGACAGCTTCTCCCACTGACTCCTTCAGCAAGGTGAGCTCCCTGCAATTGTGCCCATGAGATGGATGAGGAAACTGAGGCTCAGAGGGGGTGGAGCGCCCAGCTGTCAGGGGTCAGTTACTCATGTGCTCAGCACTGACCTGGGACCAGAAGTTTTGATCAGTCCCTGAAGGGAGGAAGGGACACCTGTAGGAACTAAGAGACGAGAGTGTCACTGGCTTGGGCTCCAGGGAGGAGGGACCTAGAGGCCAGTGTTGAGGAACACGAAAGGCCGATGCCGGTGAGTGTCTGAGGGGGCAGGGGGCCCTGTGCCCTAGAGAGGAGCATGGACTCTGGAGGCAGCCTTGCTGTGTCTCCTTGGGAAGTTACTTGCCCTCTCTGGGCCTCAATCAGACAGGGATGACAGCAGCGCTACCCCACAAGGCTGTTGAGAGGATTCCACGAACCGTTTGCTCACTGCTCCATCCCTAGTGCCTCGAGGGACTGAATGAAGGACCGGGTACACACAGTATGCTTAGGACCTGATGAAAGGCAGGAGGTGAAAAACTGGACCTGCTGTGACCACCGCTCACTCCTTTGCTCAGTATTTTCTGAGCGCCTACTCTGTTCCCAGCAGGGTTCCAGGTGCTGGGCATACAGGTATCCTGGCTTCCCACCTTCACGTACCCTTGCTCAGCACTCACTGCCCAAGAGCCTGCTCTTCCTGACAGAGCCAACAGCAGACACAAGAATCCAGAATCACCACCTCCACCCTTTTAGTTGTTCAAGACAAAAAAGGCTGACCTCTCATCTCTGACCTCCCTCTTATCTCCCACACCCAACCTAGCAGCAAATCCCATCGCTCCACCTTCAAAGTACATCCAGATCCCAGACTACTTCTCACCACCTCTGCTGCCACCAGGCTGGAACCCCTTGTAGTCTGTTCTCCACATGTCAACACAAGTGGTCCTGTTAGAAGCTAAGTCAGATCCTATCCCTCTCCAGTGGCCCCAGACTCAATCTGAGTAAAGGCCAAAGCTCTACAAAGCCTTAAGTGACTTGGCCCTGTTAGCCTCTGACTTCTTCTACCACTTGCCCTCCTTCCTCATTCATTATAGCCCCAATCCTCCTTGATGTTCCAGTGAAGGGTCCTACCTCAGGGCCTTTGCACTTGCTGTTCCTTCCGGCTGAAAAGCTCTTTTCCCATATATTTGCTTGGCACCTTCCCTCACATCCTTCAGTCTTCATTTTCAGTTATCACCTATGTAACGAGGCCTTCTCTCAAGATGCTGCCCACCCCTCCCGAGGCCGTAATTTTTCCACACAGCTCCATCACCCATCTGCTTTACTTATGTCACTAGAATGAAAGCTCCCAGAGGACAGACCTAATTTTCCTTTGTTCACCACTGTATCCTCTGGACGCGGAAGACATAGAGTACATGATTCATAAACTCACTCAACGAATATAGAGAAATCAAAAGCAGACACTCAGAGACAAAAATAAAAAAGGGGGAAGCAAACTGAAGAGATCAGAAGTCCAGACATTAGTCAGCTGGTGCCTGCCCCCAGCCAACCTAAACAGCAATGTTCCTCCTCCAACTCCATCTCAGACTTACTTGCCTCCCCTCAGCTGCACATGGGCTCTGCCTGCCCCTGAGCAACCCCAGAGCCCCACGAGTAGTAACAAGAACAGCTCATTTCCTTGGGACCCATCACATGCCTGACCCCATTCGAAGCTCTCCACACATGACCCACTCAACAACCCTGTGAGGCAACCCAATTTTACAAATGAGGAAACTGAAGCCCACGAGGGTGA
The DNA here is from genome assembly GCF_003031525.2 of Neophocaena asiaeorientalis asiaeorientalis. Taxonomy (NCBI): domain Eukaryota; kingdom Metazoa; phylum Chordata; class Mammalia; order Artiodactyla; family Phocoenidae; genus Neophocaena; species Neophocaena asiaeorientalis. The sequence continues at coordinate 5,247,760 of NW_020175468.1, forward strand.
TGGAAGCTCCCACAATCGCAGTTAAGCCAGTGGCAGAGCTGGGACTTGAACCTGCTTTCTCCCCCACAATGCTACAGGCTTGATGTTCTGTGCTCTGAAGTCACACCTGCCCGTGACTGTTTCTTGGATGGTAGAAGAGGGCCAGCGAAAGAAATGGATTTGCTGGCAAAGCTGGGACTGGGGTTTGATACACACACACCCCCACCCCCGCCAAGCCCCGTGCCTCTTACCTGAACCCACCAGGACGTCTGGGTTCCCCAGGGTGACAGCCGCCGTGAAGTCGGAACCCCGGTACTCCCCGTCCACCTGCCAGTTCACAAACTTTGACTGCTGGGTCTGTAGAGGGGAGGGGCAAGTGTGAGGGTGAAAGCGAGGAGGACCCCATGGGGCCCTCCCAGGTACAAAAAGCCTTTTAGTCCCCATACTCAACCCCCTTTTCTTGTTTGTAGAGAAAAGGCTTCGGTCTCCTAGACCTTCCCCTAGGGCAAATCCAAACCTTTTCTAATCAGGGAAGGGAGGGAAAGCAGAAACAAAGGAAAAGCAACCAAATAATAGTCAAACAATAGTGCCACGATAAGGCAGAATCCTAGCTCTTTCTCAAGGATATAAAAGGCCCCCCACCCAGGTGGAGGATGTTAACTTCAGGCCGAGCAAAAGATTCCTGGCATTCCACCCTGTTACCTCACCACCAACCAACCAGAACAAAGTCACACGTCCTGCGGCCCTCCCCCCACCCCCGAATTTGTCTTTAAAAACTCTTCCGTGTAAACTATGGGGGAGTTTGGGTCTTCAGAGCACAAGCCACCTGTATCCCTTGCTTGGTCCTTACGATAAACCTTTCTCTTCACCAAACTCTGATGCTTTGGTCTGTTTGGCCTCACTGTGCGTTGGGTTCTTGGATTCAACGCCAAGGGCAGCCTGGTGCTCAGGGTGGCTGGGGGAGCAGCCGACTCGACCCCCACTCACCTGGATGGCCATCTTGGACCTGAGGCCGGGGCCCAGCTGGTGAATGATCTGAGCATTGAGGCTGCCACTATTGTCCATGTCACCCACCAGCACGGGGAAGGCCTGTGGGGCAGAGGGCAGGGTTAGAGATTAGAGGTCTAGCATCATAGAAGTATATACGTGATGGGCCTCGGTGAGAAGCCTAGGATTAGAAAGCCTCAGAATGAGGTTCTCTCCTCCAGGAAGCCCTCCAAGACCACCTTGGCTGAGTTAGGCTCCCCTCTGGGCTCACACAACCTTTGGGTTCCCCCATTTCAGTCCTACTCTCCCTGGACTGTTACTCTCTGGGGACAGGCTGTTCCCTTTCTCCAGTAGGCTGTGAGCCCCATGGCTGTTTCAGTCACTGCTATGTCCCCAGCACCACCCAGCACAGGGCTGGGCACAGAATGGGGGTTACAATGAAGGTTTGTTGAATAAATGAATTTATTGCATGGAAATCATTAATATAATCAAAGACCTAATTTAGTCCCGCAACTCTGTGTCCTGCCCAAGCCTCCTTCCGGGTCTCCAGTTTTGCCTTCACTCCCCTAACCTAGCCTTGGCAGACAGCTTGAGAAATGCTATCTATCTCCAAAGCATTCATCTGATCACGTCTTTCCCTCACTTAAATCTTTCTGTGGCTCTCATGCGCCCCCTAGCGAAAGTTCAAATGCCTAGCTTGGCCTTCAAAGCCCTGCAAGATCTACAGCTCAGCCCTGCCCACTCTGGGTCATCACTGTCTGGTGACCTTGGTGTCCCCAGACTCAACCAGCACAGGGCTGGGCAGAGACGTGGGCGTCAGGATGAACGGATGACCCAGGTTCCGATGCACCTTGGAGAGACAGTCTCCACCTCCCAACACTCTCAGCAGTCCTGGCCTCCTACTGACAAGGCCTTCTTCGCCTGACTGGCTACATTGTTAGAAGATACAGTCAATGAATGGCAAAAGGAACCTCACCTCTGTTGGACTCAGCTGCTTTGTCCCCACGTACGTGACCCCGAAGTGGTAGTTAGACTCCCCGATTGTGCTGAGGGCTACTGTGTGGTTCACCTGAGAGAAGAGGGAGGGCTGTGGTGACGAGTCTGTGGGCCACCCCTTAAGGAACCCAGTCGAGCCCACTCCCAGGACAGCTCCTCTCCTGCCTGGGATGGGAGATACTTGCCAATCTGGCTTCCCCATCAAGGCATCTCTAGGCTGGACAGGGGATGAAGACTGGGAGGTGTGGCCTGACTGGATTAGAGACTCAGAGGAGGGATGTGCTGGGGCTGGGGCTGGGGCTACACACCTGGTACTTCATTCCTGCCTGGATGCTGGCTGAGGGGGGATGGTGTATCTCTGGATTCTGGGTCCCTAAACCCTACCACTGGCCGCCATTGTGTGATCAGCCCGGCACTGAGTCTCTGAGTCTTTCCAAGTACCAAGGAGCCCAGACCTTTAGGGAGGAGTAAAAGGGTTGTACGTGCAGATGCAGGGGGATGGCCGGGATGACCTGGAGGATAATGGGACCAGGAAGGCTCACCTGGAAATGATTACTCAACCCTTTGTTGACTGTGAGCTTGACACCTTCCATCTGAATAGGAAACAGCTCTAAAGGAGAGAGAAGTGCTGTCACCCTCCAACACACACACACACACACACACACACACACACACACACACACACACACACATATATATTTCTCATCCCTTCCTTCCGTACCGTCCCCGCTTTCCCTTCTCCAGGGATCCCAACCAGTAAATAGCCTAGTGGATGGGCCCAGGACCAAGGCCTTTGCCTGCATCCAAATTCCAGGGCCACCACCTACTACCTGTGTGACCTTAGGCAAGTTACCTTATCTATGTCAACCTTATCATCTGTAAGTTGAAGATGCTCACCACGTAGAAATATTGCAAGGATTTAATGAGTTAACACATACTGAATGCCAGGACGGTGCTCAGTAAGCTGCTGCCACCACTTTTGCTATCACAATTACTCCAAGCCAGGATCCAGAAGCTTTGGATCCCACCTCCACTGGCCCTTTGCTGACACTGTGACCTTGGGCCACAGTTTCCCTCCCATTCACAAGAGGCTGGCTTGGCTGATTCCTGGGGCTCCTGAGGTCCCTAAGGCTTTCTCTACTGCTCTGGCATTCTATCCTGAGGTTCCACCATTTGATCCCATCGTTCTAAGCCCCAAGCTCAATGTGCCACCATTCGATCCCAACGTCAACTCCTAACGCTCTGTTAAATGATTCCAACGGTCCGTGCCAATTCCCAAGGTCCTCAGTGTGCTCCTCCTTCCCCCGATATCCGGGCCATCACAAGCCCGCCGGGCCCCTAGCCCCTCACCCTTGCACTTCCGGTGGCACTCCTCGAACGTGCCCGGGTTGGGCAGGCAGCCGCAGGCCCTATCATCCCCGGTCCCTCCAGCGCTGGCGGCCGCAGTCCCCGGCGTCCGTTCGGAACCTCGACCTGCCCCAGCTCCAGCACCCAGGCCGCCCCCGATCGGCGGCAGCGTGAAGCCCGGAGGAGAGGGCGGAGGCGGTGGCAGTCCCACGAGGGGAGGCGCAGGCGGCGGCGGCGGCCCTGCGGGCGGCGAGCTAGCAGCCAACACGTTCCCCATGGTCGCCTGCAAAGGGAAAGGTCAGAGGGCAGAGGTCAAGGCCCGCAGGCTCCAGGCCCAGCGCCGGCGAACACCCCTCTGCTCGGAGCCCCGTTTTCACGCGCGGCAGCGCCTCCCCCCGGTGTGCTCCGCTCCCACCCCGTGCGCCACGCGCAACCGAACCCGCTGCCGCCGCCGCCGCCACCGCCACCACCGTCGCCCCGCCCCGCCTAGCCCATTGGTTTACCGGGCCTTGGTGTCCGCCCACCAGCTTCAGTGTATGGCCTTACTATTGGAGTCATGGATGAAAGTCCCACCCACCTCTTTGGAACGTCCTTTTCTGTTGGTTCCCACTCGCAGACAGGTCAAAGCACACCTCCCCCCCTTCCCATTGGCTTGGAGAGCCCACACCGATTGGCTCTAGATGCCGCGGGTTCCGGTGCTCGCTCGCCATTGGTCTGTGCTGCACACTTTGCAACGCCCATTGGCGTATCGCCTCAGCCCCATTCCAGAAGGCGCCCCTCTTTCGACTCCGCCCCTCAGCGAAGTTGCCATGATAATTGGTCGGCCTTTGCCCTTGAAGCATCCTGATTGGCTCCAGCATGTACAGGGGTCGGACTCTGGAGACGTAATCAACGTTTTGTGTTCATTGGCTAATGTGCCAGGGTCAAGGGACACGGATGAAGGTGGGTTGCGCGGCAGAGGCTGCTAGGCAGCAAGGTCAGGTCTCGCGTCCCACCAGCCACCGCGGCAGAGGGGCGGGGGGGGGGGGGGGCCCCCCCCCCCCCCCACCGGAAGTGCTAGCCCTTCCCACAGTGCCACGGGAGATTTCTAACCCGTTATGTGAACGCGGTCCTGCTTCTTGTTACCCACAATGCCCCTTACCTATTTAACGGGACAGTTGCCGTAGACCCACCCCTTTCGTTACCCATCATGCCTTCTGGATCTCTCCCCCCAATCCTTGCCCCGGTCACTGCGTCTTCCATCTTTGGCCCATTCATTCCTGTCCCATTACCCAGCATGCCTTCTGCTCCATTCATTTCAGCTTGGTTGCCTGTACTACCTTTAGCCCGTTTATGCCCGTTCATTTCCCTAATTCTTTTAGCTAATTCTTAATTGACCATAAGGTTTTGGGTCCATTGCCCATCATGCCTGCGGCCCCTATTTCTCCATTATCCATCCCTCTGCCCCTGGCTCATTCTTTCAGACCTATTACCCATCACACCCTGAGCTCCTATTACAACATTATTCATAATTTGCCTTTGGCCTATTCTTATTGCCATTTATTCATTACACCCGAGCCCCTTGTACTTAATTACTGCTACTTCTACTTTGTTTCGTTTATTTCGGTCCATTACCCATTAGACTGCGGTTGCAGATTCCTTTTCATTAATCACAATGCCCTGGACTCCTCCCCATTCCTTCCATTACCCATCACTATGTTTTTGGCTATGCATTTTTGCTCATTATCCCCTCAATTATCTTTTTCACATCTTTGGCCCTTTTCTTAATGTCTGTAACGCATCTTGACTTCTAGTCTACTGATTCCCTCAAGCCCTGGACCCCCCTATTCATTACCCATTATGTTTCACCCCCATCCCCTTCACAGCCCACAGTAAACACGAGTTGAGACCTGGTCAAAGTACAAACTCATTTTGTAGGAAATGCTGTATTACAAAACAATATCACAACACCTACCCCTGATCCAGGTGATCCATTCCCCACCCCCCACCCAGGCGGGTGGGTCCAACCCCACTGGGCAGGAGTAAGAGACCTCAGTAGTCTTCAAAGTAACAGCAAATTCTCTGAAGGCTGGGGTCAGCAAGGCCCACTCTGCATGAAGCTCACCCCATGTAGCCCTGAGCTGGGGCATAATTCTCTGTACACAGGAATTGGGGTAGTGGGAGCTCAGGGAAGGGTCTGTACCCTGAGACTCCTGCCTGCAGGAGGGAGGAGATGGAGAAGTTCTGCTTTGGGCTGGGGAAATCCCCTTCCTCCCACCACTGGGGACAGGGTGGGGACTGGGCGAGTGGGGCTCTGCCACCTGGAGGGCTCAGGTCTGAGCAACAGGATGCCCCCAACACCCACCCAAGCAGAGCTGTTAGGAGTGACTGCCTGAGGTCCAATCAGAGGTCTGGGGTCTTCTTTGGGATTTGGGGGGAGTCTGGAGATGGTGGGACATGAGAGGTATAATCTAAGGTCACAGTCTGAGGACCCCTTGGGTAAGAGGTTGTGAAGAAACCTACCTTCTCCAGCCCCTCCTAAGATAAGGTTATCAGTTTTCCATTGTCATGGCCCATTTCTCTGAGTCAGAGATCATGGATTAGAGGTCACAGTGGAGCCACCAAGATAGAAGTCACAGATGAGATGCATGTGTGTTAACTGACAGTGGCCAAGCGAGAGATCAGGGGGCCCTAGATCCCTGGCAGAAAGTTGAGGGATCAAAAAATGAGAGATGAGAGGCCAGGACCATGGCGGCTTACACATACATGGCCCGGGACATGACAAAGCCTTTGCCCTGGTAGGACTCAGAGGGGCTGGAGTAGGACAGGGAATCGTAGATGGGGTTGATCTTGTCCAGATAGTCTTCCTCCTCCTCCTCGTCCTCTAGATCCAGGGAAACCCTCTCCAGAGCAGGCAGCCCTGGAGGCACCAGCATGGGGGACCCCAGGTTCGTGGCCCCCAGGAGCAGGGGGCCTGACCGTTCTTCCAAGGTGGGAAGCTCATGGTATCGAGGCATTTCCTGGGGATCGGGAGGGAATGAACCCAAGGTCACCTCTTGAACATGACACAGAATCCCACTCTGCTCCTTGACCCTCAAATCCTGACCACCATCTCCCCATGCCAACCAGACCTGACCTCACCCTGTGTCACCCCTTGTCACCTGGGTTGATATTGAACTGGGACAATCATACAGCTGGTCCCTAACTCAAAGCCCAGAGCATGGACTCTACCCTGTTAATCTTCAGCCTCTCCTTTTCTTTTGATCACTGACCCCAAGTCTTTCCCCATGAGTCTTTGACTTCAATCTTGACCTAAACTTAAGCTCTAAATAGCCCCATGAAAACTGACTTGTCTCAAACTCAACATCCAACCTCTGATCTCCAGGAGGCCACTGAGGGGAGTGACTGTCTGTCTTGTCCCAGCTCCAGGTACAGTGTCTGGCAAATGGAGATACTCAACCAGTCTTCTTTGATGGATGACTTTAAACTCTCACCCCATGTCCTTGGACTTTTACAACCAAGACCTCCCCCACTGAATCCTAAATGTATCTCAGAGCTCTAAGGTCAGACCAGAGATACAGCTCTGAACTTGAGTTGTAACCATTAGTCCTTGACCTCTTATGTAAGGAGGCCCTTAAACTCAGATCCCAAACCCACCCTTGTCCTCACCCGAGCTCCTACCTGCTCAGCACACGAGACACTAGCATCAAAGTAGGGGGTCTTGAGTGGGTTGTGCTCCGAGGCCCCCAGGGTGAAGAGCTGGGAGGGCTATGATGCGAGAGAGAGGGACAGGTCAGGACCACCCCCCCTCCCAGACAGCCTCTCCCCACCAGTCCCCGCTCCCAGCCCCGGCCTCAGTGGCAAAATTGGTGTGGGGATGTGGGGGCAGCCTGGGCTCCAGGGGAAGTGCTCACCATCTCCGGCTCCTCCAGCTTTGCCTTTGGAGTCGGCGGCTTGTATGAGGGAGGCCCCTCTAGGCTGTGGGGTAGGAGGTAGGTCAGGTGAAGGCTAAGCCCTGAGAAGCCCTCTACTCCGGGGCCACTGCACAGTTCTTTTCTCTGTCTGATCTCTCTTCCCATCACCCACCTCCCCTTACCCAGCTTACTCCTACTCATCCCATGAATTTCTCTTCTTCCAGGAAGCCCTCCTGACTCTCCAGGAGGATCTGGAACTCCTGTTATATGATCATATCTACCCATACGTCCCTCACAGGGCACTGAGTTTGTATTTGAAATATTATTTCTGATCTCATTCAACGACTGTACCCCACTGTGAGCAATGTGAGGGGAAAAAAATGAGATCTGTGTTGTCAACATGGTGTTCCCAGAACACACTATGAGGAATATCAGGAAATATTTGTTAGAAGAGGGAATGAAAAAAATGAATGAAATGCTTTCCTGCCCCCCAAACTATGTTAAATTCCCTCATTCTACACACCCTCAGACCAGAGCATCCTATATATATAATAATGATGGAGGCTTACTATGCCTTCAATCCCCATCTCAGATGTCCCTGCCTCCAGGAAGCCCTCCCTCATCTTTCAGGCTGAGTCAGGTGCCCCTTCTAGCCTCTCCCAGCTCCCTCAGCTTCCCTAGCCCATCCCTGGCCATGATGGACTGTCACTGTCTGGGAACAGGTCTGTCTCCTTGAGACTGTGAACCCTGAGAGGCCAGGGCCAGGGCCATCTCAGACACCACTGGGTCTCATGCGCTTAGAAAAAGAGATCAACAGCAAGTTGTTGGTTTGCATTGACTAGATGATTAAGACAGCGGTTCACAAACTTTCCTGTGCATCGCAGGGAGTTTGTTATAAATACAGATGCCAAGCCCTTCTTGTAAAAGTACTGATTCAATAGGTTTGGTGTAAGCCCAGGAAGGTGCATTTTTAACAAGTGTCCCCCCTCACACACACTGGGTCATATTATTTCAGAACCATTTTGCCCCCAAAATACTGTCTTGCTGGATGAATTTCAGCAAGTGATTTCAGCTCTCTGAACTTGTTTCCTCTTTGAGAAAATGGGTACCCTTAGCTCCATGTGAAAATTAGGTTTCCATGATATGATATGTTTATGTGTGCGGACGTCTTTTATTTATTTTTTAAATTTATTTTATTTTATTGGACATCTTTTAAGTGTTTGTCTCATCATTGTGTTCCTAGCAGCTTTCAGGGTCTTGCCCCAAGTGGGTACTTTCTGAATACCTATTGAACGAATGAATGAATGGATGGATATGAGGCTTCATTGAGATCACATACATAACACACATCTCATCAAGCCTGTCACATAAGTGTTCTACACAGAGAAGTGGGGCTAGTTTCCCCCAATATCCAGGCTCCTCTTTTCTCTTAGTAATAGAGATTTTGGCTGGGTACGTGGCCACCAGAATAAAGACTACGTTTCCCAGCTTCCTTTGCAGCTGAGGCAGCCATGTGACTAGGCCACTGGGAAATGGGAAATTAGAGGAAGTGATGGGTTCCCTTACAGGGCTGCCGACTGCCTTCTATTTCCCTTTCCCTTTCCCACTGAAAGGAATGGGGTCATTGAGGCCAGGATGGCCATGTCTGGTTGTCATGTACATAGACAACAACAAAAGAGAGGGGAGCCATCTTGGAATGTGAATGAAGGTCACGCACTAGGGAAGGTGAAGCAAAAAGATAGCAGGAGCCTGGGCTCTGATGACGTCACAGAGCAGAACTGTCATAGACATGATTTCTAGGAGACAGAAATAAACTCTCCTCTCCACCCCATTTAAGTCATGGTTATTTTGGGTCACTCAGCCATTGCTGATGACTTTCTCCCAGCCTCCTCCCCAACTCCGTGCGCCCAGTTCTGGGACCCCTCCCTCATCCACTTCTTAGGGCCCATCACTCACTCCTCCACCTCCTCTGCCCCCTGCAGCCTCTGCTCCTTCCGCTGCTGTCGGCAGATGAGGACGCCTGTGGCGGCCACAGCAGTCGCAATGATGGCAGCGATGATGCCCCCAATGATGCCACCTGTGGCCCCTGCGCCTGCTGTGTTGGGTGTCTCTGCAAGAAGAGGGACAGTGTGAGGGAGTCTCCAGGAGGAAGCCACAGTACCTTATTCCCAGCCCCACCTCCCAAGTCACCACCCACCTGTCTACCTCTTTTCCCAAGGGCAGAGGACATTCTTTTTCTTCACTTAATCCTTAATGATCATTTGTTGTGTGATAGAGTGATCAAAACATACAAAAGTCCTAGTCACATTGGACTAATGTTTCGTTGGGCAGGGAGGACACCAGTAGAGAAATATACACAATAGCTAATATGCCAGGTGATAGTAAGTGATAGAGGATAATAGCGTATAGTAGGGTAGGTGATAAGTGACAGAGCAGGGGCGCAGTCAGAGAGAGCCTTATTGTGAGGTGACATTTGAGCAAAGATCTGAAGGAGCTGTAGGGGGTGAACCATGAGAATATGAGATCATTCCAGGCAGAGCGAACAGCCAGCGCAAAGGTCCTGGGGAGGAAGCCTCAAGTTTTTTTGTTTGTTTGTTTGTTTGCGGTACGCGGGCCTCACTGTTGTGGCCTCTCCCGTTGCGGAGCACGGGCTCCGGACGCGCAGGCTCAGCGGCCATGGCTCACGGACCCAGCCGCTCCGCGGCACGTGGGATCTTCCCGGACCGGGGCACGAACCCGCGTCCCCTGCATCGGCAGGCGGACTCAACCACTGCGCCACCAGGCGCAGTTTTTCAAGTTGTTTTTAAAGACGGCAAGGAGGCCCTGTGGCCAGAGCAGGATGAGGATGCGAGAGTGTGGAGCTAAGAGAAGAGAGGTGATGGGGAATGGAGAGAAGAGGCAAAAACATTGGGGGTCGGAGCGTGACTCTGGATTTGGGATCAGACCCCCTCCTTCATTACATAGAATGGAGTCATCCTAGGCAGAGGATCATAGCTCCTCTAACCTAACAGGAAAAGGGGTGGAGAGAAGCCCGTGACTCCCTGGGCCTCCCTCTCCTTTGTAACACTTCCCACTTCCTGAATCGTTTTCGGAGCAATTACCTGTTTACTTGCCAATTTCCACACTGCACGCTCCAAGGGGTGGGGTCTGGCACACAGCTGGTGTTTTTCTAGACATGTAAGGCGGGGCCCAGCAGGGACACTTAGGGACCTACCAAATTCCCGCCCCTGCCCTCCTGGCACTACCCTCCCATTGTGGGAGGAGGTGGGGGGGGGCCCTGGACAGGGTGGTACAGACAATAAACAACTAGGGGAAATAACATGTGTGCCAAAGCCCCATCCACAGGCTTCCCCCTTCCATCAACCCCACTTCAGAGATGCAGAGAGAAAGCTGCCGGTAGGAACGCTGCCTGGATCCCTGGACTCTCCGATTTCCACAACTTCCTGTTACACAGCCTGGCATCCTCTGGAGGGCTTCAGAGCGTGGGGGAATATCAGAGTAACTGCTGCTCAGTCTACACACGCTCACCCTAAAATTGCTGCTATTCCTGTTGTTGGCTGCATATCCGGGAGGGCAGGGCAAGCTCTGCCCGAGACACCGCAGCGTCCCCGCACCGTGAGTGGAAGGCAATGCAGGTGGAAGAAACGGGCTCACCAAGCCCCTCCTAGGTGCTCAGCCCCACGCTGGGCATTCGGGCGCAGCCTTACTGAATCCCATGACAGCCTCAGGAGCAGAGATAAAGGCCACTGGTGTTTTACCAAGGTGGCCATGGGGCTCAGGAGAGCAGAGGTAACCTTGCCCCCCCTCCATGCCTCCACCGCAGTTCCCTGCCCGGGTTTGGGAGATTTTCTAATGGTGGCGGGGAGTGAGAAGGATGCAGAGCTGCAGCTCCTCCCTCTGAATCACCGAAAATCCCCTTGGGCACAGCCTGGGGACAAGGGAACACAAAGGAGGTAGGAAAGGCCACTGCTGTGTTCTTCCAGAGGCGGGACTTTCCTGGTTCCTCAGCAACCCCCCCTGCCCCATCCCCTCAGGGCCCCCGAGAATGAAGGGGCGGTCCTCCCTCCCAGTATCCTCAGCAAGCTCTGGGAGGTCGGGTCTGAGCTGCCCTCAGAGGATCAGATCACAGCACCTCCCCACCTTCAAGGGCCCACAAGTCCAGGATCCCAGCCCCGCTCTCCGGGGGAGCTCAGTTCTCCCACCAGTCTGGCCACTCCACCCAGGGAGGCAGCCTCTGTCCTGGAACTCCCGAGTCCAAGCACCAGCCTCTAAGCCCAGTTCCCAGTCCCACTGGCTTTAGGTGTCTCGGGCATCCAATGTGTCCTTCAAGGACCCAAGTGACCAGAGCCCACCCCCGCCGGCCCCCAACCCCAGCCTCACCAAGTCTAGCTTCCACCAGGCTCCCAGTCTCCAGGGCCCACCCCCTGGGACCTAGCAGTCCCTGTCCCACCCCCCAAGGAGGGGGTCCGATGTATTACAAGACACCCCCAATGTTTTCCTCCAAGGTGTTTATTAACTCCTGAGTGTCATGGGGCCAGAGCAGGCTGGAGCCCAAATCGAGTCTCTGGGGGGGGAGGGTGCTCCGTGGTTCCCCATTCCCGAGCTCCCCGGGGTGGGGGGCTCCCCTGCCCCATGCAGCCCTGGAGACAGAAGTCCAGTGTGTGACATTCCACCTCCCTCCACATCCCAGGAAAGGAAGCGGGAGGTAGCTTTGAACTCCAGTGTCTTCCGGACAAACAAGTTCAACCAGTATGGGACCCTTGGCTGTCTGCCTGTCTTGGGGTCACACATAAACTGCCCGCCGGGAGATGAGGGAGCCGTCCAGCTGGGACTCCATGTCGTCCTCGAGTGCCGGGGGCGGAGGCAACATGAGGCCTTTCTCTGCCTCTTCGTCCTCTTCGTCCTCCTTGTCCTTGCCCTCTGGCCTCAGGGGACCAGGTGCACTTGGCGTCCAGAAGACGGGACCCCCATTCCCAAACACCTGAGTTTTCGGATCGTAGGACCCTCCTCTGCCGCCGGGTCCTCCTCCTGGGCTCTTCCGCCTTCTCTTCACCCTCAGCAGGATGAAAGCCAAGGGCCCCCCAGCCAGAAGCAGCAACAGCAGCAGTACGCCCCCACCAGCCCCCCACACCACTGGACCCACATCTCGGGGCGAGGCCCGGGGGGTGTCTGAGGAGAGAGAAGAAGGGGTGAGAGAGAAAGGGAGACACGAGGTCAAGAGGATACATCTGGGAGTGGGGAGGGGGGGACCCAGGACACAGCAGGGCAGGGACGGGAACTAGGGAGGTAACTCAACTTGGGCAGAAGAAGGTGGAGTTGGAAGGGAGAGCCCGTTCCCTCTTCGCTACAGGCTGGGCACTTTATGCGGAGGGGTTGCCAGTGGGTGGCCCCCAGATGGATCTCTTTACACCTGCACAGCGTTTTCCCCAAATTAAACTTGCTAACAAAATAGAAAACCAACCAACCAACCAACCAAAAACCAAAATTAAACTTGCCAGCTAACATTTAAAGCACTAGGCCATTTCACTGCAAATTCCAGATTTCTTTTAGGGGGAAAAAGAAAATCAGATCCCAGGAACTCCCCTGGCGGTCCAGTGGTTAAGAGACTGTGCTTCCACTGCAGGGGGCATGGCTTCAATCCCTGGTGGGGGAACTAAGATCCTGCATGCCATAAGACGTGGCCAAAAAATTAAAAAAAAAAAAAAAATCAGATCTGGCAACACTAAACTTTCATCTCCTCCACCTGGTGAGATGGGCTGTGGCTGAGTCAGGCTGGTGACTCCGAAGGGGACAGAGTTCCACACCTGGCCACCCCAGTCACTCGCCAGGACCCTGTAGGCATCTGAGTTTGAGACCCCGCTCCCAGAAACTCTGAGGTCAGCGTCACGGAATCTTGGGGCTGATCCAGCCAGGAAGAGGCAGCCTAGATTTGAGTGTGAGGCTGTCTGATTCCAAAGCTCTTTGCACTTGAGAGAAAGGGGATTGAGAAGGGCAAGGGGCCTCCTGCTAATTCTTCCCCCCCCACCCCGCCGCCCCCACCGGGAGCGGGAGTGGCTGGGAGCACGTGTCCCGAGTGTGGCGAATGGGGCTCCTGAAGCCCCCAGTCCCGGTTTCCTCTCCCAGCAGGGCCTGAGCTTGTGGGAGGGGAGGGGTCTGGGGGAGGATGGGGGGGTGACCTGCGCCTCTGCACACCAGAGGGGCTGGGACCCAGGTATCTGTTTCTGGATGTTTTCCAAAAAGGGGGCGTCACGACCTAGCGGGCTGTCAGATCAGACTGGTGACTCACGAGCAGCAGTAAAACAAAATAGAACAGAAAAAGTTTACCTCAAGTATGAAGGGTAAGTAGGATTTTGTGAAACTTTTTAGGGGGAATATATTCCTGTACCTGTACCCTGGAGATGGGAAAGATTTCTTTCAGTGAAGTCTGGAGACCAGTTTTCGCACGTGTCGGAACGTGTGTCTGTGTTACTGGGGATGATGATTTGGAGATGGTGGGTGAGCGTGTACCTGTCTGTGGGTCAGAAATTCTCTGAAGCAATGTCTAGCCTGTGGCCTTGCCTGTGTTCTTATGTTTTCGCTGGCGCGAACCCCAAACCGAGCGTGAGAGCGTATGCGGTTCTGTGTGCGCATGGGGACGTGAGGCGTCTCTGAGACCCTCTGACGTGACCCTGCCAAGAGCTGTGAGTGAATCTCCTCTCTGGGCAAGGCCACCTGTGTTGGCACACTCACTGACCGTGATGATTTCTAGGGTGCTCAGAGGGTGTCCCCACGTTTGTTGGCGTCCATCCGTAGGTGCGTGTCTTTGCCATGAAGCTTCTGACTGTCTGCGGGTCTGTGGGTACCACTGGGAGAGTCTCTGGGGGTGCGATTCTGTGTGTATTACCCGCAGCCGGCAACTGCCCAGGTTCCTGATGGGGCTCTGAGTATGTGTGTTTCACTTGGTGAATATCACTCAAGGCTGAACTCCGAACCCAGTGTGTTCGCTTTGGGGTTTCCAGTGGTGGATATCCCTGGGGTTTCTGGGTGTTTCGGGGGGATGTCCATGCTTTCGTGGCTCTGTCTTCCTCCGATGGCCCTCAAGTGTGATCCCGCCTGTGTTCTGGAGGCTCCACCCCACAGAGGTGCCTACTGACCCAGTGCGGGTGGGGAGACCAGTTTCTCCGGTGAGTATCTGGGATAGAGGTTCAGGGGGTGTATTTCCAGTTGGGCATCTCGCTGGGTGGGTGGAGCTGACCCTCCTCCAGCTGTTCCTTTGAGGGCAGGGACTGAGACTGGGTCACCATTGTATTCCCCACATAGAGGAGAATGCCTGGCCAAGAGGAAGACTCAGCAAATACTTGTCAGATGACGGTTTGTTGAAAGAGAATCTCCACAATGGGGTTTTTGGAGTTTCCGAGGGTGTGCACTTGAGGACGTCTTCGAGTTACCTTCTCAGCATCTGTGTGCGAGCGACGATGTTTCCGCGCGTGGAATTGTTGCTGTCCGCAGTTCTTTTCGCTTCTAGCATGTCTGCGTGACGGTGTCTGCCTCCAGGTGTGTGTGTTTGTGCGCCTGATCGTGTCAGATGCGCCGAAGGCGGGCCAACAGTCTCTCTGGGTGTGCGGTCTGTGACACTGTTTCTGAGTAGCTACGTCATATCTCCCCGGCGAGCGTCCGAATTCCTCAAGAGGGATCCGTTTTCACTTGGGTGTCTTTCCGGGTGTGCGTGTATGTGTGTTGATCATCTCAGTAAGGGGGCCTGCTTCCGTCTGTCTCCAGGTGTGGGTGTGTCTGTCTTCACACCGATGCCTATGAGTTTGTCTTTGGTTGTGTTTCTGAGGGTGCC
>NW_020175468.1:5262830-5272707 GCF_003031525.2 Neophocaena asiaeorientalis asiaeorientalis
GCTACAGTTGTGATTGCGACCCCACTTCCATCAGCCCGAACCTGGGCTTTATTTTTGGCTTTATTTATTTGCTCTCCAGCTAAGTCTTGGGTCCTATCTGTGTTTTTGAGTTCCCATTGTGGAGACTCAGAGAACTATTGACCCACAGACACATCAGCCACCATTTCCAAAATACCACCTGCAGGGAATTCCCTGGCAGTCCAGTGGTTAGGACTCCACACTTTCATTGCCGTGGGTTCGATCCCTGGTCGGGGAACTAAGATCCCGCAAGCCAAGCGGCAGGCCAAAAAAATCCAAAAAAAAAAGCAAAGCAAAACAAACCCAGAATACCACCTCTAGAAACACAAACATCCCAACACACACTCAAACTGGTTTCTGGGTCATACTGACCAGCCCGCAATGTAAGAAGTCCATTGTTTCGGAGTGTTTGTCTAGCTGCCCTCACGTGACTGTTAGCTGTGCAATTCTGTGGGCGTGTCTCACTGGCTGGAGGCCAGGCCAATGTCCCTGGAACTCTCCCTGAAGGCCCTTCCCAGGCCTCTACTTTCTAGGAAGACCCCAGCGCAGGTCTCAACGTCCTAACTCCTCTGTCAGCACCTACCCTGTCACCCCAATCCAGATCCCACCTGGGGGCAAGCCACACCGTCCCCCTCCCATCATCGAGGCGGGTCTGAGTTCTCCCCAGGTCGGCGGTGCAGCCTCCTCCAGTGCAGCCCCAGAACCCAGAAGGGAGGAACACTTGGGGAGCAGACCCAGTTGTACACACCATCCCCAAGACCCGCTTACCTCGAACTAGGACCACCTGCTCGGCGTGGCCCGTGCCCACGGCGTTGGTGACGGTGCAGATGAAGGTGGTGTTGAAGAGCCGGTCCACCGAGTGGACGATCAGCTTGGGGCCCTGGGCTACTGCTGAGGCTGGGAAGACGCCTGAAGTCCTGGGGGGTTTGGGGGTCACATGAGAAGGACAGCATGCTCCACGGGGAGTACAGGTCAGACAGCCCTCAGGAGCCAAGCTCTACGGACCCGAAACTTACTCCTTAACACCCCAAACTGTGATTCCCTCTTTCTGGAGGAATCACGGTATCCGGCCGCTGGAGCTCCTCTCTCACGGCACGGTAGTCCGGGCCCCCAGCCCCTCCTCCCTCAGCCCCAGGATCCAGACCCCGGCCCCTCCCCCCTCAGCCCCAGGATCCAGACCCCGGCCCCTCCTCCCTCAGCCCCAGGATCCAGACCCCGGCCCCTCCTCCCTCAGCCCCAGGATCCAGACCCCGGCCCCTCCTCCCTCAGCCCCAGGATCCAGACCCCGGCCCCTCCTCCCTCAGCCCCAGGATCCAGACCCCGGCCCCTCCTCCCTCAGCCCCAGGATCCAGACCCCGGCCCCTCCTCCCTCAGCCCCAGGATCCAGACCCCGGCCCCTCCTCCCTCAGCCCCAGGATCCAGACCCCGGCCCCTCCTCCCTCAGCCCCAGGATCCAGACCCCGGCCCCTCCTCCCTCAGCCCCAGGATCCAGACCCCGGCCCCTCCTCCCTCAGCCCCAGGATCCAGACCCCGGCCCCTCCTCCCTCAGCCCCAGGATCCAGACCCCGGCCCCTCCTCCCTCAGCCCCAGGATCCAGACCCCGGCCCCTCCTCCCTCAGCCCCAGGATCCAGACCCCGGCCCCTCCTCCCTCAGCCCCAGGATCCAGACCCCGGCCCCTCCTCCCTCAGCCCCAGGATCCAGACCCCGGCCCCTCCTCCCTCAGCCCCAGGATCCAGACCCCGGCCCCTCCTCCCTCAGCCCCAGGATCCAGACCCCGGCCCCTCCTCCCTCAGCCCCAGGATCCAGACCCCGGCCCCTCCTCCCTCAGCCCCAGGATCCAGACCCCGGCCCCTCCTCCCTCAGCCCCAGGATCCAGACCCCGGCCCCTCCTCCCTCAGCCCCAGGATCCAGACCCCGGCCCCTCCTCCCTCAGCCCCAGGATCCAGACCCCGGCCCCTCCTCCCTCAGCCCCAGGATCCAGACCCCGGCCCCTCCTCCCTCAGCCCCAGGATCCAGACCCCGGCCCCTCCTCCCTCAGCCCCAGGATCCAGACCCCGGCCCCTCCTCCCTCAGCCCCAGGATCCAGACCCCGGCCCCTCCTCCCTCAGCCCCAGGATCCAGACCCCGGCCCCTCCTCCCTCAGCCCCAGGATCCAGACCCCGGCCCCTCCTCCCTCAGCCCCAGGATCCAGACCCCGGCCCCTCCTCCCTCAGCCCCAGGATCCAGACCCCGGCCCCTCCTCCCTCAGCCCCAGGATCCAGACCCCGGCCCCTCCTCCCTCAGCCCCAGGATCCAGACCCCGGCCCCTCCTCCCTCAGCCCCAGGATCCAGACCCCGGCCCCTCCTCCCTCAGCCCCAGGATCCAGGCCCCCGGCCCCTCCCCCCTCAGACCCAGGAGTCTGGGTCCAAACAGGACTCACGTGCTCCAGTCGTAGCCTGTGGGCTCTGGTTTGCTGCGGACGTCACAGTTCAGGGAGGCCTCACTACGGCCGACATACCAGTTGTCATCATAGCCCGATATGGAGACCTCAGGGGGGTCTGGAGGAAATGGGGGGACTGGCTCAGTGACAGGGAGAATCCCAAAGGGGGTGATTGGTGAGCAGATAGATAAGAATCCTAAAGAAATGGGCTGGCGGGAGGTGGACCCATGGAAAATGCCTGGGGCGAATCAATCCGGGCTGCATAGACACTGTCCAGGGACACGGCTGAGGGTCATTTTGAGGAAGTTACTGTTCGTTGCAGGCAGCGCCCGGGACAGCCACTCTAGATAATGTGTGTCATTTCTGACATGCCCAGAGTAGGTAAGGGAGTTAGTTAACTGAAGGCATTGTCTGGGGAACTAGTATCGAAAATGCTGAGTTGGGGTATGGGGTATGATTGGACAGTGGCTGGAAAAGCTGCTAAAGTAACTGTTTCGCAGGGTCTGTGGGAAGAGTGCCAGGGGGAGCCTCTCTGGGTAATATTAGGCAGTGTTGGTGCAAGCAGCTTGGGGAAGAGCTAGCACAGAACATGTCAGAAGGGGTTGATATGGACAGCGTACAGCGGGGAATTCCTTGGCGGTCCAGTGGTTAGGACACGGCTCTTTCACTGCCGTGGTCCCGGGTTTAATCCACAGAGTGGCCAAAAAACAACAACAACAAAACACATATTTTGTTGATAGGGTCCAGAGGGGCCAATGTGATTACACTGGGGGGCAGAAGTAGGTGTAGAGGCCCCAGGAGAGTCAGTATAGACAGTGTCCGGGGAACCAATTTAGACAGTATGAATGGGGGTGTGTATGTAGACAATATTGGGTTGGGCAGTGTAGACAGAGTAGTGGATATAGACAGTGAGGGAGCAGTGTCAACTGGGGTCCACGAGAGCCAGAAGATGGCTGGGTGCAGTTGTGTGCTGGTAAACTGGCTCTCTGAAAAGGGAGGGGAAAAAAAAAATAGAATAGCCCTGATTTGAGGTGTTTGCCAATTTCCTTGGTGTAACTACTCCACACGGCTGATTGAAGCTACCGGTAAGAATTCACTGGATGTGGAATTGGGAAGAAATGTATAATACCGACCCTTGCAAACCCATTCTGATTTACCATTGACTGTGGCAGCAAGGTGAGAGCCTCGTGAAGCCAGTATAGACGATGAGGGGGCAGTGTGCAGATGTTGTCCCGGGGAGCCAGTGTAGACAATGGGCAGGAAGGCAGTGCAGAATTTGACCCAGAATGCCAATGTAGACAACACTCAGGGATAATGTATACGGTGCCCTAGAGAAGCCGGTGTAGACTGTATTGGGGGTGTGGTCATATCCTAATGCACTCACAGCGCACAGAGAGGGTCACAGGCAGCAGAACTGGCTCCTCAAAGCTCTCGTGCTCCACTTTGCAGGTGACCTTGACACCATCTGCTTGGCCCAAGGGTATCAAGGTGAAGCGGCTGGTGACGGTGACTGTACCAGGCAGGGGTCCTGACACCTGGCTCTCTCTGGCCTCCCCATCCAAGGGTGAGAGCCAGGAGACTCGGGCAGGTGGCCGGCCGCCCGTGGAGACACAGCGGGCCACGGGTACAGGATCCAGACTGAGTGTGACTTCTTGTGTTTCGGCATGGTTCTGGGGCTGGGCTGGGGAGAGGCACAGAGGGAAGCGTGGGTCACTCCACACCTACAGTCATTCAACAAACACCTCAGCAGCAGTGGAGCTGAGCAGTTAAGCCCCAACTGCCTGGGTTCAATTCCCAGCTTTGCTGCTTTGCTGCTGCATGGCTTTGGGCAAGTCATTTCCCAACTCTGTACCTCAGCTTCCTCTTTTGTAAAGTGGGGATAATAATAGTACCCACCACATAGGATTGTTGTACAGATTAAATAAATTGATATGTAAAGCACTTTGGACGGTACTTGACACCCACTGTGCTAAGTATTAGCCATTATATTTTCTGTTCTGCTCTGCTAGAAAAACAGACAATGTCCACAAGTCTGGAAGAGGCCGAGATTTTAAAAGGAAAGCCAAAGCAGAATAATGAGGTTCAAAGGTCCAGCTGAAAAGCCCTCCAACTTCTTTTCCTTTAATCACCATTAGATTGTGGTGCCTGAAGTGGGATAAAGGCAATGGAGCTTCCCAAAGCTGGAAATTTTTTGCCCTTTCCACTCATCCTCCTGGAAAACATGGAAAAATATTAGGCAGGGTAAACCTCCATGAGGAATAATAATGACAACCCACAGTTACTAATGTGTGCCCATAACCAGACACCTGAGTTCTCCACCAGGTGGAGAGATCCAGGAAGCATCTCTAGCTGCCTCCTGGATCTCTCCACCTGGATATGTCCTGAGCTTCTCAACATGGTACTGCCTTCCTCTCCTTTCCTATCCTTCCTGCATTCTTTCCTGACCGCCAAAGTCTGACGGCCCTGCTCACATCCTCCCTGATCACCCTCCCATCAGTCCTATGACAGCTCCAGGCACACCCACCCCATCCCTGCTCCCACCCACTGCCCGGTCTTAGCGACTTGCACTGCCTGGAGTGCTCTGGCCTCCCTTCTTGTCTTGTTCTTCCTCCTCCTCCAGATCCCAGCCTCACTTCCTCAAGGAAACTTCCCTGACATCTGACTCCCCAAGAAAGCAGAGGCTTCGCTGTTCTGTTCTGCACTTTTGTAGGCACCTGGCGCATGGTAGGCGCTCTCTATGCATCTCTTGAATAGAACAAATGATTGCAGAAGAGAGACCTTTGTGAGGGATGAGCGGGGAGAACAGCTGTGCTTTTTGTGAAACAACTGTGGTTTTGGGACTCCTTGGGAAAGGAAGTGTGTACTGAGGGACAGTACAGGGTACACTTCCCCAACTCCCTGGGGCTGAGGGGGGGGACTTAAGTGTCCAGAGTGACGTGGCTTCTGTGGAGTTGCCGGGGGACGATGGGATCCCAGGGGATTGCCTAGATTTAGCAAGAAATAGCATCTTCAAAAAGACGCCTTCCCTAGGTCTTCCCCATTTCGCTAAGCGGTTGTGCGGGTCACCTTCCTGCTGGACCAGAGGGCTGGGAGTTCTTGATTCTCCTCCTCCCTTAATTCACGGACAAGCACCTTCTATCTCTTCAAAGTGTGATTATTTCCACTTCTCTTTTTATTCCCCTCCCCTCCCCTCCTGCTTCTTCCCCCTTCCAAGCCAATGCCTCCTCTCACCTGGTCTCCTTGCTTCCCTCTACCTTTGTCTACCCTTCTGATGGGCCCACACACAGCAGCCAGTCATTTTTTCAAGCAATTTCCAGAGCCTGGTCAGGGTGCTCTTATGATTTGAAACCCTCTGACGGCTCCAAGTAATATTTCAGATAAAGGGGATTCCCTGGTGGTCCAGTGGTTAGGACTCCAAGCTTTCACTGCCGAAGGTAGGGGTTCAATCCCTGGTCGGGGAACTAAGATCCTGGAAGCTGAGCGGCGTAGCAAAAAAAAAAAAAAAAATTCAGATGAAGTCGAGCCACCTGGCCTCTGTCTATGAGGCCCATGCAATCGTCATGACCCTGTCGGTTTTCTTGCCTTGCTGAGGGTCACTCAAGCCCTTGCCACCAACCCCACCAGCCTCCTTTCTAGAACATGCCAAGCTGGCTCTCATGTCCCAGCGTATGCATAGGCTGTTCCCTCTGCTTGTGCATTCATTCCTCTGCCCGTGGACGTGTCCCTGAGGGTGGCTTCTGCTTACACTTTGGGACTCGACGAAGAGGCTTTTGCTGACCATTCTATCTAAATGAGTCCACTGGGGCCCTCACTCTGAGTATTGCAACATCCTGGTGTTTCCTTTGTTTGCCAAATTGATTGTTCTCTGGCTTTACCTCTAAAATATTTCCATAATCCAATCTCTTCTCATCACCCCCACTGCCTCCATCTTGGTCTAGATGCCATCACCACCCACCTGGACATATGCCGTCACCTCCTTAGTGGTCTCCCAGCCTCCACCCTCACCAACCACATAGCCAGAAGGAGCCTGTGAAAACCCAAGCCAGATCACATCCCTCTTCTGTTCAGAATTTCCTGTAGCTCTTGTTCTCTCAAGGCAAAAGCCAAAATCTTCACGTGGTCCATGAGGCTGTGATCTGTGCTTCCCCATCACTTCCTTGACCTTGCCTCCTTCTACTTTCCTCCATTTATGCATCTCCAGCCACACTGACTTCCTTGCTCTTCCTCAGACATTCCAGGTGTGCCTATGCCTCAGGGCCTTTGCACTTGCTATTCCCACTGCCTGAAACTCTCTTCCCTAGACCTGCAGGGCTCCCTCACCTCCTAGTTTGGGTTAGCACCAGACCACCCTCGCTTACAATTGTAACCTGCTCCCCTCCAACTTCTGAAGCACCTATAACCACCTGACTCACTCTTATTTTTCTTATGTATGTTATCTACTCCTTTGTTTGGAGTATAAGCTCCAGGAGGGCAGGGAGTGCTGTCTTCCTCACTGCTTTATCCCTAGAGCCTAGCATAGTGCCTGGCACAGAGTAGGTACTCAATTTGCTGAACACTTGTTGCCGGCTGTCTCTCCAACTTGCAGAACAGCGTGTGGCAAAGAGTAGGTGCTTAATGAATAGTTGCCCATTGGCTGAAGATCACGGACAAGGTCGATATCACAGCTAAAGAGGAGAAACAGACCGCTGAGGGACTCTCGTGCATTGCATCCCCGACCCTCCCACTTCGTTGCAGCCCTGCCCCCAACCCTGCTCACCTATGACTCTGAGCCAGGTCACTCCCCGACTGGTGCCCCGGGGGAAGGTGGCAAACTCGCAGGTGTAGTTGCCCTCGTCCTCCACCGTCAGCCCCCGGAGGGCCAGTGTGGCGTCCCGCACCTCCAGCTCTGTGCCTTGCCCGGCCCCGGTGCTCTGCCCGGCATTGACGAAGGACAGCCTCTCCTTGCCAGGCTTCGGGCTGGGGAAGCTGGGACCATACTGGGGGTGGAAGATGGCCACGTTCTGGTTACCCTCAGGCGCGTCCAAGCGCAGCCACGTCACCTGTGACACTCGGATTTCAGGCGCTGGGGGCAGCAGGTGGCACGGCAACTCTACGGTGTCCCCCAGGTGGCCCCGCACCTCGGCTGCGGCCCGAACTCGCACATCCTGGGCTCCTGCGGAGAGAGGAGAGAGAGAGGTCGGGTCAGTGAAGGGCCCAGACACCTCCGGGCCAGGCCGGGCCATCACTGTGGGGCCGCCCCCCGAAATGCAGACCCGCAATGCAATGCAGGAATCTTTATGAAATCCCAATTCCCAAAAGGCCAGCCAGAAAGACAGTTTGAGGAAAACTAGGGACATTTGTGTCCAGGCTAGATGACATATGATTATGGAATTACCATTCATGATCTTAGGTGTGATGATTAAATTGTGATTATGTAGTATTCCTTTAAAATTAAAAAAAATTTTTTTTTAATTTAATTTAATTTTATGCCGCGCCGCATAGCTTGCGGTATCTTATTTCCCCCACCAGGGATTGAACCCAGGCCATGGCAGTGAAAGCCTGGAGTCCTAACCACTGGACCGCCAGGGAATTCCCTATTTTATTTTTATTTTATTGAAGTATAGTTGATTTACAATGTGTTAGTTTCAGGTGTACAGCACAGTGATTCAGTTTATATATATATATCAATACATATATGTGTATTGTATATTCTTTTTCAGATTCTTTTCCTTTATAGGTTTTACAAAATATTGAGTATAGTTCCCTGTGCTATACAATAGGTCCTTGCTGGTTATCTATTTTATGTAGTATTCCTTTTTCTTAGAAGATAAATGGCGGATGGGACTTCCCTGGCGGTCCAGTGGTTAGGACTCTGCGATCTCACTGCCGAGGGCCTGGGTTCAGTCCCTAGTCGGGGAACTAAGATCCCACCTGCTGCGCGGAGAAGAAGAAGGAGAAGGAGAAGGAGAAGGAGAAGGAGAAGGAGAAGGAGATGATAAGGGGTGGAAATGTCATATCTGTAAGGTACTCTCAAATGATTCATCAAAAACAACAACAACAAAAACGATAAAGTGACGAAGTCAAACGTGGCAAAATGTGACCCTTTGTCAAGTCTAGGGGCAGAGGATGAGGCTGCTGGGTCATTCTTCCAACTTACACATGTGTGTTTGAAACTTTTCATTATCAAATGTTTGGAGGGAGAAAAGAATCCTCCCAAAATAACAAAAACCTGAATCTATCCCAAAAGAAATTAAAAAAAAATTCAAAGTGTGAGGATAGATTTCATTTTTTTTCCTACATAGGAATAATACTTTCTCTCACCTTTCTATAAAACCTACAGCCCTCTGTGCCTTTTTTTTTTTTTTTTTATTTTTTATTTTTTTTTTGGCTGCATTGGGTCTTCACTGCTGTATGCGGGCTTCTCATTGCTGTGGCTTCTCTTGTTGCAGAGCACGGGCTCTAGGCGCGCGGGCTTCAGTAGTTGCAGCACGCGGGCTCAGTAGTTGCTGTGCCTATTTTTTTGAAAACAGCCTTGCTGAGATATAATTCCCACTCACCCATTAAAAATGTACAATTCAGGGACTTCCCTGGTGGTCCAGTGGGTAAGACTCCGTGCTCCTAATGCAGGGGGCCTGGGTTTGATCCCTGGTCAGGGAACTAGATCCCGCACGCATGCCGCAACTAAGAAGTCCACGTGCCGCAGCTAAGACCTGGCGCAACCAAAATAAGTAAGTAAGTATGTAAATAAATAAATGTCTGTATCTTATGTATCTATTTTTTAAAGTTAGACTAATAAATAAATAAAGTACGACTCAATGGCTTTTCATATATTCACAAGAGTTGTGCAACCATCGCCATAATCAAGTTAGGACATTTTTATAATCCCCCAAAGAAACCCCTGTACCCATTAAACAGTCCCTCCCATTTCCCCTCCTCCCACCCCCTAGCAATCACTAGTCTATTTTCTGTCTCTGTAGATTCTCTTCTTCTGGACATTTTGCATAAATCAAATCATACAACATGTGGCCTTTTGTGTCTGGTTTCTTTCACTTGGCATAATGTCTTCAAGGTGTACCCACTCTGTAACATGGATCAGTGCCTTTTTCCTTTTTATGGCTCAGTAACATTCCATTGTATGGACTGACCATATTGTGTTTATCCGTTCATCAGTTAATGGACATTTGAGTTGTTTTCACCTTTTGGCAATTATGAATAAAGCTGCTGTGAGCGTTTGCGTACCAGTTTTTGTCTGAACGTATGGCTTTTACTTCTCAGCTTATCTTTTGTTTTCTGATTGTTAATAAAAACTGGAATAAAGGGGACTTCCCTGGGGTTCCGGTGGTTAAGACTCTGCGCCTCCACTGCAGTGGATACGGGTTCGATTCCTGGTCAGGGAACTAAGATCCCGCATGCCGCGCGGCGTGACCAAAAAAAAAAAAAAAAAAAACCGGGGGCTTCC
>NW_020175468.1:5274062-5281272 GCF_003031525.2 Neophocaena asiaeorientalis asiaeorientalis
AAAAAAAAAAAATCGGGGGCTTCCTTGGTGGTGCAGTGCTTGGGAATCCGCCTGCCAACGCAGGGGACATGGGTTCGAGCCCTGGTCCAGGAAGATCCCACATGCCACGGAGCAACTAAGCCTGTGCGCCACAACTGCTCAACCTGTGCTCTGGAGCCCGCGAGCCACAACTACTGAAGCCCGTGCACCTGGAGCCCGTGCTCCGCAACAAGAGAAGCCAACGCAATGAGAAGCCCATGCACAGCAACTAGAAAAAGCCCGCACACAGCAACGAAGACCCAGCGCAGTCAAAAATAAATAAAATAAATAATAAAAAAAAATAAAAACCAGAATAAAGATGAATGTTTCTCTGCTGTGTAAGGCAGTACAGCATGGTGACTGAGGGCAGAGTGCCTGGGTTTGAATCCTGGCTCGGCAACTTACTGACTGTGTGACATTGGGCAAGTCATTTAACCTCTCTGTGCCTCAGTTTCCTCGGCTGTAAAAGGAGGGTAATAATGGTGCCCATCTCCTAGGGATTGCCGTTTAAGGATTAAAGGATGTTTGTAGAGTACTTGGCACACAGGGTCGCCGGAAACACAAGATCAGTGCTTGGTAAATAAACATAGCCAGGTAAGTGTAATTACAAGTAGCCCTGGACACCCAGCCTCAAGGCAAGGCCCATGCCCAGCTGTCTCCAGATGTGAGGGGAGGAGCGTGTGCCGCCGCTGGCCTCACACAGGAATCCAGGGAAAATTAACAGGGGACCCTAGTGAGAGGGTCCCCAGCAGAAGGCCGCCCCTTGGGCAGGACCCGTCCCAGGCACTTCTCAAAACAAGTCATCAGTGAGGGCCATTGTGTGACACAGACATCATCTCGTGGAAGCCCCACATATATCTTGCAACTCAAACCCAAGGGTGCCACCTTGGAAGATGGGCTCCTCCTCTGCGGCGGGACCAAACTGCAGAGTGTCATGTGTGGGCCCCCGGAGCAGCTGGCTGGGGGCTTCCTGCTGGCTCTGTCCCTTTCCAGGTGGGGACCTTGTTTCGAGCCTAATTTCCTCCATCTGTGAAATGGGGATGTTTAAGCAGCCCTGCAGGGTCCCTTGTGACAATTCCGTTACAATGATTTTCTCCTGTAAGATCCTCACAGGGCTGGCAGGGCAGGGGAGTCAAGCAGAGGCGGCCAGCCATCCGCTGCAGGCCAAATCTGGCTCTCCCACATAGTCACTTTTGGCCCACATAACATTGTTCCAGAAGTGAATTAGTACCACAGAAGGGTCTGGAGATTAAAGGTCGAATCCAGACAAAAACCAGGATATGAGGCTCTGGTGACAACAGTTAGGCGGAGCTGAGGGAGGGCCACCCCCTTCCCTCAAGGTGCCAGGAACCCACATGGCCCCCAAAGGCACTGAGTATGGGACAAGGGTTCCCAAAGGCTATGCCCCTTTCTAGCTGGGTGAGGAGGGAAGGGCACTTGGTCAGGGAAAAACCCAGGCCAGTGTGAGCTGCAGAAGTGAAGTAGGGCAGGGCCAAGGGCTTACGTTTTCTTCTTGAGGTAAGTGGGAGCCATTAAGCGTTCTTCACTTGGAGAAGGACTTGGCTAAAGTGAAGATTTATTTATTTATTTATTTATTTTTTAAACTTGTTTTATATTTATTTTTGGCTGCATTGGGTCTTTGTTGCTGCGCACGGGCTTTCTCTAGTTGTGGCGAGAGGAGGCTACTCTTTGTTGTGGTGCGTGGGCTTCTCATTGCGGTGGCTTCTCTTGTTGCGGGGCACTGGCTCTAGGCGCGCGGGCTTCAGTAGTTGCAGCACATGGGCTCAGTAGTTGTGGCGCACGGGCTTAGTTGCTCCGCGGCATGTGGGATCTTCCCGGACTAGGGCTCGAACCTGTGTCCCCTGCATTGGCAGGCGGATTCTTAACCACTGCACCACCAGGGAAGTCTCTAAAGCGAAGATTTAGAACTTCAAGGGCATGAATGGTAGGAACCTTCCCACCAGTTATTCTTTCCCAGACTATGCCAACCAGTGGGCAAAAAACAGTGACTCAACCCGCAGGCCCTGGGTGCTAGAGGGTCAGCCCCTGAGGACAGGGATTTGCCTGTCTTGTTTCCTACTGTATCCCCAGAGCCTACACCAGGGCCTGGTTATAGTAGGTGCTCAATCAATACTGTTAAGAAAAAAAAACCTGTTGAATAAATATCAAACTCTGTTCTGGGGGCAGGTACCACAGATGTGTCAGGACAAATCACTTGCTTGTTCTCTAGGAGCTTACATTCAGAAGGGGAGACAGACACTGTACAGACAGTGATCACCAAGCACTTCGCTGGAAAAACTGAAGGGGTGGGGCTGGGGGTGAGGGGGAGAACCTAGAGCAGGGGCCTGACCCAGCCGAGGGGAGGGGCAGGAGAGCTTCCTGGAGGAGGAGACCCTTGCCAAGGGAAGCCAAGCTATAGCCCACAGAGCCCCACACCCCTCTTTGGGTCGCTGGGTCCCTTCTGGGACTCAGATTTCCTGTCCTAAGGAAGTCATTGTGGCTGCAAGATACCTCTCTTCTTCTGGGGAGTTCTCTGGCGGTCCAGTGGTTAGGACTCGGCACTTTCACTGCTGTGACCTGGGTTCAATCCGCTCTTCTGAGGGAGGCTGCCCTCCTGCATCTAGAGTGGCCCTGGCTGCTTCAGAAGATTAAAAAAAAAAAACACCCACTTTTAGGAATTCCCTGGCGGTCCAGTGGCTAGGACTCTGTGCGTTCACTGCGGAGGGCGCAGGTTCAGTCTCTGGTTGGCAAGCCAACTGGCGCAGCCAAAAATAAATAAATAAATAAAAATTAAATTAAAAAAACCCACGTTTAGCTTCTTGTGGGGCAAGGTTCTCAGCAAGTTCTTTCATCACCAGTACTCTGTCCCCGATGGCCACACAGCCCTCCTCTCTCCAACTAGCTGGCCCTCGTTCCCTCACCCTGCACCTCACTTTCTCTCCATCTCACACAGCAGATTTTCATGACCTTCTTGGCTCTCTGAGAGCAGGAATTCTTTGCCTGGCTTTGCTCACCCTCAGTATCTGCAAAAGAGACCAGCTTCTAATAGATGCTCAATATTTGCAGAATGAATGAGGTTCTAAAATTCCATGATTTGGACTTCCCTGGTGGTCCAGTGGGTAAGACTCAGCGCCAGTGCAGGGGGCTGAGGTTCGATCCCTGGTTGGGGAACTAGATCCTGCATGCATGCCCCAAAACTAAGATCCCACATGCTGCAACAAAGACCCGGTGCAGCCAAAAAAAAAAAAAATCCCATGGCTCTACAATCCCTATTCTAAGTGTCTCATTCTGAATGAATGAATAGGATGGTTCAGCCCCTGTGGGGTTAATGGCCCATTTATTAGGTATTTCCACCTCAGTAAAAGGTTCAGGATGGAAGCTTTGGAGTCATCCCTGACTCCTCTCTTTCTCTCACCATGGCCCCCCACTCCGCGCCACCCATGCAAATCCATCAGGAAATCCTGTCGGCTCCATCTTCAAAATATATCTGCAAAGCGGACCAGGTCTGATCCCTGCATTGCCTGTATCCTGGTCTAAGCCAGTGGCATCTCTCCCCTGGGTCATCCCCCCAGGGAGGGTTGCCGTTGCCCCTGAAGTCTGTTCCCACACACAGCCAGAGAAGCTACAGCAGATCAGGTCCCTGCTGTGGCTCTCTCCTCACTCAGAGAAAAGCTCAAGTCTTTATAGCGGCCCACAAGGCCCTGCGTGACCTGTGCTCATCCTCTTTCTGACCTCATCTCTCACCCTCTCCCCTTGGTTCACCCTGCTCCAGCCACACCATCCTCCTCGCTGTTCCTCAGACATGCCAGGCAAGTCCCACCTCCGGGCCTTTGCACTTGCTGTTCTCTCTGGAACACTTCCCTTTCCCTCCCTCACTTCGGATCTTTGCTCTGGGGTGTTCCCTGACCACCTTAATGATGAGAACAGGAACTCCATTGACCCTGCTTCGATTTTCTCATAGCAGCTGATGTCTCTTCCCCACTAGAACGTCAGTGCCGGGGGCAGGGATCTTCGTCTGTCTTGGTCACTGCTGTATCCCCAGAGCCTAGAACAGTGCCTGGCACACTGTAAGAGCTCGATAAAGGTGAAGACGGGGAATCAGCAGTGCACTAGATCACACAGGCTGAGGCTGAGTTAGAGTTTGGGCTTTTTCTTGGGGGCACTGGGGAGCCACAGAGAGTTATAGGCAGGTGGAGGGACAGGGTTTGGTTTGAGCTTTAGAAAAATCCCTCAGAATGGAGTGGGTCGGGCTTCAGGGGTCAGGGTTGTGGGGATGGAGGATGAACCAGATTGGAAACACATTCAGAAGTTGGAATGGTTGGGACACAGAAGCTGACTGGCTGTGGGGGTGAGGGGGACGGGGTTAGTGTGGGCTGATGCCCAGATGTTTTGCGTTTCAGGCAGAAGCAGGAGAAATGATGCCAGGAGGAAAGCTGGCCTGGAGTTCGGACCCTAGTGTCCGGCACGCTGCTGGGCAGGTGATTGTGCCCTGACCTTGGCCAGGACGTGTCCAGCACCACAGCAGGGGAGAGTGTGGCCATGGGAACATCGCCCTCCCTCAGCTTCCCTTGGTCAGCCAGGCTGGTGACAGCTTCATGAGGTGTCAGCTGGGTCCCCAGACACGCTCCCTCTGCCTGGGCCGTGGGATGCAGGCTTCCTATGGTGGCAGAGTCGGGGCTGCCCAGGGCGTTGTGTGAGCCCAGGGGAAACATCTGGGGGCGTGCAGAGACTTATAGCCTGAGACCCTGAGATCTGGGGAAGGGAAATCAAGGCAGAGAGGAAGGGGCTGGGGGCCCGGACTCCTGGGTCCCTTCCTGGCTGGCTCCTCCAGGCTTGTCTCACGCCCTCCAGACCAATAACACATCATGACCTGCCCTCCCACCATGGGGTGCAGCAGACTCCAGCAGGTCCTTGAAGGCCGGCGTGCTTGGAGCGCTGGCCTCAGCTGCTGCCTCAGCTACCTTGCCAATTAATTGACTGCATTAATCACAGGGCTCACCCTCACAGCAGACATCCAGGAGCCGGTCTGAGGGCGTGCGCAGCGGTAGCCAGGATATGGGGCCGTCTGTCTGGGCCTGCATTTCGGCACCTCCCTCCCCCAGCCCACCTCTCTGATCGTGGTCATCACTCACCTCGGGGGACCCCTTCCCTCCCTGGTCTGAGATTTCTCTGCCTTTCTGCGGGGGCTTGACCCCCCTGAAGGTTTCCCCTGTGGGGTCTGATACTTCTGGGGGTGAATCTCTTCCTGGTCAAGCCCCTCAGACAGAACCCCACTCCCACCGATCTGCCCAGCGTAGAGTTTACACCAAAACATTTCTGTCTCTGAGACTCTGGCCTCCTCCTCCTGCAGGTCCTGTCTCTTTGATCTCTTGTGTCTCTGTCTCTGAGTCTTAGGGTTCCGACTCTGCCCCTCGCTGTGTCTCCCAGGAGTCCCTGGTCTCTGCTCTCTGTGTCTGTCTGTCTGTCTTTCTCTCTAACTGCTTTATTGGGATACAATTCCCATACCATACGATTCCCCCTTTTAAAGTGACCAGCTTGGGACTCCCCTGGTGGCGCAGTGGTTAAGAATCTGCCTGCCAATGCTGAGGACACGGGTTCGAGCCCTGGTCCGGGAAGATCTCACATGCCGCGGAGCAACTAAGCCCAGTCACCACAACCACTGAGCCCGAGTGCCACAGCTACTGAAGCCCGTATGCCTAGAGCCCGTGCTCCGCAACAAGAGAAGCCACCGCAATGAGAAGCCCGTGTACCTCAACAAAGAGTAGCCCCCGCTCACCACAGCTAGAGAAAGTCCGCATGCATCAACGAAGACCCAGTGCAGCCAAAAATGAATAAATAAATAAATAAAAATAAAGTGTCCAGCTCAATGGCTTTAAGTAAATTCATAGATTTGTGCCTTCATTACCACAATCAATTTCAGATCACTTTCACCAGGCCAAAAAAATCCTAGTTGTTCTCATATTCTTTTTCTTCTGTATCTCCAACATCTGAGGTCTGGGTCTTTCTGGGTCTGGGTCTCCTAGTCTCTGGAATCTGGCTCCCTGCACCGATTCCTGGGGTCCCTAATCTCTTCAGGTTTCTGGTCTCCATGTCTCAGGGCTGCCGTTTCTCGGTGTCTCTGACCCTCAGCTCTCTCTGCCTCCTGGGTCTCCCCATCTCTGCATGTCTCTCCACACCTGTGACACACTTTCTCTTTGCTGGGCCGTCTTACTGGGTCCCCTCTTCTCCTCCCCCTCCTGCTCCATTTCTCAGCATCACCGGGACATTAAAAATGTAACAGCATCCCCGGCGGAGGCGGGGGAGCTGGCCAGAGTGCCCAACTCCCTGTCCCTCCCGTGTCCACCACTCCCTGTGGCCCCCACACACTCTGGCCTTGAGGGTCGCCTGTGCCCCGACCTCCTTGGGTCATGGCATCGCCGTCACTGACTGGCTGGGGTCTTTTGGGCCCCCTGCCTGTCACCAAACGTCTGTCTCTCTTTATGCTGTTCCTGCCTTTATCCAGATGCCTTTCCAGCTCCCTTACCCCCCGCTGCCACTCCCACACTGCCCCATCCCTGTGGCTGCATTTCATTCCCCCATCTCTCGGTTCCATTCCTGTATGTGTCTCTGACCCCATCCCTAAATTTGTTTCTGATGCCCTCCCTATATTGGCTTCTGTCCCCATCCCTGTATCTCCAGCATCTCCCTGTATCCCTTTCTCCCCTCTCCTCCCCCTAGGATGTGAGCAGACCCACCCTTACTTCTCCCCTGTCCAGTCCCCCTTCCTTAACAAGAAGAGACAGCAGGCGGGCAGTCCCCTGTCCTCCCATCCCCCTCCGCTACCGTGGGGCTGCCTGGCTGACATGGATGAGCAGTGAAAGCTGGGAGGACTGGGGAGGGCAGCCACAGCAGGAAGCCCAGGTGGTGCACCCTCATTCCGTGGAGGCCAAGGAGGGGGAAGGCAGAGGAGCCAGGGACAGGGAAACAGAGACGAATGGAAAGGAGAGAGAGAGGGCAAGAAAGGAGGAGAGAAAGAGCTTGGAGAGAGATTAGAGAGCCAGAGGAGCAGAGGGAGAGGGTGAGAAATGGAGACAGGAAGCGGGGAGAGAAAGTGAGGGAAGGAAGGGAGGGAGAGCAGAGAGAAAAGGCACAAGGATGGAGGGTCAGGAAAGGGAAAGACCTCCTCCTCAGGTGCTAAGAGCTTCCCCGCCCC
>NW_020175468.1:5281287-5283198 GCF_003031525.2 Neophocaena asiaeorientalis asiaeorientalis
AATGGCCCTGCAGAGAAGGAATTATCTCAGTTTTCCAAAGGAGGAAATGGAGGCTCAGAAGCACTTTCTGAAGCACACCAGGCGGGGCAGAGGCAAGAAAGGCTCTGAAGTCTGCAGACTGGCTGTGGACCCTGGGAAAGTGGCTTGCCCTTTCTAAGCCTCTGTTTCCTCATCTGCAAAATGGGAACAGGAACTGGACCTGTCTCCCAGGGTGATCAAGAGCCTTCCATGAGATCACGCACCAAGTCAATGTCTGGCCCAAGGACGGGTGGATTCTGAGCATTCTCACAGAGGTGGCAGGTTCTGACTTTATCTCCCTATCTCTGACACAGAGGGAGAGGCAGGCGATGGAAGAGTCAGTACACAGTTCTGGGTCAAAGCTGGGAGACAATTCAGACACATGCTGGGGAAAAAAAGACCAGGGGTCCCGCAAGCTCCCTCCGTAGTTTCCGGCAAACCTTTGGGAAACTCCAGTATCCTGAGTTTCTAGCTGGGAATAAACAGCCGGGTCACCTAAAAAGGGGCGGGGCCAGAGCCTCCTTCACCTGCTTCCTCCCATCCCCTCCCTCTCCCGGGGCTGCACCCCTCCCCTAGGGGAGGTGGGGGAAACGGGAGGCGGCGGGTGGGCCGAGCAGAGGGAGAGACAGCGGATTAGGGCGGCATCTCTTCGCGTCCACCTCCCTCTGCGGCTCCTAGGACAAAGGCGCGACTAGAGGAAAGATAAGGTCCCGAAACCGGGAGTCCGGGACCGGGAGTCAGGAGAGCGCCCGCCCCCGCCT
Organism: Neophocaena asiaeorientalis asiaeorientalis; assembly: GCF_003031525.2. Lineage (NCBI taxonomy): Eukaryota > Metazoa > Chordata > Mammalia > Artiodactyla > Phocoenidae > Neophocaena > Neophocaena asiaeorientalis. The sequence goes on from NW_020175468.1 coordinate 5,282,067, forward strand.
TGCCCGGGCTCGGCGAAAGTGAAACCCGGAAAACTTCCCCAGGGATGCCCCGCCGACGGCTCTCAAGGAAAGGGAAGTGTCCCAGCCGGCGGGACTCGGCCTCCTTAATCTACCTGGGACACAGCCGACCGAGCCTCCAGCTTCCAGACAGGGCCTCCGGCCCTTAATTATATCTATAACCCAAGAGTCAGGGTTTCTGCCCACATTTATGTCTGAATCTCAGGAGACATTCCAATGCCCACAATTAAATCTGGAGACAGGGCCTTTTGCCCTCCCCTCCCCCCAATTCTGTCTGGGACCCAGGAGACAGAGCCTCGTGCTCACAATCTGGAACCCACAAGTCTGAGCCCTTCCTGCCCCCAATTCTACCAGGACCCCAGTAGACAGAGCCCCTAACCTTCATTCTTCCTGAGACCCAAGAAATAGAGCCCTCAGCCCCTAATTTTTCTGGGGCCCGGGAGTCAGAGCCTTTAGCACTCTCGGGCTCGGGGTTGGAGCTCGCAGGCCCTTCCCCAGGTCGCCCGAATTATCACTCTTGGCCCTCTAAGGGACCCAAAGTCCGAGCTCCCCGCCCCTCTCGAGGACCTCGGCATCTGGCTCCCTGCCCTCAATTCTCCCCGGGCCTCAGACTCCCAACTCTGGGTGAAGGAAAGGGGGGTGGTCTCGCCTCATCATCGCCACCCTCCTGCTGGGGGTAGGGAAGGGGATGGGTTCGCGCGCGGCGGGGAGGCGCCTGCGGTCTCTCACCGGTTTCCCGGAGCAGTAGCAGCAGCAATGGCAGTAGAGGCAGCTTCAGCGGCGACAATTTCGACGGCGGGAGGGCTGCGTCCCGGGCCATGGGGGGCCCGGGGAGGGACTGGGCCCGGGCGGGGGCCTGCGGGCCACTCTGCGTGCGCCGATCGGTTGGGCAGACGCGCAGGTGCCTGAGTGGCTTCGGCTCCCGGCTGGCTCCCGCCGCGCTCTGCTCTCCTGTCTCTGCTCTCGCGGTCCGGTTCTCCCGGCTCAGCGCCCCCGGCCCCCGGCTTCTTTCTGGCTTCGGACTCGCTGACGTCACAGGACCCACCCCCTTCTTCCCCCGGGCACCGAGCCGCTCTTAGGCTCGGGCCACGCCCCCTCATGCTGGTCTGACCCC
>NW_020175468.1:5283297-5290609 GCF_003031525.2 Neophocaena asiaeorientalis asiaeorientalis
CTTCCCCAGTTCTCGCCCCGAGGCCACTGTCTCTCCGGTCTGTGCGCCTCTCAGCCTATCTTCATCTTCTTCAATCTCTGCCTGCGACTCTGGGAGTCGTTTCTTTTTAGATTTCTCTCTGTCTCTTTTAGTATCTCTGTTTTTGTGTCTATCTTTGCCTCTCTTTTTCCGTCCCTGTGTTTATCTCTGGGTCTTTCAGTCTTCACGTTTCCGTGTCTCTCAGTGTTTCTGGTCTTTCTTCCTGGTGTCTTTTTCTATCACTGTTTCTGTGTCACTTGGTTCCTTGTCTCTTTCCATCCCTTTGACTTTGTTCTCGGTCAGTGTTTCTGTCTCTCTCGCTCCCTGCATCTGTGTCTCTCTGCGTCTGTGTCTCTCTGTATGTTTCTATCTCTGTCTTTCTCTGTCCCTCTGTCTCTCTGTGGGTTTCTGTGTCTCTTTCGGTATCTCTTGTTTCTCTCTGCGTCTCTCTTGACCTCTCTCTCGCTCCCTGCATTCCCCAGTCCTCTCCTGCATCTGGTCCGCGCCGTCTCCTTACCGCAGCCTTCCGCCAGGGGGCAGCACAGACCACCCCTGGCGCTCCGCTGGCCCTGCGAGGCTAGGCTAGGATCGGGCCTCCAGACTCCGCTGGTCCCTCCCCGTGTCCTTGTCCCACTTCTATCTTCCCAGCCTCCTCGCGTCTTTGTGTCTCTGGCTCTAACTCGGCCCCTTTGTCTCTCCCCGGCGGCTCCCGCTCCTCCCCACCCCCACCTACCTCTTCACATTCCTTGGACTGCCCGGGGGAGCTGGTGAGGCCGCCCAGCGTGTAGGGACGAGGGCGGGAAACAGGAGGCCGAGGGAGGGGATGCCACCGAGCGCCTGAAATCCCTCCGTTCCAGTTCCTCTGAAAAGGAGCTGATCAGCTGGGGGCAGATGCTTGGGAGCTTCTTGCCCTACCAAGAGGACCCCCATAGACTTGTCCTCCCTTCCCACCTGCCACGCACCTGAGTTTTTCTCTTCAGAAGGGCAAGATCTTACATGGTGGAGTCTCTTACTGACTGGCATTCACGTCTTGGTAAAAATGCTATTAATAAATGTATTTAGCACTTATTATGTGCCAGGCACTGATCCAAGTGCGCTACAAGTATTATCTCAAATAACCCCCACAGCACTCTGTGTGATGAGGAAACCGAGGCACAAAGAGAGCTGAAGTGACTGGACCCAAAGTCAAAGGGTTTGCTACTTGTCAGTTAATTCCGCACAAGAATCCCGTGAAGGGGACACTTATGATCCCCATTTCACTGAAAAGTACACAGAACACAGAGTGATCATTTGCCCCACGCTACCCAGCAAGGAAGTAGCAGACTGGGAGCTCCCCATAATGTGTTTCTCAGACTCGACACTAGCCTGGTGTGAGGCCAGCTGGACAAGTACAGTAGTCCCCTCTTATCTGCGTTTTCAGTTACCCCACAGTCAACAACAGTCTGAAAATATCAAATGGAAAATTCCAGAAATAAAACTTCATCGTTTTTTTTTTTTTAATTTTATTTTTATTTATTTTTGGCTGCGTTGGGTCTTTGTTGCTGCAGGCAGGCCTTCTCTAGTTGCGGCGAGCGGGGGCTACTCTTCATTGTGGTGCTTCCAGTAGTTGTGGCGCACGGGCTTAGTTGCTCCGTGGCATGTGGGACCTTCCCGGACCAGGGCTCGAACCTGTGTGCCCTGCACTGGCAGGCGGATTCTTAACCACTGCGCTACCAGGGAAGCCCACTTCATTGGTTTTAAATCATTCTGAGTAGCGTGATGAAGTCTCGAGCCCTAGACGTAACTCATCCCTTTGTCCAGCATATCCTCACTTATACACTACCTGCCTGTGAGTCACTTAGTAGCCGTCTTTGTTATCAGATCTATCAGATCGACTGCGGCGGTATCACGGTGCTTATGTCCAAGTAACCCTATTTTACTTAATAATGGCCCCAACGCACAGGAATAGCAATGCTGGGGACTTCCCTGGCGGTCCAGTGGTTAAGACTCCATGCTTCCACTGCAGGGGGCACGGGTTCGCCCCCTGGTGGGGGAAATAAGATTTCTCATGCCACAGGGCGTGGCTAAAAAAAAAAAAAGATGCTGGCAATTCAGATATTCTCTTACTGTGCCTCATTTATAAATTAAAGTTTGTCACAGGGATGTATGTATAGGAAAAAACATTGTATATGCAGGGTTCAGTACAATTTATGTTTCCACTGGGGGTCTTGGAACATACCCTCCACAAATAAGGGAGAACTACTGTAGGTACATAATAAATTCTCTCTAGAACTCTCTGTCTTCTCCCCATCTGGGGCCAGACTAAGGCCAGGATCTCTTGGGTTAGTGCCATCTTTGCTACTAACTTGCTTTGTAAAATCCTCTCTCTTCCCCCATTTCTCCCTTGAATAAAATAACCAGTCCCCAGGGAGACTTCTTCCAGGAAGCCCCCCTTAGCACCCATTCTTCTCCTGGTTTGTCAAGGAGCGTGCTCAGCTGTCTCCTGGCTATTCTTTGTGAGCTGGGGTGAGCCCAGGAGGGAAGGCCCAGGAGGGTGGTAGGCTAGAGTTTCATGCCCCCGGTCACACGGATAAGGTTGAGCACTGCCTGTGTGTTTGTTGACAAATGACTGGGTGGGTCTCATACCTGGGGAGTTAATTTCCAGTGTCAAGGAGTCTCAGAGGTGACAGTTCACTGAAGAGCCATAACCACCAGGAGGTAGGGGCACAGGGCCAAAGGCTTCCTGATGGAGCTGGGGAGTTGATGCCAAGTATTTTACCTGCCCAGTAACCTCTTCCATACTAAGCCCTTATGGTTCAGAGTGAGCCTGGCCAGTCCTGGCCAATCAGAGCATTCGATCCCCTGGCCACAGGGATTGGTTCAGTGATGGGGGTGGGGCCCATTCCTGACCAATAAGAATTAGCCCTGAGACTTCTGCTTGAACTAATAGGAAAGGGACACCCTCTTTTGATGGGGGTTGCTAAACTTGTAGGGTAGAAATCTGGTACTATAGGTGCCTCCAGAGGCAAAAGACCCTGTCCGTGCATGGAGGACAGCAGAGCTGAGAAATGGAAAACGACAGCTTTCTGGGTTTCCCTGGGGGTGAAGTGGTTAAGAATCCACCTACCAATGCAGGGGACACGGGTTTGAGCTCTGTTCCGGGAAGATCCCGCATGCCGTGGAGCAACCAAGCCCGTGTGCCACAGCTACTGAAGCCCACGTGCCTAGATCCCGTGCTCCGCAACAAGAGAAGCCATGGCAATGAGAAGCCCGCGCACCGCCACGAAGAGTAGCCTCTGTTTGCAGCAATGAAGACCCAATGCAGCCAAAAATAAATTTAAAAAAAAAAAAAAAGGATAAACCTCCCTTATAAAAAAAAAGAAAAAGACAGTTTTCTGATGAGACTATTTGAGCCCCTGGATCCAGCTATGCCGGAAGGTAGTCAGCCTTTGCCTTTGATCTTCCTGGTTATATGAGTGACTAATTTTCCCTTTTCACTTACCCAACTTTCTGGCTTCAGTTTTTTGTCACTTGCAACGAAGCATATCTTTACTAATAAAATCTGCACGAGTCCAGAGGTGGCACAAATTCCAGTAAAGTTCCAAGGACAAGGAACAGGGAGTGAAAACTTGTCAGAATTCTTCAAGATGTCCTGGCTTTGAAGGACAGGCAAGCCTTGTTACAGCTGGAGAAAACGAGGAAGGACGTTCCAGGTGGGAGGAATAGTAAAGGCACAAGGTGTGAGAGAGGGAGCAGTGGGTGTGTGAGGGGCAACACCTTAGCAGGTCCTGAAAGCCATAGGGAGCCACAGAAAGTTGAAGAGCAAGGGGAGTCCACTCCAAACTTGCCTTCACTTCCTGGAGCCCCAGATCCTGGTGGTTCATTCCTCCCCCTCTCCCCTTCCACCAGACCCGTGGCCAAGGTGGGAGGAGGGGTCAGACTGAGGAGGGCGCAGGCTACCATCTGTATGCAAATTGCCTGGGATGCCATGCAGATGAGGGACCTTATGCAAATATATGCCCTACTGGGAGGCAGGCCAGGACCCTCCCTTCATTAACTCGGGGACCAGGTGCTGGGCAGAGCACCCCTTCCTCCCTGGGGTCCCCTTTCTCCCCTCCCCCAGCCATCTGTTCACTCCCTCTCCAGCTCCCCAAATCCCCCTTCGCCAATATCTGCCCTTAGAGTGGTACCTCTCTCCACCTGGTCCCTTCCTTGCTTTTCTTTCTGTCCCTCCATTTTCCATTAATGATGATATGATAATTAATAATAATAATAATAATGAACACATGCTCTGTGCAAGGCTTTGTACCAAACACTTCCCACAGTTATCAAATTCTCCCAACCACCCTATGATTTTTATGTGTGTCTGCTGTATTTTTTTAAATTTTATTTATTTATTTTTGGCTGCATTGGGTCTTCATTGCTACACGAGGGCTTTCTCTAGTTGCAGTGAGGGGCGGGGGGTGGCTACTCTTCGTTGCGGTGCACGGGCGTCTCATTGTGGTGGCTTCTCTTGTTGCGGATCACGGGCTCTGGGCACAGGGGCTTCAGTAGTTGCAGCACACGGGCTCAGTAGTTGTGGCACACGGGCTTAGTTGCTCCGCGGCATGTGGGATCTTCCCGGACCATCGTTCGAACCTGTGTCCCCCGCATTGGCAGGCGGATTCTTAACCACTGCGCCACCAGGGAAGCCCTGCTGTATTTTTTTTTAAAAAGAATATTCAGTTGGGGAGGGAGGGATGGATTGGGAGTTTGGGATTAGCAGACGCAAACTATTACATATAGAATGGATAAACAACAAGGTCCGAGGGAACTCTATTCAATATCCTGTGATAAACCATAGTGGAAAAGAATATGAAACAGAATGTATATATATGTATAACTGAATCACTTTGCTGTACAGCAGAAACTAACACAACATTGTAAATCAACTATACTTGGATTAAAAAAGTGAGCTGAACGTAGAGGGGAAGGATAGAAAGATCGAGTAAGCCCCAAGTATCTGAGAGTCCTTAAGGTATTTCTCGCTGGTGACTCTCGCTCTGCTTGGTGAGTCCTGTGCCTACGTATGTCATGCAGGTAAAAGCCATGGCCACCAAGCACATTTTCCTCCAGCTGCAGGTGTGGCCGAGCACATTTGCCCCCATGTGGCCCTGGCATCTTCTGGGTGCAGAGCCTCCTGGCTCCCCCTAGACTCTGGGCATGGAGACCACACCACAGTGAAAGGACAAGAGAGCCATATGGACACCAGAGGTCAGGTAGGGGGGCCTTTGATTGCTTGCGCCCCAACTCTCTTGCTTCTCACGTTTGTTTTAATCTGATTCAATAAACCATGGGATTTGAGCACCTTTATTCGGCCACTGTGAGCTCTTCTGCTCTGGGGCCTCTGGGCATCTGCTCAGTTGCCTACAAGGAGGCTCCCATAGCATCAACTTCACATGGCTCCAAATTTGCACGGCCACAGATCCCACTTGGTCCACTTTGTGGCTGAGTAAACTGATGACAAGGGGTGGGGTCACCTGCAGAGACCTCCCAGCATGCATTGCACAGGGATGGCTGCTCTCACTTCTCACAGTGGCCATCCACAGCCCAAGTGTGATTCATCTCCGTTTGATGGACTCAGGGAGGTGAAGTCACTTGCCCAAAGTCACACGTCTGTCCGCCCCCCCCGCTACCAGCCTCCTCCTCCTGCTTCGGAGCTGCTCCTTTTTTCTCTTCCTTTCTAACTGGAATGATCTCTCTGAATCCCAGTTCTTTCTGTGTTTCTGTCTTTGTCTCTACAGGCCTACCTCTCTTTATGGCACTTTGCTTTATTGCGCTTCCCAGATACTGCATTTTTCACAAACTTCAGGTTTGTGGCGACCGTGTGTCGAGGGAGTCTATTGGCGCCATTTCCCCAACGGCCTTGGCTCGCTTCCTGTCTCTGTTGATAATTCTTGCAATATTTCAAACTTCCTCATTGCTATTCTATTTGTTATGGTGATCTGTGATCAGTGATCTTTGATGTGACTCACAGAAGGCTCAGGTGATGATTAGAGTTTTTAACAAGAATGTGTTTTTTAGTTAAGGTACGTACATTTTTTTTTGGTTTTTAAAATAAATTTATTTGTTTTGGGTGCATTGGGTCTTCGTTGCTGTGCACGGGCTTTCTCTAGTTGTGGCGAGCGGGGGCTGCTCTTCGTTGTGGTGCGTGGGCTTCTCATTGCAGTGGCTTCTCTTGTTGTGGAGCACGGGCTCTAGGTGCGTGGGCTTCAGTGGTTGTGGCTCGCGGGCTCTAGAGCGCAGGCTCAGTAGTTGTGGCTCACGGGTTTAGTTGCTCCGCGGCACGTGGGATCGTCCCTGACCAGGGCTTGAACCCGTGTCCCCTGCATTGGCAGGCGGATTCTTAACCACTGCGCCACCAGGGAAGTCCCACATTGTTTGCTTTGGCATAACGCTATTGCATACTTACTAGACTACAGTATAATGCAAACATAACTTACATGCACTGGAAGACCAAAAAATTCATGTGACACGCTTTATTGTGATATTTGCTTTATTGCCGTGGTCTGGAACTGCACTGGAAATAGGTCCAAGGTATGCCTGTATTAGTCTGTCTTTGCCTCTCTCCCCAAATCTGTCTGACTCAATGGCTCTCTCCCTTCTCTGAGCTGCCCCAGTCCATCCCTCTACCTCCCCTTAAGCCTCTCCATCCTCCTTTCAAATCCCTCTTCCTCTGCCTCAGTAAGTCTCCCTAGCTGGCCTTGCCATTTCTACCCTCTCTTCTCTCTGCCCCAGGCCCCTTCACTGGGGTTCCTCCAAGTCACCCCTCCTCCCCCAGGGAGTCCTCAACTGCTGGCACCAGGCCACCCTCAGAGTAGACAGCTAAATCCCTAATTCCATCCACTCTACGGCTCAGAGAGAGCTTTTCCTCTGGAAACTTCAATTCCCCTGGGTCTCTGGCAAGAGAGACTGGGAACTTTTACTTAAGGGGGCAGCACCCCACCCCGCAAATAGGCACTGGTCCTCAGGAGCCAGGCTCATCTCCCTCTGGATCCCCAGCACCTCTCTCCTCCACCCTCATCCAGCTGAGTCACCTTTCTCTCTCTCTCTCTCTCTCTCTCATTTCTTTCTCCATGACATCAGATTCTCCCGAGGTGCAGCAAGGGTGCGGGAGGGCCAGGGGGGAGGGAACATCACCTGCGCCTCTTTCCCCTTTCATCCCCCGGAGGAGGCTCTGGCCGCAGGATGGTGTCCACGTGACAGACAGCATTTATTCCAGACTCCAGTGTCCACAGATGAGGGGGCGAGGGCAGGGGCGGGGGGTGAGGTGGGG
>NW_020175468.1:5290730-5292017 GCF_003031525.2 Neophocaena asiaeorientalis asiaeorientalis
CCATGCAGCAGGAGGCCAGGTGGGGGGACCAGCAGTGGAGACAGGAGGTAAAAATAGCCCCGGCCAGCCGACCCTCAAGTCTCGTCCCAGGCCAGGCCTTGGGCTTGGGTCCAGGAGCTATTCTGGGGCCTGGGAGAGTCATACTCCCTGGAGGAAGGTCTCCTCCCTCCCAGCAGCGGTAGGGCTGCTGTGGTCCCTGCCCAGCCTACAGAGGAAGGAAGGGAGGGCCCGAGAGGGATGAGGGTAGGCCGGGAAGGCGGGGGCAGGCAGAGGCGTGGGCAGGGCTGGTTTTCTGGTGCCCGCAACTCCAGGTCGGGTTCAGTGACTGCCTCTGGGAGGTCCTCGGGCTCAGCACTGGGGAGAAGATGGAGGGGTCAGCCTGGGCTCATAGAGGCTGTTCCACCCCCGGCACTCCCCTCTCACCAGGGTGCCCAGGCCCTCACCCACCTCATCTCCAAAGCCCCTGCTCCCATGCCTGGCTCCTCCAGAGGCACCCCCCACGAGAAGGCCCGTCTGCTCCGGCCGCTCTGACCCTGAGTGGCTCAGCTCAGGTTCCCCAGGTGGCCTAGTGGGAGGAGGCAGCATGTTGGAGGTGGTCACGGCCAGGGAAAGAGCTGGGCACGGCGTCTGTTGGATGGGGATGGACTTGGGATGGGTGGGAACGGTTGGGACGGGGTAGGAGGTGGTAGTGGCACTGGGGTTGGGTATAGGCTGAGGCCACGGTCGAAGATGCTGTTGGAGTCGGAGCTGGTGGTGTCGCTGGGGTCGGTTTGGAGGATGGGTGTGGGGATGACTGTGGACTGGAGCCGAGGGCGGCCGTGTGGCTGCGCTTGGAGATGAGGTCAGATGGGGATGGGTTTGGAGCTAGGAATGGGAACGGGATGGGGTTTGCAGGGGGCCTTGGGGATGGACATGTGGTTGAAGCTGCGTTTGGTGCTGGGTACGGGCTGGAGTTGAGGATGCGGCTGGGGGAGGGGCTGGGGATGGAGAGGAAGCTGGAGTGTGGGGTGAGGTTAGGGGCATGGTCAGGATTGGGGTTGGAGATGGGGATGTTTGTGTGTCAGGGCTGAGGATGGAGACGTGGAGGTTAGACGGGGACGGGTTTGGTGACGGTTATGGGCTGGGTTTGGGGTTGGAGTCGCGGCAGAGGAGGCTGGGGTACAGATGGGGTTAAACTGGGGCTGGGGTGGGTTTGGGCATAATTATGGGTTGGGATCAGAGGTGGGGATGAGACGGGGGATGGGACTGGGGTTAAGGTGGGCTTGGCGGGGGGTGGGGAGGGGCTTA
>NW_020175468.1:5292147-5293903 GCF_003031525.2 Neophocaena asiaeorientalis asiaeorientalis
GTGCTGATGGGATGGGTGGGGCTGTAGGTGGGGATGAGGATGGGGGAGGGCATGGTCATGGATCAGCTCTGAGGTCGGAGATGGGACGGCACCTTACTGGAGACGGAGCTGGAGTTGGGGATGTGGTTGGTTTGGGGTAGAGGTTGGGGGTGAGGTCAGAGTTGGGTTCGAGAGGTCAATTTCAAAGTGGCACGCCACTCACGGAGATCCCTTCTCCCCCCGCCGGCAGCAGCCGGGTTGCCCCTTGCGTCTCATGCAGTAGAAGGCGGCCACGATGAAGAGCAGTAGGCCCACGCTGACGGCCACGGCCATGACCGCAACTCCAGCCTGGGAGGTCTGGGGGGCCACTGCAGGGCAGGACGGAGGGGGAGGCGGTCAGCCAGCAGCGCTGTCTGCCCCACACCCGGCTCCTGTCCCACCACTGCGGTCACTCACCAGTGCCGAAGTGGAAGACGTGCCGGTCGTTCCCGTAGGGGTTGGAGGCCTCACAGGAGACACCATCTCGGCTCAAGGCACTGGTCACCTTCAGGGTCAGGGAGCTGCTCACCCAGCCCTGGCCTCCGGGGGCTGGCTCTGCTAGCTGTGGAGGCTCGTGTCAGGCCTGGGCCCACGGGGCCAAGGGCTCGGGTGAGGGCACAGGTGAAGAGGAAGTGGTCGGCGGAGGGGCGTGGGGTGGGTGACACACAGTGCTTGGACCGTTGAGGGGGCAGGGACTTGGGGAGGGTGCCAGAGGGTTCGGGATGCAGAGGAGGGTCCCTTACGCTGCCGCCCAACTGGCTCCAGCTGAGTTTGGGCTCTGGGTAGCCGCGTGCGTAGCAGGTCAGCCTGACTTCACCTCCTTCCCTCCAGCCGCCCTCTGCCTTGGGCTGAGTCTCTTCTGCCCTTAACTCCGGTGGGCCTGCGGGTGGTGGGGTGGGAAGGAGGTGAGCGGGAGGCACCCCGGGGAAGGGGACAGAGGGAGAGAGAACGAGGAGAGAAGGACCAGCTGCGGACCCCTGTCTTGCTTGGTCCTGGCCCCCCACTCTCCCACACTACCCCTGTTCTCCCGCCCCCAAACCTTGGACCAGCAACTTGAAGCTTCGGGTGCGACTAAGGACGGGGACCGTGGGCATGGAGGCCTCACACGTGTAGGTGCCGGCGGAATCGAAGGTGACGGAGAGGAGGGAGAGCGCGGGGCTGTCCCCCAGGGGTACCGAGTCCTGGGTGGGGAGAGAAAGAGAAGGTCAGGCTGGCCGTGAGAGAAGGGAGGGGTCGATGGGAGTGGGGGGTCTTGTGCTGGGGGGACGTCTTTCCCTCTCACCTTGGTCCAGCGTAGGGCTGGGGTGGGCAGGCCTCGCACGGAGCAGTTCACGGCTGTGCTGTTGCCCAGGGGTAAGGAAAGCTCCTCCCCAGTGCTGAGCTCCAGGGGGTCCAGGTCTGGAGGGGGGTACAGACTGTCACCTTCCCCGGACCCTCACCCACTCGGCTAGGGACTCTCCAGGGCTGTTGGGGGTGCAGACGTGAACGGACAATCGTCAGCAGAGAACACCAAGTTCTCCCCAGCGCTGTGAACTCTCCACTCTCCCAGCCGAGCCCTCAAGCCCAGATCTAGGAATCTGACTCCAAAATACATGCCCACCTCGACCACTTGCCTCCAGAGCTGATGTCTGGGCCTAAGGTTAATGGATAACCTTGGAGGTGTGAGGCGCTCCTTCTTTGACTTACCACCCGAACCCTGGCCTTCTCTGTACTACCCATCCATTCATCAAATATTTCT
>NW_020175468.1:5294754-5331359 GCF_003031525.2 Neophocaena asiaeorientalis asiaeorientalis
ACTGCCTTGATGGCTGCAGTCACCTCCTCACTGGTCTCCCTACTGGGCAAGACTCTTATCCTCTCTGGTCCATCCTCTGCTGAGCAGCCAGGGGGATCTTTTCAAAACACACACTGGTCAGCCCTTGCCTCTGCTTAAAATCCTGCGGTGGTTCCCCAGTACCGTGGGCATCAAGGTCACATTCCTTAATGAAGCCAAAAGACTCTGTCTCGTCGACCCTGCCCACTGCTTCAACCTCATCTCCCCCCCTCCCCCCTTATCCCAGGAGCTGCAGCTACCCTATTCTCTCCCTGTTGTTCTACAGTATATGCCAAGTTGGGTCCTGCCTCAGGGCCTTTGCATGTGTTGTTTCCTTGGCTTGGAATGCTCTTTTTCTGGCTCTTTGTATTTCTGATTCCATTCTTTGGTTTCCTACTCAAATTCCCCCTTCTCAGAGAGGCCTCTCTGACCCTCTGTTGTGGACACTCAGGCTTCCCCTTCGGCACTGAAGAATTTGTTCCCCCAGCTGTTGAGAAGGATGTCAGCTATCAGCCCTCAGCTGTCAGCCGGCTCTGGAAACTGCCTGAGCCTCAGAGAGCCCCTCATTCAAGGTCATGTCCCCTCCTCCCCCAGGCAGCCCACATCCAATAATGGGTTGACGTGGGCGGTATAAAGGCCTGGCCCCCACGCCCCAACTGGGGATATCCCAGCCTCCAAGTGCCCTGCGGGACCGACCGAGGTCTTCCTTAGACTGAAGCCCAACTTCCCCCCCTGCCCAATCCTGCTTCCTTCCCCTCCCCACCCCCCAATAGGTGTGGATCCCAAGGCGCTCCCCGTAAGTTTCCTGCCTGTAGTCAGAATCTGCTTCCTAGGGATGCAGCCTTCAACACCCCCAATCTAAAATAATCCCCGCTCGCCGGGCAATTCCTTATCCCATCCCTCTGTGTTAGTCTCTGTAGACGCAGGATTGCTACTCAAAGTGTCTTGTTCAGTGTTTACCATCTGTCTCCCCTACCGGACCTGGAGCTCTGTGGTGGCAGGGACTGGGCTGTCTTATTCACAGAGCCGTCCCTAACATCTGGCACTGGGTCTAGCCCCAGGAAGGGAGGTGGAAGGAGAGTCGAGGAGGGACAGAGCCTTCACACAGGGCTTGGGTGCAGGTGGACAGAGAAGGCTTCTTAGAAGACTGGGACCCATGAGATTGATCCGGAATGGATGGTAGAGAGGATGGGGAGTTATCGCAGGAAAGAGGAGAGGAGCTTGTGGTGTGATGGGGTGAATGCCTTGGCCGGAAGAAGGGTCCGCCGAATGATGCCAGCCAGGTGGGCCTCGAAGGCCATGGTGAGGCATGTGGATTTTCTCCCGGGAGCACTGGGGAGCCACGGCAGGTTCCAAGCAGGGGAAGGTCAGGTGTTTATGCTTTGGAAAGGACTCTCTGGCTGCCTTGTGTGGGAGACTGGAGGGGCCCGGGGCATCTGGACCAGGGCAGGGACCACAGAAAGGGTTGGAGGCAGGCCGCGGAGGGGTGAGGGTGAGGAGGCGGCTGGTGCCAGGCACCCCCTCCCGCTCTCCCGGGGCTCTCACAGGCCACGTGCAGCTCCAGGGTTTTGGAGAGCTCTGCGTCCCCTGCGGCGTCGTAGTCTTCCACCCTGCAGCCGTAGGTCCCGCTCTGGCTCCGCTGCACCCCTTCCAGGGTCAAGTTCCCCTCGAGATTTGTCTTTAGCACATCCTCCTGCTTGTCCTGGGGGACCAGGAATGAGGAACCTGGTTCAGGAGATACCTTAGGCTGGCAGGGTCATGCTAGGTCAGGGGTCATCCAAGTCAGGCATCACGGTGAGTCAGGACTCTCTCAAATCAGAGGTCAGAGGTCCTGATAGCTCCTGGGTCACCGGACAGGTGCCCCGCTAAGCCAGGCACCACCCACGTGAAAGGTCAGAAGTTGGTGCAGGTGAGTATGTTGCAGAGCTCAGGGGCTGGCGGTTCCAAGGGAATGATGGGGTGAGTTACCTGAAGACGGAAAAACGTGTACTCCGGGTTGGGGCTGCCATCCCCCCGGCAGAACAGCTGGACAGAGTCACCCTCGCGAACCCAGCCTGCGGTAGTGGATGGGCTGCCCAACCAGAACTGCACGTGCTCTGTGGGATCTAAGGGAAAGGGCAGACTCATGAAAAGGGTCAACTGTAAAAGGTAGGGCTGGATTAAGGGAGAGAGGTCAGTGAAAGGTTAGAGGTTCTATCTTTCTTTCTTTCTTTTTTTTTTTTTTTTTGAGGTTCTATCTTTCAAGGCTCAGGTTCGCACTTATTCTGAGATCAGGGACCCGAGGTCAGAGGTTGAGATAGGCTGAGAGAACAGGTCAAGAGTCAGAGGTCGGTGTGAGTGACAGGTCAATGTGAGATTCAGGGGACCCAACGTGGTGTGAAAGGATGGGGCACAACGTTTAGTCATGAAACTCCGTGGGGTTCAGGGTGCTATGACTCAGAGGTCAAAGGCCAGAAGCCAGTACGAACTGCACCACGGGCTAAGGGAGCGGAAGGTCAGAGGGGAGTGGAGGGTCAGGCCACAGTGAGGTGTAGAGTCCAAGGGCAGGGCGGTCAGCGGCCGGCAGGGACTCACAGTGCAGGGTGAGGTGGAAGGAAGGGCTGTCCAGGCGGCCGTGCCGGCCCGTGGGCAGGCGGTAGTGCACGGAGCAGTGGAAGCTGGCGTCCCGGTCGGCCTTGTGGAGCCGCAGGTAGAGGGTGCTGGTGAGAGACAGCAGGCCCGAGGACTCCCGGACTGTGCGGCTGGTCATATAGCCCTCTGGGAGAGAGGGAAGGACGAGGGGGTCAGCCAGCCCGGCCCCGTTCCGCCGCGGCCCCCAGGGAGTCTAGCTGGGCTCCCACGCGCTCACCGGAGTTCACCTCCATGGGCACCTCCAGGCGCTGCCCGTTCCGGTACCACGTGATCTGCGGGGCCGGGTTCCCATTGCGACTGTTGCAGGTGGCTATCTGGGGCAGACACAGGCCCGCAATGGGCTCGGAGCCAGGACCCTGAAGTCTGGGTCCCCCTCCCTTAGGGTTTCTCCCCAGCCAGATGCAGGAGTCCAGCTCCCAGCACCCTATTCCTCAGACTAGGAAGCCCAAGCCTCCAGCCCCCTCCGCCCCCAGAATGCTAGAATCAAGGTGTGGCCCGAGGTACCTCCTGGGCGAAATCCTCCATCACAGACAGTGTCCCTCTGTTGGGGGAGACCTCGGTGGCCTCTGGTTTCACTACGGGAGAGATGTTATGTCAGGAGCCCCTTCCCGGGGTTCTCACTGGCCTGCCCCTTCCCAGGGCGGCTAGTGGGGGGGCCCCAGACACTCACCGAACACATTGAGCCTCGCGGTGGCCTCGGCAGTGCCCGCTGCCCCCGCCCTCACCAAGCACACGTAGTCCCGCTCGTCGCCCACCTGGGCCTCGGCCAGCACCAGACGCCCCCGGGAGTCCAGCTGGTATGGTGGGCTGCGGCCCCGGGAGTCGTGCACCTTGTCCTGGAGCTCAGTGCCGTGCAGCTCGGCTGAGGCCAGGCGGTGGCGGACCCCAGAGCGGTCGGCCTGTGGGCAGAGGAGCGCCTCAGCTGGGAGCTGCCTGGCCAGCCTGGCCCTCCCTCCTCGATGTCCCTTTCTTTCTGCTGCTCCGTGGATCTCTTTGCCTCACGTTCTCTCTCTCTGGTCCCTCTGTCCCTCTCTCCACCCCTCCCACCCCTGCTCCCTGTCTGTTGTCACATTTTCCTCTCTCTGGCTCCCTCTTTCTCCATCTCACTCTGTTCCCACCTGTCTCCCTCTCCCTCCCTGTCTCTCTCCCTTCTTTCCTTTTTCTCTTTAGTCCCACCCCCCAGCCTCTTGCTTTCTGGGTGTCTGCCTCTAAATGTCCTCTCTCAAGAGCCAGCGCTCTGAGGGGCACTTCTTCATTCTAGCCTCGGCTGTGCCCGGACACCAGGGGACCCTGGAGAGGGCTTCCCCCTTGCTGCGCCTCCATTTCCCCATCTGTAAAATGGAAAAGCAGCTTGGTGGAGCTTCTAGGGGCCTTTGGGCCGATGAGGGAATGAACGTCCGCAGCCCCACTGCGCCCCGACTCTCAGGCACCCCTCTGGCATCCCCTGGCCCCCAGCCAGCAGCACTCACCAGGAACCATTCCAGCACGAAATGGTCATGGGCCCCCAAAGGGGTGCAGTCCAGAGTGACAGGCTCCCCCCTCATCACCTCCACCAGAGGGGGCACAGACAGGCGCACCTCAGCCTTGGCACCTGCGGGAGGGCGACTGAGCTCTCTCCCACCACCACCAGTAGGTAGTCTTCCAGACACAGCCCCTCCTCCCCCAGGACCCAGGAGTCCAGGCCCCCAGCACCTCCTCCCTCAGACCCAGGATCCAGGCCCCCGGCCCCTCCTCCCTCAGACCCAGGATCCAGGCCCCCGGCCCCTCCTCCCTCAGACCCAGGATCCAGGATCCCCCAGACCTGGGTTCCAGGCCCCCAACCCCTCCTCCCCCAGACCCAGGATCCAGACCCCCAGCCCCTCCTCCTTCAGACCCAGGATCCAGGCCCCTGGCCCCTCCTCCCCCAGGACCCAGGAGTCCAGGCCCCCGGCCCCTCCCCCAGGACCCAGCTCCTCTCTCCCTTCATCTGTCATCGCTGTGCCTCTGAGCTTCAGATTCCATCAGCATTTCTCTCCATCTCGCCCTTCACCTGCAGAACTAAGCGCTCCTCCCCTGAGCCACCCAGGGCCCCGGTGGCCTCCATTCAATCCTCTTGGGCTCAAATCATGTCTGTCCTTGCTTTTCTCACTGACCAAAGGCCCCTCAAGTGCAGGGCTGGGTGGGCTCATCCCTTTGCCTCCAGCACTTTGCATAGGGCCTGGCACAGCGCTGTGGGATAACCGTCTCTCTCTCATCTTAGTCGCTCCCCCTGGGTCTCCATCTCTTAGTTTCCCGGTGTCTGCGTCTCTCTCAGTCTCCATGCGGCCCGGCCCTGTCCCTGGCCCTTTCCCTCAGGAGTGGGAGGCTGGGGCTGGGGCTGGGCCGGAGCTGAGGCAGGGTGGGTGTGTGGGTGCGGTGAGGGGGACAGGGCTGGGCAGGTTTCAGGAATGTGGGAGGGACAGGCTGGCTCAGACCTGCCTGAGCCCCCTGCCCGCTCCTTGGCCCCTCTGACTCTTTGATTGAGCGGTGTGTCACCTCAGAACAGTATAGGGTTGAGGCCCCGGACCCTGGGTCCCAAGGGAGAAGGGAGCTGAGGGCCGGCACTCCTGTCCCAGGATCCTGGCAGATAGAGCTGCTTGCATCGGGAAAGCAGGCTCTTTCACTCTCTGGGCTGGCATCCTGGCCTGAGCTCTCAATTCTTAGAACCTCCGGTCCCTTCCCCGCCCAGCCTGGCCCAGCTCTGCCCCTGGGGACCCACTACTTGCCATGCTTGTGCCAGGGGCCTGGATTCCCAGGCACCCACCTGTGGCTCAGGCCTGCCCCCTGGGAGGGAGGTGGGACCAAGCTGGTACCCTGGGCTGGGTCTGAGCCGCAGACAGCAAGGGCAGACGAAGAGATCTCTCCCTTCCCCAGTTCTCTCATCTCTCTGTCCCTCTGCTGCCAGTGCCTCAGGGCCTCCTCCCCTCCTCCCACCACCATGCAGGTGTGTGGATTTATTATCTGGGGCCTCCGGGAAGGGGGCACCGTCACTTGGAAACACTTGGTTCTGCTGTCAGGGCTGGTGCCCCAGCCCTTTCCCGTGGAGGTGGAGGTGGGGCAGGCGGGTCCTTTCGAGTCTGGGCTCTGAAGCTACATGGGGGAGAACCCTCAAATGCACGTAACTTGTTGGTTTCTAGACACAGCGTCCCTGACCCTCTTAAAACTTGACAACTTTTGAGCGGGGAGATCTGTTTTGGTCTCTTCTGTGCCGGGGAAAGCTCCAGCCACTGAAAGCCTGGACCTCTGGGGGCAGATCCCAGGGTCTGAGTAGGGGTGGGAGAGGAGAGCCCGCGCTCTTGGGTCCCGCGACTTCTCAGGTCGCCTCTAATCCACTGTAGTAGATCCCCAGCCCCTCTGCCTGGCTGTCCCCATGTCTCTCACTGGGAGGGGCACCCCATGCTCCCATATCCCTCCTCCCTGGGGTCCCCAGGTTAGGCTTCCTGGGTTGGTAAAAGGCCCTCCCCTCTTCCCTTCCCGGGGTCCCCCAGGGGCCGCCCCTGAGTCGCGCCCTGCTCTCAGCCCGAGCCATACCTCGGTGCGCCCCCAGCAGAAGCGCGAACACCAGCAGCCGCGGGACCCTGCGCGCCCCGGCCCGGGCGTCCGGGGGCTCCATGTTCAAGGTGGCGGGCGGCGGCGGCGGGTGCGGCGGCAGCGGAGGAAACAACTGAGCCCGGGCTGGGGCTCGGCGGCCGCAGGGCTGGAGAGAGGAGGCCCCGCCCCAGGTAGCCCCGCCCCGCCCCGCCCGGCGCCCCTCGTCCCTCCCAAACCCGGGCGCGGGGCCAGGACCTCCCACTGCCCGGAGACGACCTCCCAGCGCTCAGCCGGGAGCGGGGCTCCCTCCGCCCCCAGCCCGCGGGGTGTCAGGCTCAGGCTGCCCAGCGCCCGCGGCGGGTGGCCTGACCGACCAGTCCAGCCGGTGTCCCGAGCGGGGACCTCAATGGACAACCGCGGACCCTCTCTCTTCCCCTCAGTCTGACCGGGGGACTCGTTGTCACCATGGCCGGTGGCCTGGGCTCGCCTCATCGTTTTAAAACAGCTGGTCCCGGTCCAACGAGTGGCCTGCACTGGCCTCCCCAGTCCAACCAGCAATCCCCGGCCTGACGAGAGGCCTAGAACGGCTTCTCCCAGTATGCCCTGTGAAGCCTCCCCAGTGGCCAGTGCGCAGGCTGCTTTCCTGTCTGACCAGTGGCCTGGAACCCACCAGTTCAATCTCTTGTATCGCATGGTCTTCAAATCCCAGGCCTGCCCAGGCCTCTGGGATAGATACTGGGGCCGTGGGGTGCGCTTTCCTCCGCTCTCCTCCGTAGGGCCTCCCTCTCTTCCCCCCATCCAGGGAATCCCAGGAATGCCACCCCCCCCTTCCTCTCTCTTCCCTTCACTCCCTCCCAACTTTGGGGGGAGGGGAAGAGAATCCGGCTGGCAGGAGCAGGTGAGTGGGGGAGGGGAGGAGGCCAGGGTACCTGAGGGAAGGGAGGAGCCCCTGCCATGGGTCAGAAGGAAGGGTCACAGGTCAGACTTGGGATCACAGATCAGACTGTGCACAGCTCCTCACAAACCAGGCCTGACTGGGACAAAATCCCTAGACGCTGGCTGGGGGATGGGGGTGAGATTTCACTGGTTACCTGGGAGAAGCTAGCCCTCAACACTGGTCAGAATAGGGGGCAGCTGGTCATGCTGGGAGAGGTTCCCCGGGCCTCTGATCAGCTGGGGGTGGGGTGGTCACCGGTCAGACAACAGGGAAGTCTTAGATTACAGGTCAGCCTCTGAGTTATTGGTTAGGCTGGTCAAGGCTACCTTGTCCATACAGGAGAGCAATTGTTATATTGGGAGAGGTGACCTTTTAGTATTAGCCGCACCAGCCCCTCCTCCAGGAAGCCCTCTCTGCTCCCCTAGGCTGAGTCAGGCGCCTCCTCTGGGCTCCCCCACCCCAGCCCTGCACATTCTGGGTCATCTCTGTCTGGGGACAAGTCTGTCTCCCCCACTGGACCGGGAGCCGGTTAGGGGAGGGCCAGGGCTGTTTCGGTCACTGTTGTGTCCCCAACACTGCCCTGCAAAGGCCAGACTCGGAGCAGGCACTCAGGGAAGGTTTGCAAGGCTCAAACGCAGAAGCACACAGGCTCACGTGCAAACCCCACCTGCACTAGATCATCGCAGGACGCACGTGGAAACTCGCGCGTAGACAAAAGTGCTCCCTGGGACAAGCTTACACACAGTGACCCCAGGCACCCACTCCCCTGTTGCTCTGGCCCTGGCTCATGTACCTACTGCTTGGGATGCCAGGCGCCCTCGCATCAGCACCCTGCCTTCCACCTTCCTCAAGAGTCCAAGCAGCTGAGATTCTAGGTGAGGATTCTATGGAGTGTGGATGAAGGAGGGAAGTCATAAATACCAGCACGGTTCCTCGCAGACTTGCAGAAACTAGTACTGAAATATCATCTGCCTTTGTCCCCTACAATTTATTTCCACAAAACAGCCGGAGGGATCCCATTAAAATGCGAGTGAGCTGCTGTCACTCTTCTGCTCAGCACCCTTCCACGGCTCCTGTCACTCTGAGTAAAAGCTGAAGTCCTCTCCGTGGCGCACAGGGTCCTAGATCTGGTCCTCTACTTCCGTGACCCCATCTGCCCCTCTCTTCCCCCTCGCTAGCTCTGTTCCTGCCACAGTGGTCTCTTTGCTTCCATGCTGTTCTCCCAACGCCAGGAGTGTTCCGGCCTCAGGGCCTTTGCACTTGCTCTTTCCTCTCCTGGGACATTCTTTCCCGCCATAGCTCCCTCCCTGACTTGCTTCAAATCTCTACTCTATCACCTTATCACAAAACTTCCCTTGACCATCCTATCTCATTTAGCAACTCCTGCTATCCCAGCCCTTTATCTCACTACATTTTTCCTTTGTGGCACTTATCACCACTACATATTTATTTTTTGTTGTCTTGCACAGAAGCTCCAAAGAACAGGAACTTTTTTTGGTTCACCACTATATCTCCAGTGCCTAGAACAGTGCTTGGCATGAGAAGAAGCTGAGAAAGTATTTGTGGAATCAATGAATTTTCCAATTCCATCCATGCTGTCCCATGTGTAGATACTTATACATTTTAATTTGGAGGGGCAATGTCTATTTCCCAATGATTCCAGACTTGCACTGGAAAATGTAACTACTGAAAGTTTGTGTTGATAAAAATATACATATCTTGTTCCCGGGAAGGTTCAGGGTCCCAGAAAGTTTCCGGGTTTGTCAAAGCATCAAAAATATGAAATGAGGGAATTCTCTGGTGGTCCAGTGGTTAGGACTCCGAGGTTTCACTCCTGAGGGCCCAGGTTCAATCCTTGGTTGGGGAACTAAGATCCCACAAGCCATGCAGCATTGTCAAAAGAAAGAAAGAAAGAAAGAAAGAAATGATAGTGATGATTCACGGGTTCGAGCCCTGGTCCAGGAAGATCCCACATGCTGCAGAGCAACTAAGCCCGTGCGCCACAACTACTGAAGCCCGCGAGCCTAGAGCCCGCGCTCCGCAACAAAGAGAAGCCACCACAGTGAGAAGCCCACGCGCTGCAACGGAGAGTAGCCCCCGCTCACCGCAACTAGAGAAAGCCCGCGTGCAGAACAAAGAGCCAACGCAGCCAAAAATTTAAAAAAATTAAAAAAAAAGAGAACTTTTGGGGGAAGAGAATGTAAGTGTAGAGCAAAGGATACATACTGATGTTGAGTGCTCAAAGGGGTGGATGGTCATGGGCTTTTTGGAGGGAGGGTTGACTAGCATGTGCATCCCCTTCCCACATTCAAAAGAATCCCTGCCATCCGAAAGCCTGTTACCCTCTGTTGAAACCAGTAAGGACAAATGTTTCTTTCCTCCGTTTGCCTCCGTTGTAGCTCAGGTGACCTAAGTTTGGCGAATCCCGCTATACTTTGGAATCATGTGCTACAATGCCAAATAAACAAAGCCTGGCTAATCTATTACTGCTGTGGCAGCTGGGGCAGACTCTACTTTCCAAAGATGGCCGTGACAATAGCTCTCATCCCACACACTCTTTTTTTTTTTTTTAATTAATTAATTATTTTTAGTTTTGGCTGCGTTGGGTCTTTGTTGCTGCGTGCGGGCTTTTCTCTAGCTGCGGGGAGCGGGCTTCTCACTGCTGTGGCTTCTCTTTGTCGCGGAGCACGGGCTCTAGGCGCGCGGGCTTCAGTAGTTGTGGCACGCAGACTCAGTAGTTGTGGCTCGCGGGCTCTAGAGCTCAGGCTCAGTAGTTGTGGCGCACGGGCTTTGTTGCTCCGCAGCATGTGGGATCTTCCCGGACCAGGGCTTGAACCTGTGTCCCCTGCAATGGCAGGCGGATTCCCAACCGTTGCGCCACCAGGGACGCCCCCCACACACTTGTGTACAACCTGATCTTGACACTCTTTCCACTGAGAGATGGGGGTCTACGTCCCCTCCTCTTAAATCTGTGCAGTTTTGTGACTTGCATGTAACCATTAGAATGCGGCACGAAGTGACGCTCCATGACTCCCGAGGTTGGGTAGAAAAAGCCATGTGGCTTCTGCCTGCATCACTGGAATACTTTCTGTGAAGGCTTCCGCCACCATATAAGCAGTCTGACTACCCTGAGGCAGCCATGCTGTGGGGAAGCGCAAACTAGCAAGCGTGGAGACCACGTGGAGAGAGGTCTGAGACTGCTGAGGGATGCCTGTCCAGCCCCCAGCTGCCCTGCTGCAAGCGCCACTTGATTGCACCCTGAGCCAGAACCCCCCCAAATCCTGAGCCCTTCCCCCAATCAGTGCAACCATGATTACTGTTCACCAGTAAGTTTCAGTGTGATTTGTTCCATGTAACAGCTAGCAGACACAGTCTGTTTCTGGGGCAGCAGAGGCAGAGAGATGACCAAGGTCCAGTGGTCACTGGGGCACCAGTGTATCCTCATCAGACGGGTTCTGTGGTGTGATCGTGGCTGGGCTCTGGTTGGAGGCCAGCTGCTCGTCGTGTTCTTGATCACTTTCCAATCCTGGCTCTCTAATCACTCCTGGGAATCTGAGTGATCCCGAGTCCTCTCAATCAATACCCTCCCTGCCCCAGAGGTTTCTGTTGCTTGGAACTAAATCCATGACGCATGCGTCCATGCTCTGTTGACACTGAAATACCTTTTTCTCATCTTTTTCAGACTCAGCTTAGACATTCCCTCTTCCCGGAAGCCCTCCCTGACCTCCCAGGCTGGGTCAGCTGTCTGCTCCAGGCTCCTGCAGCCCCCGGGGCTGCCCTCGTCCCAGCTTTGCCCACTCTGTGTCACCACGGTCTGGGGACAGTTCTGTCTCCCCCACCAGACTGTGAGCCCCAGGAGGGCTGTGATTACTGCCACATCCCCAGCATTGCCCGGCCTGGGACTGGGCACAGGGCAGGGGCTCAGGGGATGCCAGATGGTTCAAACTTAGGCAGAGGGATGCTTGGGTCCCTTCGGGAGACACTTCCACTGCTCCTCTGGAAGAAGTTTCCCAAGTGGTATGGAGGAAAGAGAGAGGGATGAGAATGAATTGTGGGAAGACTGGGTGTATAAATAACTCTGAAGGAAATGTGGGGTCTTTTTGCCTTGGATAACTGGGTTTGGGTCCGGGAATTTGTTTTTTTCCATGCTGGGGAAAGGGAGTTGAATGCCTGATTCTCTGAGAACTTGGGACTCTGGGCTCCTAAGTCCTGAGGGCAGGACTCCTGGGTCTGAGAGGGGGGGACTCCTGGGTCTGAGAGGGGAGGACTCCTGGGTCTGAGAGGGGAGGGGTCTGGGAGTCTAGACTCCTGGATCCGGAGGAGCTGGGTTTCTCACTCTCAGCTCTGGGAA
Organism: Neophocaena asiaeorientalis asiaeorientalis; assembly: GCF_003031525.2. Lineage (NCBI taxonomy): Eukaryota > Metazoa > Chordata > Mammalia > Artiodactyla > Phocoenidae > Neophocaena > Neophocaena asiaeorientalis. Next base: position 5,306,241 of record NW_020175468.1, read on the forward strand.
CCCCAGACACTAGGGTTAAGCAGGTGGGGCTCAGACCCCAGGGACTGCCGTTCCCGACACCAAGCTGCCCCCTGGTGGCCCCTACGTGCCTTCTCCACAAACCAGAGGACAGACCCGGCTTGGCAGTTTATTTCCACTTCCCAAACCCCTTCCAGCCCCTGGGACTCCCTTTCGCAGCACATCTTGGTGCCCTGTGAGGTGGAAAGAGCGGTGGGTTAGGTAGTATCACATCCAGGTTGGGTGGGGCAGGCAGGGTCAGGCTGAGGGAGGGAACCTGGACGATGCGGGGCCCTCACCTGGCATCCAGGCCTTCGTGGGTCCCTCAGGGGCAGATGGAGGGGAAACTTTCCCTTTAGGAGTTTCTGCAATAGGGAGAATTTAAGGGGGGAATGTCAATTTCCTAGGACCAGTGTTTCCCTTCCTCTCCCACCTTCTCCTCCCTCAGACCCAGGAGTCCTGGACCCCAGCTGCCCTCTCCACTTACCCTCTGGTGCCCTCCCTGGCCTGGGGGCTGGAGGTGATTTCCAATGAGGCTGAGGCCTCAGTCCAAAATCTTGGCAAGGTTAGAGGGGCTCGAAGTCTGGGGAGCGCCAGAGGCGCCTGGAGGGGAGGAGATTAAGAAATTTTGTGGATGAGCTGCAGCTGTCAGGCCCGGACAGGGATAACCCAGTGATGGCGGGGATGGGGGGTGGGAGGGGGGGCGGGCAGTATGGCAGGGTCTTGCCCTAGTCCATGCTGTTTTTTCCCCCCCAACACCTCTGGCTTGCTTAGAACAAACTTTTGTTTGTCTATCCATCCATTCATCCACCCATTTGTCCACCCATCTGACCAACCATTCGACCATCCATCCATCCATGTACCCATCCATCCACCCATTCATTCCCCCTTCTATCCCCCCCATCCATCCATCTGTCCGTCTGTCCATCCATCCATCCACCCATTCATTCATTCATTCATTCATTCATTCCTCCCACAAATTTCCCGAGCAGCTACAGTGTGTCCGGCACTGTTCTGGGCTCTGAAGAGCCAGCCAGGAACCAGACAGACTAAAGTCTCTGTCCTCATGGAGCCAACAGTCTACTAAGCAAGAGGCTTAACGTGAGTCATCGGTGCATGAACAAGGAAGCATCCCCGAGTGTTAGGTGTCCTTCAGAGAACTGAAATAGCGGAGGGGGAGAGTGCGGGCTGATCAGACATGAGGGTGGCTGGGGAAGGCCTCCTGGAGGAGGGGAAAATTGAACAGAAGCCTCAGTGCAAGAAAGATGTGGGCAGAAGCGCTGCAGTGGGTGGTGGGCTTGCTGGCTCGTTAGAAGAACAGCAGGGGGTCCATTGTTGCTGGAAAGGAGTTGAAGGGGCGGTAGGAGGTCAGATCCCCGGGCCTTATGGGCTGATGGAGAGGATGTTGGCTTTAATTCTTGGAGTCCTGGGGTCTTGGGGGCTTCCAAGAGGTGAGGGAGGGGATCTGATTCAGGTTACAAATGCCCAATCTTGCCGATTTCATCACAACTCCCGGGGCCCATGCCACGCTTGTCCTTATTCTCCACATGGAGACACTGAGGATGGGAGAGGTCCCCCGTGGCCACAGCGAGGTGCCTGGGTCCCCTTGAATGACGGTGTCAACCCCTAGAGGGGGATTTCTCTGCTGGAGAACAGCACCGTGAGGGAGCATGTCTAGCTGGGGTATTCATCCGGTGATGAATGGATGAATCCCCTCATGGCAGGGACTGGCATCACGCTCATTTCACAGACAAGGAAATTAAGGATGAATTCTGGAGTCTGGAGCCAGGGGCCTGGGTTCCAGTCCTGCCTGACTCTCGCCTTTGAGCTGGGTGACCTTCAGCTCTTGGAGCCTCAGTGTACCCCTCTGTATAATAGGGATCATGATAGCATCTACCTTGCCAGGTTGTCATGGCAACAAAAGATAGCAGGAGTTACACACGCGTGTTAGCTATTCTCATTATGACAGTCACCTTGCTGGGAAGTAGCACACCCGAGGCTCTCTTCCGCCTCGTTTTGAAAAATGACGGAATTGGAGTTGACTGGAATTTGAATCAGGCCGGGTTTGGGAAAGAGGAAAAGGTCTGCCAGGCGGAGGGCACAGCCTCGGCATAGGTGTGACCCTCTGGCCAGAGGTGCCTGTCATCCTCCGTCCCCCTTCATTGTCCTCAGAGGCCGAGTGCCTCTGAATGTTTCCATTTGTTTCTGGCTGCAGGTTGGGATCTGTTTTTAGCTTCCCTGGCTGGTGTCACCGCCCCTGCCCCCCCTCCCAGCTGGCTCTCTTGTTTGCTGTGGTCGAATAATGTTCCCAGACTTCCTGAGCTGTTTGTTTGAAGACTGCCCAGTATCGATTGGATCTGGTGTGTACTCAGCCTGAGATGTTAACAGAGACCTCCCCGCCCCCTGCACCGCAGGAAGCCAGGGGCTCGGAAGCCAGGGGGGTGGGGGGAAGAAAAAAAGCAAGGCCAGGGCTCACTTAAAAAATAAGCAGATGATTTTGGGGGTTTTTAAGGTTTCTCCTCTTTCAGGCTGTGTGTTTGGGCAGGTGCAGTCACCTCTCTGAGCTTTTTTCTTCTGGAAAATGAGGAGAGGAACATTTTTGACTTCAAAGGGTTGTTGGGAAGACTCATTCCATTGATTCATTCAACACCTATTTATTGGGCACCTACTATGTGTCAGGCATGATTCACATAACAGAGAAAGTCCTAACCTTCAGGAAGGTGACAACCTGCTAACGGTGCCAGAAAACAATAGACCATACACTCTGCCAGCCAGTGCAAAGGACTGAGAGAATGCAGCTGGGCAGGGGCTTGGAGGGACAGGGGCGCTGTTTTCAATAGGGTGGTCAGTGAAGGCCTCCCTGAGAGGATGAGATGAGAAAGTGAGCCTGCGGAAAAGAGATACAGGCAGAGAGAACAGCTCGTGCAAAGACCCTGGCGTAGGGCACACCTGGGATGCTGGAAGGAGAGCCAGAAAGCCAACGAGGGGGGATGAATAAGGGAGAGAAGAGAAGAAGCCATAGAGGTGTGGATGCCAGATGGCACCTCGTAAATGGGTGCAGAGAACAAGTGCCTGGCCCGTACCCCTGAGCACCTGGTCAGACTGGGGACCCCAGGGATGAATGGGACCCAAGTTGCCCACCTCAGACCAGTGCCTGACTCACCACCTTCAGCTGGTATTTGCTTCTCGGACTCTCGGGGGGCAGATCCAGCCGAGGGGGCAGGGGAAGAGTTGAGGGGGTCACCTAAGGGAGACAGAGGGTGGGGAGGGGGTTATGAGCTACCATTTTCTTCTCACCTACATGTCCCCCTGCCCGGAGGCCCACCACTCAGGCATTTTCTAGGCTTTGGAGGTAGAATGGAGAATGAGACAAAAGTTCTACCCTCAAGAGGGTTATACTAGAGAAAGCCATAGTCCCAGACCCTAAGGGATGCAGAAGTCCATGCCCCTGGGACCCCCGAATCCTGTCACCAGCCCCCTCCTCCCTCAGACCCTAGGGATTCCAGCTCCAGCTCCCGCCTGGCCCTACCTACCTGCTGCAGCCCCCCTTCGTTGCCATTGCTGTCCTCTGAGTCCTCAGCAGCGGCGCTGGCTTTGAGCTCATGGATAATCACAGCCTCTTGGCCCTTGATCTTGCAGCGGCAGAAGGGGCAGGTCTGGCTGTCTGAGCGCTGGGGGAGTGGGGAGGGAAAGGATCAGGGTCTCCCTGTTCCCCACCAGGTCCCCTGGGACTACAGGGGCCTTTATCCCCAACAGAGTGATGTGGGGAGGACAGACAGAGGGAGGGAGATGGAGACAGAGAGGAGAAATTATGAAGAGAGAAAAATGGAGAGACATGCAGGGCAGAAAGGAGGGGCTGGACCAGAGCCCGAGAGAGCCGCAGTGCTGTGTAGGTCTCAGCTGTACAATAGTGATGCTATGGGCTAGGAATGCCCGAGACACTCAGCTGGGCCATGTGTATTCACTGTGGGAGTCCCACAGACACCCCCCCGTCACCACCACTGGGGCCAGTGTTATGGCTGGGCCAGCCCTTTGGTTCTTTTTTTTTGCGGTACGCGGGCCTCTCACTGTTGTGGCCTCTCCCGTTGCGGAGCACAGGCTCCGGACGCGCAGGCTCAGCGGCCGTGGCTCACGGGGCCCAGCCGCTCCACGGCGTGTGGGATCCTCCCGGACCGGGGCACGAACCCGCGTCCCCTGCATCGGCAGGCGGACTCTCAACCACTGCGCCACCAGGGAAGCCCGCCCTTCAGTTCTTATTATGACTGCAGGCCGCATCTCAGCATCAACCATCAGGGGACGTTGAAGAACAAGATTTATTACTCACAGGTCCTGGAGGGTACGGGAGGTTGCAGGTAGAGGGAAGGGAGAGAGGCAGGGAGGGAGGCGGACCTGGAGCTCTGCTTTTATTAGGGGCCAAATGGGGTGCCTAGGGTTTCTGGGGTTCATTATTTGTTGGCAAATTTAAAGCAGAAGAGCGAGAATCAGGGTATGGGAAGAGAAAAGCAGGACCACTCCAGTGCTCAGTTACTTAGGGCTTTCTAAAGGGAAACTTCAAGGGTCGGGGTGGCTAGTTCCTTATCTAGTTGTTTTGTTAGTCGCTGTGTCAGGGAGATGGATGTCTTTGTTATGATAAGCTCCGCAATCAAAAGCTTAAGGTCTAACACTTACATCACAATGGAAAACTTAGTATCAGGCACCCATACTCCACAGGGGTTCCCTTTACCCAGGGGCCTGGATCCTCCCTTGGGAGGTCACTACCACCAGCCCCATTCCCCTGAGAAGGCAGCTAAGGCTCAGAGAGGTAAAGCCACTGGCCCCAGATCACCCAGAGAGGGAATGCTACGGGCTAGGAATGCCTTGGCCATATTTATTGTGGTCAGTCCCACAGACACGTCCCTCCCACACCAGGGCCAATGTAGCATCTTCCACTAATAATGTAACCGGAGAAGGAGAAGCAGAGGTGACAGATGCAGAGTGAGTGAGACAGAGGCATAAATGGAGCAAGTTTCTCCTCTCCCTGGGCCTCAGTTTCCCCATGTGATCGATGAGGCATGTGGGCGATCCTCTAGGGTCTTTTACTATAGGGAGGCGGGGACCGGGCAGGAAGGCAGGGCAGGGTCGGACCCACCTGCCAGGCAGCCAGGCAGCGGCTACAGAGCAGGTGCCCGCACGGCTCCACCTTCACGTCCTTGTTGCTCTCGGCACAGATCTTGCAGAGCTCAAACGTGGAGTCCATGGCCCAGTACAGCTGCAGCTGCTCCTGGCGGGCAAGATGGGGATGACGACGACGAGTGGTGATATCAGCCATGGAGATGCAAGTCAGACACCAGGAAATAAGTCCCAAACCTCTGCACCAGCCCTGAAGCCTCCCCTAAGTTCAAGGCCGCGTGTCCCAGTGCCTCCTACATGTGCTTTTGTTATGGGACTTGTTCTCTGGGGGTGGTCTACGCTCAGGGCTGCCAGATTCAGCCAATAAACATACAGGATGCCCAGTTAAACTTGATTTTCAGATAAACAATGAATACATTTTGAGGTCTAAGTGCGTCCCGAATATTGCACGGGATACGCTTATACTCAAACTTTTGTTTGTCATGTCTCCCCTCACCCATGGGATGGCTGGAAGACTAAAATCTGACACAGGGGCTGCCTCTAGTGAGTGCGCAAAGTGCATTAGCTGCTCTGATGATCTCAGCGGTATCATTTCCTGGTTTTATTCCCATGAAAAGCCCCGGGGAAGAGGCAGGGGGAGCTGTGTTTTCCAGAGGAGGAACAGACAGGCTCAGGGAGGCCAAGTGATGTACCCCAGCTCACGCGGCCGCCAAGCCAGTACAAAACCCCAAGCCCTCTGCGAGTCCAGGGCCTGACTCATGGGAGGGGATCCCTGAGCCATGGCGCAGTGGATGGAGGCGATGGGCGGTGAGCCGGGGAGGGAGGCCGGGCTTGAGCCTCACCTCCGACACATGGACATGCTGATGGGGTTTCATCTGGCAGAGTTCGGTCAGGTCCGGGTTGTGGTTCTTCCCATCTGGGTAGAGGTAGCTGGGGGAAGGGAAGAGGGGGTACCGAGGGGCCCTCCAGCACCCCTCACCCCGCCCTGGAACATCTGCCCCAAATACATAGCTGGCCTGGGGATATTTTCCCTCCCTTCTCCTGAAATTGGGATTTTGTAGGGCAAGCTGTGCCCTCTCAGGCCCCCAGGGTAGGGCTGTGTCCCCTCAGACCCCCATAGAAGGACAGACTAAGTGACTCCAGCTCTGGAAACTCCAGATGCATGAGAACTAGGAAACATCAAACCTCAGGCCCAGACCTCCCAGAACTTTACCCGTCCTACAGTCTTCAGGTCCCAGCATAATAGCATCTTAGTCACAGATTGCGGGAGTGACCAGATCCTAGAGTCTTCGGCCCACAGGGCTGGGAGGACCCCCCCTAGTCTGTCTACACTAATCTCACTTCACAGAGGGTGACCGGGGCTCAGCGTGGGACAGGCAATGCCCGAGGCCACAGGGTGAGGCCTGGAAGGATGCAGAACCAGGGTTGTGGGCCAGGTCTGAGAGCCTGGCTCCAGGTCAGCCCACAAGAAGGCTCTGCACACCCTGGGTCTCCCGTCCAGGTCATAACTGCAGCCCCAGATCAACTCGGGGCCACAGGTTCCCCAAGGCCGGTGGCTCTGCCTGGCCAGCCAGGTAGAGCAGTGCAGGCACCCCGGCCTGGGTCCTGGTGCGGCTTCCCACAAACACACTGTGTGACCTGAGCTGGGCAACTCTACCTCTCTGGCCTCAGTTTTCTCTTCTGTGAAATGGACATAATTGTGCCTAAGGCAAAGATGGGTGGCGAGGATTAAGTAAGACAGTGCTCAGAAAACAAGCAGGACTTGCCCCCACACATAAGTACCCAGTGAGAGGGGAACTGCTAGGATCAATGTGAGACCCAGAAAACTGTCTTGCTGTGTGGTAGAAAGAGCTTGGGGTCGCCTGCCCCCTCTCTCTTGATTTTCCCGTCTCTAAAATTGCGTGTGTGTGTGTGCGCGTGTGTGTGCGTGTGTGTGCGTGTGTACATAGGGTAGGGGGGTTAAACCAGACGGTTTTCACACTTGTTTTAACTCTGGGAATCCTCCACTGAAATCTGACCTGGAACTTAGTACTTTATTCGTCAGGTATGAGCTCTGAGCCTGGCTGCCTGGCGTCAAATCCCAGTTCATTAGCTCAGAAGCTAATGTGTGACCTGGACAAGTGTCTCTGTCTCTCTGTGCCACAGTGTCCTCAGTTATCAGATAGAGATATGATAGTATATGTCTGGGTATATGTACACATATATATACGTACACACACACACAATGGATTTTCATTACTCGCAGACTCTGTAATTTGCAGACTTGCCTACTTGCTAAAATGTATATGGAACCTCAAAATCAATACTCCCTGCGGCACTTTCACAGTCATTCATGACCAGGCCCGCTCCCAGCTGAGGATGAACAAAGCAGCATTTGGCCTTTTCCTTTCATTTCTCATACTGTAAACGTGTCCTTTTTACAGTCTATTTGGTGCCCCATTTTCCACATTTTAATGCTTTTTCTCCGTGACTTGGCTGGCTTAAATGCCCCCCAAGCAGAGTGCTGAAGTGCTGTCTCATGTCCTAAGCACAGGAAGGCCGTGATGTACATTAGGGAGAAAATACGTGTGGGAGATGAGCTTTGTTCAGGTGAGTTACTGTGCTGCGGGCCGTGAGTTCAATGTGAACGTATCGATGATATATCAATGTATTAAATTAGGTGTCCTTAAACAGAAATACACATAAAGGTTATTATGTAGTGACTGGTTGACAAAAATGTGACCAGAATCTTGCAGGAACCTACAGCTGTATTTCCCCTAGGAGCAACGGCTCAGGAGTCACTAATTCAGTGTTGGCTGCGATTTTGTAGAACAGAACTACCACAAATAATGAGAAATAATGAGAATCAACTGCATATCTGTCTGTCTGTCCGTCCGTCCGTCCGTCCATCCATCCATCTACCTAGCTACCTAACTACCTACCTATCTAATGCATGTATCCATCCATTCTTTCTTTCTCTCTCTCTCTCTCTCTCTCTATCTACCTACCTACCTATCTATCTGTCTATCATCATCCATGTATCTATCCATCATCTATCTCATAGTGTAACATATAGATATGACCGCTAGCTAAGGAGGCTCTGGTTAAATGTCCAGGGTGAGACTTGGAACCTCACCTACCAATTTTTCCCCTCCCGTCCTACCCAAGGCAGATTCCGAAAGAGGGGCCCTGGGGCAGCCAAGATTACAGATTGAAAACCCCAGTCTAGCTTTTTGCCCAGTTCTCCTTCTGCTCTAACAGTCTAAATTCTAGAATAGGATACGGATATCTAGAAGCAAAAGCCCTTGAGTGCAAGTCCAAGGAAGGGGACCACTGGGATTGTGCCCAACTCCCACACACTCCTCGGAGAGCTGCTACTAGCCCAACAGGGCAGCTTTGTGGGAACTAGAAAAGGTGCCCTTTCCTCTGGACCCTTGTCTGCCACCTGCTGGCACACTGTAGTACTGCAAATTTATGTTGTCTACTCTGTGAACCCTGTGCCCTCAGGCGTGGTGATCTTGGGCAGTGCTCTACATGCATGACCTTTCGAAGCGCATTCTGTTGACACCCTCCGCCTGCTAGGATGGTGACTCACAAGCCTTCCTTTTGTCCTTCCAGGAGTGCCTGGAACAGAGGTTTGTTGAGAGGGATGGTCTGCAGGATGTTGCCATCTGAGCTCACGAATCCGATGGCCCACTGCCCCGGGCGAGTGCAGCTGGGCCGGAAGATGTAGCTGGAGGAAGAGGTAGGAAGGGATGGGGTGAGGGAGCGGTCACTGCTGTCCTTTCTAGAACTCGCCGGCCCTTCACCCTATCGGGGATCCAGGTCTCTAAGTCCGTGCTCCCTTATAAACTTCTAGGCAGTGAGGTGCTAGACCCTTGGCTGCCACTATAGGGAATGTCTGCTGTGTTCACCTGCTTGGCTCCTCCTCCACCTTCACTGGGGTTTAGACAAAGCTGATTCTGGCTTTTGCCAACCAGTCCTTTTCAGGACCCCGGCCAGAGTGATGGGAGTCAGCCTTGGGACTTTTGCTGGAAGTATTAGGAGTAAGGCACTCCATTTCTATAGGGTTGATAAGCTGGTAGGGTGTAAAGCTGGGGCTTCTACAAACCATTTGCCACCATGAGGAAAGACTGTGGTTGAGAATGAGGCTAACAAAGAGGAAAGCAGGGGGAGAACAGGAACTGATTTCTGACAATAGCACTTGAGCACCTGGATCCAGCTGTGCCTGAAACCCAAACCTGGTCTTTTCAGTTATGGGCATTAATCCATTTCTTTTTCTTTCCCTTTACACCAGTTTGAAGTACAACTGGAAGAGTGCTAATACATACCATCTTGGGGGTCCTGCACCTCAGCCCTGCAAAGACGTGAGGATCTGACATCCGATTCCCTTAACTTCCAGGGAGCTCAGTCCCTCAATTTTTAGCCCTCTAGAGGGATCCAACAGCTCAGAACTCCTGGCCTGAAATACTTTAAGGACTCAGGTGTCTGGTTTCCCAGAAGGTGGGAGGTCATATTTAAAATATTTAACAGATGGTACTGCATAGGCTCTAACCTATCAGAAACAAATCTTATCCTGGGGCAGGGTCTTCAGGCCCCCTTGCCAGACCAGGTATTGTCCCTTTAGCTGCTGGATCTTGGGCAGGTCTAGGTGGTCCCGGGAGAACCTAGGTCGTAGGGGGCACTCAGCATCCTATCTCTGAGTTCTCGACTCTCTGGGGTCCCATGTACTGCGGCCCTTCGGTTCTTACTTTCTGCAGGATGTCTAGGCCATCCAGACACCCCAGCCTAGGACCCAGACCCCTGCACCCTTGGCAGCCTTCTCCTCGAGTCCTGGCCCTTTTACCTGCCTGGCTTGTCTCTGTAGGTCTGCAGACGTGCTCGGACCTCATCGTAAGTGAGGAAGGCCATGTAGCCTGGGTGGTTGACGGCCAGGAGCTGCCAGTTCTTGAGGAGCGTTGGCCATGGCTAAGGTGGGGCAGTGCTTGGGTCAGGGAGTGTCCGCTGAGGAAGCAGCCCACACCCCTAGTGTCTCCCAGAGTCCAAGAACCCAGACACCTCCCTCACTCCCGAAGATACTCCCTCAGGAATATATTTGACACAGAAGATTCCAGACCCTTCCTTCTCCAGAACCCAGGAATCCGGCCCCCATCCGCCTCCTCCCTCAGACCCACAAGCCCAAGTCCCCAGCCCCTCCTCCCCCAGGACCCAAGCGTCTGGGCTTCAGGCACTGGCCTTGCCTGACCTGGAAGAGCCTGGTGAAGATGTCAAACTCGAACATGGACACGTGGCCGCTGCAGGTGAGGTCGATAGTGGAGCGCAAGGCCAGGGTGGTGCAGCCAGGCTCCACGGGGTGGCAGAGGCACAGAAGCGGCTCAAACTCAGCCCAGGGCAGCACACACCTAGGTGCAAGGGCGTGGGGGGAGGGGACTGTAGGCGGAGCCTCTGGGAAGCTAGAATGGGAGCACTTCTGGGAAGGAGGCAACAAGGGGCCTGGGTCCTGGGTCTGAGGGGGGAGGGGCCGGGGGCCTGGATCCTGGGTCTGAGCGGGGAGGGACCGGGGGCCTGGATCCTGGGTCTGAGCGGGGAGGGACCGGGGGCCTGGATCCTGGGTCTGAGCGGGGAGGGACCGGGGGCCTGGATCCTGGGTCTGAGCGGGGAGGGACCGGGGGCCTGGATCCTGGGTCTGAGCGGGGAGGGACCGGGGGCCTGGATCCTGGGTCTGAGCGGGGAGGGACCGGGGGCCTGGATCCTGGGTCTGAGCGGGGAGGGACCGGGGGCCTGGATCCTGGGTCTGAGCGGGGAGGGACCGGGGGCCTGGATCCTGGGTCTGAGGGGGGAGGGGGGCCTGGACTCTTGGGTCTGAGGGGGGAGGGGCCGGGGGCCTGGACACCTGGGTCCGTGGGCGGGGGCAGGATGGGGTCCCAGGGGCGGGTGCTCACTCACCGGGCTCCGCAATGGTCTCTCCAGAAAGTGTGGGCCGGGACCTCGGTGAGCTGGTACGTGTGTCCACAGTATTTGCCCTCAGGGAAGAGTGCGCCCAGCTCCGCGCACATGTGGCTGAAGATGAGGGTCAGCTTGGCCAGCTGTCGCCTGCGAGGTTGGGCTCTGAGGACCTGGACTTGACCTTGGGGCCCCCACGGACACCTCCACCCTCTGGCCAGAACACGCACAGGGGTGAGGCCCCCAGAATCTGTCTAGGGTGTCAGTGCAGGATAAAAGTAGATTCCAAGACCGCCTGTTGCAGTGCTGATGCCTCCCCACTCAGAACCTCAGTGTCCCTGTCTGTGAAGGAAAGGGAGGTACCACCTAATATCCAAGGCATCCTCCGGCAAATAAATCCCAGCCTCTGCCTGAAGCCTTGCCTAGCTGGACGTGGGGACCACTAGGGCTGGGGCCATTTAGGGCGGCCTGAGTTCGGAGACTCCCTGTTGTTTTTAGCAGCACTGGGTGGTGGACCCCTGTGCTTCCTCCTGCTGGCTGCCTCCCTGAGGGGCCGTTCAGGACGTGGCGAGCAGTAGAGGGTAGCTCCGACACGTAGTTGTGTGATTTTTGGCAAGTTCCTTTTTCCCTCCCCTGCTAAGCCTCAGTTTCCTCAACTGTGAAATGGGCATAAATACTGGGTAAGTACAGCCTCTGCTTCACAGGGGGAGCGATGAGGATTCTTACCCATCTTACGAGCACCTAAAATGTCAAGCACAACCTAGTATACAGTCAGCACTCAGGGCATGTTAATTACTATTACTGTTCTTATTATTTTATATTAATAACCTCCAGGTCTGTAGGATTCCTGATGCCTTATTTTTTTGGCTGCATCGGGTCTTGGTTGTGGCACACGGGATCTTCATTGCAGCGCGCAGGCTTCTCTCTAGCTGTGGCGCGCGAGCTCCAGAGCACGTGGGCTTAGTTGCAGCATGGCATGTGGGATTCCTAGTCCCCTGACCAGGGATCAAACCTGTGTCCCCTGCATTGGAAGGTGGACTCTTAACCACTGTACCGCCAGGGAAGTACCCCTGATGCCTTTTATAGGGCCACCCTTGACAGTTTCTAAGCACCCTCCCTTCCCAGAGTCTGTAATATAGTCACTATTCACATGTGACTGGTCCAAGTTGAGATGTACTCTAAATGTGAAATACACACTACATTTCAGAAACTTAGCGCAAAAGGAAAAAAAAAAAAAAAGAATGTGAACGGTCTCGTTAATCATCACCTTATATTGATCATAAGTTGAGATATATTGGATATAGTGAGTTAAAGAAAATGTTACTAAAATTTACTTCACCTGTCTAAAAAAACTTTTTGTAATATGTCTACTAGAAAATGAAAAATTACATATGTGGCTTGTATTAGATTTTAGTGGAAAGTCCTGGTCTAGAATCTCCGTCAAAGAGTTGCTAGGACCCTCAACTCTAGAAAATCCACTGAGATACTCACTGAGCCAAGCTTCCTAGTTTCCAGAACCTACTGCATCTAGAACAGTGGTTCTCAGTGGAGTTATACCACCATTCTAAGGAGCTTCTAGACATTTACTTGAGGCTGGATTGTGGGGACAATCCCCTCCAGTTAGATTTACCCACACCCCACTCAATTTTCCAATGTCCCATCAGACATCTGTGAAGGTGGAAAATCCGTTTATAATGATCTGACCTTAGAACCCAGTTCAGTTTCACATAAGCATTTTTTATGGCCACGCCCCGCAGCTTGTGGGATCTTAGTTTTCAGACCAGGGATTGAACCTGCCCTCTTGGCAGTGAAAGCATGGAGTCCTAACCACTGGACCGCCAGGGTATTCCCTACATAAGCATTTTTTGCACTTTGAAAATTGATTTTGAATTTTACAGAAATTCTCTATCCTATGTATCCAGGGAAGTCTGTTTGATTCAGCAACAGTGATTCTTCCCTCCAAGTGCAAGTGTCTGACTCGTCAATTCTACCTTCCAGAATAATTGTAACTATGCCTTGGCATTTTCATTTGAAATATAGATAATTTCATTATGAAGAACATTCCTTTTATCTCCTCCTTATAATACATTTTGGGCATTATAGTGGGTTATTTTAAAGAATTATGAATAGGTAGGTTATTTACCCTATGTATTTCATTTCAGGATGGATTTAAAGAAACACTACAAAATATATGCTCTAAAAAAGGGGCGTGGGGGCCTGTTGGGACTGAGAACCGCTGTTCCAAACCTTGTTCTGGGCTCTAGGCCTCAAACCTCTGCCCCTGTCACTCAGCAGCCCTTTCCCCAGAATTCAGAACTGGAGCCGCCAACCTGCAGACAAGCAGGTCCTGAGCTAGCTCTTCCTCAGGAACTAAAGAGGCTCTGGGAGTCCCCCAGGCGGGGGCGGTGATGGGGGCTTAAAGAGTACTTTGTCTAGCGATCCTCATGCAGGAAGCTCCCTGGGGTCTCCACATTCCAGGATGTGTGTCTAAATCCTCTGGGAGAGCAGCCCGCTTCTTAGCCAAGAAAGAGGGGGAAATGCGGAGCTCAGTGCCCAGGTGCCCAAGGAAGGGAAAGCCTGGGTGGCCCAGTTTTCCATGTTCCTTCTGGGAGAAGGGCTTGGGACCGGGATCCCTGGGTCCGAGGGAGGAGGGAGCTGGGAGCATGACCTGGGACCCACTCGCGAGCTCACCTTTGTCCTGGCGCAAGGGCTCACCTGAGTCTGGAGCCCTCCCGGAAGAGCTCGTCGTTGGCAGTCTTCCGGCCCCGGGGTGGCAGCAGTGCCGCCACCTGCCTGCTCTTGGCCTCCAGGTTAGCGAGATAGACCACGAGAAAGTCCATCGCACCACCGGGACCCTCGGGGCCGCCTCCGCCGCCCGCCTGCCGGGCGTGCGCCACCTCGCGCAGCAGCTGCGCGGTGCGGGGCAGCAGGTCCCGCAGCGAGGGGGGACTCGAGGCGAGCCGGGGGTCCCCGCATAGCTCTTCCAGGCGCTGCAGCAGCCTCACCGCCCGACCGAACGCTCTGGATTCTCTCCACTGCCGTCCCCGCAGGGCCGCCGCAGCCATGAGTTCCTCCGATGCCGGAGGAGGTGAGCGAGTGGCTGGGAGAGGCGCGGCCCCGCCCAGCCCGAGGTGGGGGCGGGGCGGGGCGGGCCAGGTGAGGGCGGGCCCTGGAGAACCCGGGAGGGGACTGCAGGTACCTGTGCGTCCAAAGGGGGCGGGGGCTGGGGACTCTGGCAACTGGGTTCCTTAGAGATGGGGTTCAAACGTCTGATCCCCAAAGAAAAGCCGGATGGGGTGGCTTTGGTGGGTGGCGATAGGACTTCCTGAATGGGTGGGAATCGCAGGTAAGATGCCTGGGCCCCTTCTGGGAAGGGCTGAGGACTGGGTCCCAAGATAGCAGTGGAGGAGGGGTTGGGGGAAACCTAGGACTTTTGTTGGGGGCGAGAGTGGGGCTGGGAGTTTAGCTACCCAGACCCTGAAGGGGATGGGGTTGGAACGTGGCTTTCCTGGGTCGTGGCTCAAAGTTTGGGTCATGGGTCGTGGCATGGGATTAAAGGTCAGAGAGCTGAACTTTCTAGGAGGAAATGTTAGGGAAATATTGTGATCCTTCTGTCCCTGAGAAGGAACACAGCGTGCCCAGACCCGTGGGTCCCCTAAGAGCAGGAGGTGGGAGAAGGGTGTCTGAGGGAGCGGGAATTTGGTGACATAATTCCTGGGTCCCCACAGCAGAGGCCTGCGAAAAATCGGGCTGGAGTTGAGACACCCAGATTTCCAAAGGAGGTGGGGGCTTCTGGGTCCTCAGGGGATGAGGCGGGAAGATGGGTTATGAATGCTGAGGCCCAGGCGCGGCTGCTCAGCGCAGGGCTGGAGAGACGTGGTTCTCTCCCCAACCTGCGCCACCTGTAGCATCTCCCCAGCCAGGGCTGTGCGTTGGGCGGCCACGGCGCGGGGGCGTTGTGGGCCGGACCGTCCCTCCGCCCCCAAGGCATCCAGGCCACGCCCCTGGGCGTCCTGGCCACGCCCCGGCCAGGACACTGGCCAAGTTCTGATTACAAATATGCATATACCTGGAGAATTTCCAATCAGAGAATAATAGTAATAGCTAACTTTTATTAAACATTCACTCTCTGTCGGTCCTTGTGCGTCAGGCTTTACATTTTCTCACTGAATTCTCAAAAACTCTTTGAGGTAGGAGGGGGAGAGGGATGAGGATGAGAGATGAGGCTCCCATTGCACCCCACCCTCCTCCTCAGCCCCCATCCCCCATCTCTCAGAACCCGAGAATCCTTAACTTGTGCAATCTTCAAATTTACGTCTCAGACGAAGCGAAGACCCGGGCTTTGCCGTCAGGATGGAGGGGTCTGCCTCCCAGCTCCTTGCCTTCCTGCATCCTCTGAGCCTCAGTTTCCACCTCCGCGAAACAGGATGAAAACCCACTGGCCTGGCAAAAATTCAAAGTTTTGATTATACCAAGTGTTGACCAGGAGCTGATGGAAGTGTAAACGGACAAATTAGGTCGGAGAATAATAACTTGACAGGATCCATCAAAGCCTTGGCAGGGCAAGGCCATTGCCAGCTACCTCCGTCAGAGCCGTGGCTTGTAAACACTTTTGCTCACACCGGGACGTTATACACCTGAAACAAACAAGTTTCACAGGGCAATCCTTACCCCGACTATGTGCATGCGCTCTCGTATCTTCTATTCAATTTAATTTAATTTCATCAAAGGGAAAATTGTGTTTGCAACCCACGAAATTGATTTCACAACCCACTAATGGATCTTGTTGGGCAGGTTGTAAAATACTGCCCTAAGAAACTCCAAGAGACGTGTTCAGGGATGTTAATTGCAGCCTTGTCGGAAATGGAGAGAACTGGAAACAGGGCAAGTGTCCATCATCAGAAGCAATGAATACATTGTGGTATCCGTTCACAAAGGACTCCCACAGAGCAGTTCAAGTGAATGAACTGGACACACATTCTAACAACCTGACTCGTAAAAACGTAATGATGAGTGTACTGTGTTGAACAGTACCCCTCCCCCACTTGTGTCCACTGGAACCTATGAATGTGACCTTACTTGGAAATAGTTTTTTTTTAATTTTTAAAAAAATTAATTTATTTTTGGCTGTGTTGGGTCTCCGTTGCTGTGAGCAGGCTTTCTCTAGGTGTGGCAAGCGGAGCTACTCTTCCTTGAAGTGCGTAGGCTTTTCACTGCTGTGGCTTCTCTTGTTGCGGAGCACCGGGCTTCTCATTGTGGTGGCTTTTGTTTGTTGCGGAGCACCGGCTCTAGGCGCGCGGGCTTCAGTAGTTTTGGCACGCGGGCTCAGCAGTTGTGGCTCGGGGGCTCTAGAGCGCAGGCTCAGTAGTTGTGGTGTACGGGATTTGTTGCCCCGCAGCATGTGGGATCTTCCCCGACCAGGGCTCGAACCCGTGTCCCCTACATTGGCAGGAGGATTCTTAACCACTGCGCCACCAGGGAAGCCCAGAAATAGCGTTTTTGTAGGTGTAACCGAGTTAAGATGAGGTCATACTGAATTAGGGTGGTCCCTAAATCCAATATGACTGGAAATTTGGACACAGACACAGGTACACCCACAGGGAGAAAGCCATGTGACGACAGAGGCAGAGATTGGAGTGATGCATTTATAAGCCAAGGATTGCTGGGAAACACCAGAAGCTAGGAAGCGGCAAGGAAGTACCCTCCCCTAGAGCCTTCAGAGAGAGCATAGCCCAGCCAGCACATTGGTTTGGGGCTCCTAGTCCCCAGAATTTTGAAAGAATAAATTTGTTGTTGTTGTTTTTTTGGCGGTACGCGGGCCTTTCACTGCTGTGGTCTCTCCCGTTGCAGAGCACAGGCTCCGGACGCGCAGGCTCAGCGGCCATGACTCACGGGCCCAGCCGCTCCGCGGCATGTGGGATCTTCCCGGACCGGGGCATGAACCCGCGTCCCCTGCATCGGCAGGCGGACTCCCAACCACTGCGCCACCCGGGAAGCCCAAATTTGTTGTTTTAAGCCGCTGAGTTTGTGGTCCTTTGTTACAGCAGCAACAGGAAATTAATACAATAAGTTAAAAAAAAAAAAAAAAAAGCAAGTGCAGAAGGATTAGTACAACACAATGTTGTTTATACCAGGTAAGGAAACCTGCAAAGGGAATTCCCTAGCGGTCCAGTGGCTAGGACTCCGTGCGCTCACTGCCGAGGACCCGGGTTCAATCCCTGGTCAGGGAACTAAGCTCCCACAAGCTGCACGGCGTGCCCAAAAAATAAAGAAAAGAAAAGAAAACCTGCAAAACCAAGGCTCTATATTATTGGGGGATGCATCGTATGTGATAATAGTATGAAACCATGAGTGGTAATGTTGAGCATTAAATGCAGGACATGTCGAAGGAAAAAGATGGACTCTGAGGATACAATGGGACTACGATATCGTTAACACTTTAATTAAAAAAAACTGTGCCAAATATGGCAAACTGGTTAAGAGTTCATATAGTTGCAAAGTGGATACAAAAGCAGTGGATGAAGGCTTCCCTGGAGGCGCAGTAGTTAAGAATCCGCCTGCCAATGCAGGGGACATGGGTTCGAGCCCTGGTCCGGGAAGATCCCACATGCCGCGGAGCAACTAAGCCCGTGCGCCACAACTACTGAGCCTGCGCTCCAGATCCCATGCTCTGCAAGAAGAGAAGCCACCGCAATGAGAAGCCCGCGCACCGCAAAGAAGAGTAGCCCGCGCTCGCTGCAACTAGAGAAAGCCCGCCCGCAGCAAAGAAGACCCAACACAGCCAAAAATAAGTAAATAAAATAAATAAATTTATTTTAAAAAATCAGTGGATGATAAGAAAAGATACTGAAAAATCACTATCAGTTAGGGAAATGAAAATCCAAACCACAAGGACATCCCACTTCACACCTGCCAGGAAGGCTATAATCAAAAAGACAGACAATAATAAGTACTGGAGAGGCTGTGGAGAAACTGGAACTCTCAGACAGTGCTGGTGGGGATGTAAAATGGTGCAGCTGCTTTGGAAAACGGTTTGGTAGTTCCTCAAAATGTTAAACATAGAGTCATTGTATGATCCTGGAATTCCATGCCTATGTATATATATCACAGAGAACTAAAAACATATATCCACACAAAGATTTGTGGAAACCACTTAAATGCCCGTCAAATGACAATGGATAAATTAAACGCAGTATTCCCATATAATGGAATATTATTTGGCCATTAAAAGGAGTGAAATATTGATACAGGCTACAACGTGGATGAACCTCAAAAGCTTTATGCTAAAGTAAAAGAAGCCAGTCACGAAAGACCACATATTGTACGACTCAATTTATATAAAATGTCCAGAAGAGGCAAACCTATAGAGACAGGAAGAATATTAGGGATTGCCTAGAGCTGAAGGAAGGGGGTTAGGGGGAAATAGGGAGTGACTACTAACGGGCAGGGGGTTTCTTTTGGGGATGAAGAAATGTTTTAAAATTGATTGTGGTGACGATTTCACAACTCTCTGAATTCACCAAAACCGCTGAATTGTACACTTTAAATAGTTGAATTGTAGGCTATATACATTATATTTAATAAAACTGTTTCTAAAAAGTGGAGGCCGGACCCCAGGGTAGCCACAAGAGGGCGCACTAAGCACAGATTTACCTCCTCCCTTGGGAACTGAGTTTCTCAGGCCCTGCCCACACCTTTGAGAATCTGGCCACGCCCCAAGGTTCTGACCACACCCCAGGATATGGCCTGTCCTTCATCCAGGCCACACCTCTGAAACTTTGCCCACACCCCCAAGACCCTGGCCACACCCCAAAGCCCATGTCATACCCCAAAGCAGAGTCTGAAGCAGCGAATTCACACTCCCAACTCCCCAAGCTCTGAGCACAGATGCATGCACAGACTTAAATCCTCTTAGAAACACAGAGCCTTAAAACAATGACTTTCAATTTGCAAGCGTTCTTTTCTTTCTTTCTTTTTTTTTTTTTTTCTTTTCTTTCTTGAAATCATTTTAAACTTACAGAAAAGTTGCAAGAATAGGACAAAGGTTTCTTGTATACCCTTTACCCAGACTCATCAATTGTTGACAATTTGTCAATTTGCTTTATTATTTGCTCTCCCCCTCCCTCGAACCATTTGAGTTAAGTTTCAGGCATTCTACCTCTTTGCTCCTAAACACTCCGATGTGTATCTCCACGTACAAGAACATTCTCTTACACAGTTACAGTACGGTTATCAAAAGCAGGACAGTTAACAGTGATACAATACTAGCATGTAACACTGCAGCCTATATTCAAATCGCCACTTGTCCCCAAATTATCCTCATAGCAAACCATTTTTTCCAGTCCAGGATCCAATCTGAGATCATGTGTTGCATTTAGGTTGTTTTTTTTTTTTAATTTCGTTTATTTATTTTTGGCTACGTTGGGTCTTCGTTGCTGAGCGCGGGCTTCTCTTTGTGGTAGCTTCTCTTGTTTCAGAGCACGGGCTCTAGGCGCGTGGGCTTCAGCAGTTGTGGCTCTCGGGCTCTAGAGCGCAGGCTCAGTAGTTGTGGCGCACGGGCTTAGTTGCTCCGTGGCATGTGGGATCTTCCCGGACCAGGGCTCAAACCCGTGTTCCCTGCACTGGCAGGCAGATTCTTAGGCACTGAGCCACCAGGGAAGTCCTGCATTTAGTTTTGATGTCTTTATACTGTCCTTCAGTCTGGTACAACCGCTCAGCCTATCTTTGTGTTTGACGTTTTCGATAAATCACAGGCCACTTCTTAGCTCTTTGGTAAGGTGTCTAGATTTGGGTTTGTCTGACATTTCCTTGTGATCAGATTCTGGTGGCAGGAATATTATAAAAGTGATGCTGTGTCCTTCTCAGTGCATGGTATCAGAAGGTACACGATGTTTGTCATCCCATTCTTGGTGATGAATTCCTTCGCTTGGTGAAGGTGAATTGTGGAATCCCGGACTCACCGACCCACCAGGTCAGTGTCTCCCCTTTCTGGGCCTCAGTTTCCCTTTCTGTAAAATGGAGGTGTGGCTGACTTGAGGGTCTGCTCACACACCGAACCAGCAGATGTGTTCTGTTTCGTTCGTATGCTTTTAAAAGCATTTTGGGGGGACAGCACCCACATTTAAGATTTGGCAGATTTCATGCAAGCGCTTGAAAGAGATATTCTCTGACTGAGCATCTGGGTTTACTCAGGGTGGTGATAACAAATGAAACTTTGCAACAGAGGCTGGGCCTCTGGAGCAATGCATTGAAAGCATGACTTCTGGCTCTAGAATGCAAGGACTTTCACAGATGAGAACAGTTCTTGGTGGTGGTGGTTAAGGGGGGTGTTTAATTCTGGGAGGGCTGGCGGGGGGGGACTGGAGACCCTCTGTATAGCCCTTCTCCCCTCCTTCGAGTCTTTCTTCAGGGGAAGGGGGCCGGGTGTGGAAGGACACGTGCCCAGTCCCAAGGTCAGGAAGCTGAGAGGGGGTTTCCATGTGTGGAGAGGCCAGATCCTTTGTTTTAGAGAAGTAAGTTACCAAGGTCAGGGCCGGGTTCAGCTTTTGAACCGGGGGATAGTTTCTCACACACAAAGAGGCACATCACCTACAGTTTGGACCCACAGATACAAGGAGATCTTGACACACACTCCAGGCTGGTGATGGGGCTGGCACCTACACTCTCATCAAATCCTCATCAGCCCATCAGCCCTCAGACGTGGGCATTATTCCCATTTTACAGATGCGGAAACGGAGGCTCGGGGCCTGAAGTCGCCGGATCAAGGTCACACGGCTAGGGAATGGAAGGGCTGGACTCGAACTCAGTTCTAACTCCGGGGCCTGTGCTCTCAACGACACATCACCTGTTATCTTGCAGCCTTTGCACACACACATGCGTGCGCACACACAGAATAACAGGCACAACCACAGACAACCTTCCTGTGAGTCAAGAGGGCCCAGCGACTATGAGCGTGGGTCTAGGAGGCAGGAGACTTGGCCTTGGATGGGCAACTTGCTCTCTCTGAGTCTCAGTTTTCTCATCTGGAATATGGGTGCCATCATGGTCAATACATGGCTGCTAATATTTGCTCCCAAACTGGTCACACAGTGTGACAGGGGACCAGACACAGCCACAAAGAATCGCAGACACCATAATGCAATGGGGAGTGGGTGAGGCTCACTCATTCTACCGTCACTTCTCAGGGGTCTGCTCCGTGCCAGGCAGTGTGCTGGCTGCTGTGGGTAGGGCAGCAGGAGGAAACTTGTCCTCCCAGGGCTCACGGTCTGCTGGAGAGACAGTCATTGCACATGACCTTGCTCATGTGGTGGGATTATCACGTGGGAAGTTCTCACACACAGCTGCTTGCAGGGCCCAACAGTCACCCTCTGTAGTGGGTTGAGCGGTGGCCTCCCACAAAGATATGTCCCCATCCTTACCCCCCAAAACCTTTAAATGTGACCTTATTTGGAAAAAGGGTCTTTGCAGATGCACTTAAGGTTAGGATCTCAAGATGAGATCATCCTGGATTACCTGGGTGGGTTTAGGGCTAAACCCAGTGACAATTGTCCTTATAAGAGCCAGAAGAGAAGACACAGACACACAGCAGAGGAAGCCATGTGAAGATGGAGGCAGAGATTGGAGAGATGCAGCCACAAGCCAAGGAATGCCAGCAGCCACCTAGGATCCTCCCCTAGAGCCTTTGGAGGGAGTGTGGCCCTGCTGACACCTTCATTTTGAACTTCTGGCTTCCAGAACTGTGAGAGAATAGATTCATTTTGAGCCATCTAGTTTGTGGCCATTTGTTACAGCAGCCCTAGGAAACCAACATGTCTTCCAAATCAGGCAGCTCTAGGGACACCATAGCCCAGAGGCAGCATCAAAAGCACTGGTACATGGCTTCCCTGGTGGCTCAGTGGTTGAGAGTCCGCCTGCTGATGCAGGGGACGCGGGTTCGTGCCCCAGTCCGGGAAGATCCCACATGCCGCGGAGCGGCTGGGCCTGTGAGCCATGGCCGCTGAGCCTGCGCGTCCGGAGCCTGTGCTCCGCAACGGGAGAGGCCACAGCGGTGAGAGGCCCGCGTACAGAAGAAAAAAAAAAAAAAATTGGGCTACCCAGTCAGAGCTGCCCCAGAAGTGCGTGTACATGGATGTGTGTGCGTGTGTGTACACACACACACCCCTAGCCTAGACGCAACAGTGTCTCCTAGGAAGACGTTAAGGTGGTGGGCCCCACAGATACACCATGTTGTGGAGTCACCGCAGCAGAAATGTTCACAATCACCAAGACATACAAAGACCCAGAGGCCCAAGGAGGGCCCGCCAGACTGAAAAACCCACACTCAGCATCACTCGGAAACACAAACACATGGTCACTCAAGAAGACCAATAGAATGGGACCAAGGTTGCCAGCTTCTCCCAAAGGACACCACTTTCTCCAAGGCTGGAGGCACTGGGGGCTGACATGGGGTCCAGCCCTTTCTTGGGGGTTCCAGCTTGTCCTTGCCCCCCCCCCATTGTACATCCATCTTCCCTTCCCAACGGGCAAATCTCTGTAACAAATCACTTATCCATATACCCACCGCTTAGTGATGTCGCTTCTCTGATCGAATAGAGACTCCGATGATATTTACATCCTAACCCCTGGAACTCTGTGAATGTTACTTCATATGGCAAAAGGGATTTGGCAGATGTGAGGAAGTTAAGGGTCTTGAGATGGGGGAGATTATCCTGGATTGTCTGTGGGCACCTGGGGGAATCACAGGGTCCTCCTAAGAGGGAAACGGGAGATCAGAGTAGATGTACAGATAGAAGCAAGAAGGTGCTGTGATACAAGGAAGGGGCCATGAGCTAAGGAATGCAGGCGGCCTCTGGGAGCTGGATAGTGCAAGGGACCAGATTCTCCTCTAGAGCTTCCAGGAGGAACCAGCTCTGCTGACACTTTGACTTTGGTCCAGTCAAGTTGATTTTGGACTTCTGACCTCCAGAACTATAAGAGGATGAATCTGTGCTGTTTTAAGCTGCTGAATCTGTGGTGCTTTGTTACTGTGGTAACGGGAAATGAATGCAAACCCTGACTGATACGTAAGAGACGCATCCAGACGGTCAAAAATATATATGTACATCAGGGGGGCCCTGGAGCCACTGAATCAAAATGTGACACAGCAAGCGAGGCAGTCACATAGAAACAATCACATGATGACCGCAGGTCTCAATGTTAGGAACACTCACAAATGCTACACGCACGGAGACCCAGAGGCAACTGGCATCAACAGTTTACCACAGGTACACAATTGGGGGGAACCAGCTGTGGTACACAGGGACCCACAAACCGCAGAATCCTTCAGAAGCACACATACACACACATGCACTATGGAATCCAACGGGGTCCTCTGGAAAGATGTCACACTTCACGTCGTCCCCAGAAACAATGGCACAGTGACACAATGACAGAACATTTACAACACACCGTAAGTCCTAGAGTCGCCCACACATGTCACTGTCAGTCTGAGACTCACACAGAGTCAGCTGGATACAGCACCCAGGTGGGCACACACACAAACACACCCTCTCCAGACCTCCTCATGAAAGAGGCCTAGCAAAGCCAGGGATATGGTACAAAAATAGTTTATTACAAAAGAAATTCAACCAAAAAGCCTAATAATTTACATTGATATCAGTGCCTGGCTACAGCCCATCTCTCCCTCCTTACTGAACTGGGTAAAGGCCAGAGGGGAGGGCTGTTCCTTGGTTCCACCAGCTCTGGGAGAGGAGAAGGAAATGAATGATTGGGTGAAGTTCCAGATGGGAGACCAGTGCCTGAGAATAATAGGGTAAGAGTCCCGGGCTGGGGGTGGGGACGAGATGGGGGAATATCTATGCTGAGAAGAGGGGGGCGGTTATGGGTAAATATATGTGCCTCTGTGCAAATCCTGGTCCAGAAGATTGGGGGGGGGCAGAGTGAGATCTTCACAGTTTCCAGGAGGGCTGACCCCATAGGGCAGCGAGGTCCCTCCTCATGAGTCCGAGATCTGCCCCCCCATCCCTCTCAGCTACCTCCTGGAGCTGGGGAGGGGGGCACCGGCCGGCCAGGGGCTCGGAGGACCCCGGCATAGGGCAGGAAGGTCGGTGGAGATGAGGCAGGAAGGAAAAAATTGGGGGGAACCATGGGGAATCCAGGGGGGTCCTTGGGGGGAGACTGGGAGGGCGAGGAGGGTGGTGATGCTGACAGAAGACCTGTGGGAAGAGAAGAGAGAGGAGGGGTGAGGGCAGCGAAAGGCTGGATCCAGGGAGAAGGGGGCTGGGGACCCCCCCTCCTGGGTTCTGAGGGAGGGTGGAGCTGGGCTGCTGCAAGTTGGGAGCCGGTTTCTCACCATTGGAGCTGAGGCGGCTGCTGCTCTCAGGGGAGGTGGTGGCACTCCGGTCAGGGGAGGGCTCTGGCTGGCATGCAGGAGCAGCCCGTGTGGCCTTCCCTCTCAGGATGTCGATGACCTGTGGGGCGATGCGGGGGTGGTGTCATCACCAGGCCACCCCTGCCCACACAGCCCTGCTTCTCTCCATCTCTCCTAGCTCACGGGGTCTCCTAGCTCAGGGAGCACCGCCTCTTTCTCAGTACGTGCAGGGGGGCAAGTCACTTCCTTTCTTTGTGCCTCAGTCACTCCTTTGTCTAGAACTCACACCCACGCCCTCAGGCTCACCGGCTCGCTTCCACGCCCTGGCACAGACGCGCACACGCCCACCGCCGCATCCCCTGCACGCACGTGCCCACTCACCTGTCACATCCGCGAGGACCGGCGCTCGGGCACAGACACCCCTGAAACCCCTGTAACCCCCGCCGCCACCAGCGCGCACACTCACTCACCCGGCGGCTGCGCGCCACCATGAGCGGCGTGTCGTTGTGGCAGTTCTTGAGGCCGCTGTCTGCGCCGCTGCGGACCAGCGTGCGCACGAGCGGGAGGAGCCCGCGGCCTGACGCCGAGTGCAGCGCCGAGCTGCCCGAGTACATTTGCGCGTTCACGTTGGCGCCGTGCTGCGGGCGGGTGGGCGCGGGTCAGGACCACCGCCAGGTCCCGGTGGAGGGCGTGGGGGGCGGAACCCAGGGGGCGGGGCTACA
>NW_020175468.1:5331372-5331989 GCF_003031525.2 Neophocaena asiaeorientalis asiaeorientalis
GCCGAATCAACCGGAGCTGGACTCGGCAGCCCCGGCCAAAGCAGGGGCGGAGTCAGAGAAGGGAAGGGTCCAGAGTCTGGGCCTGATCCTGGACGGAGTCGGGGAGGAAGGACAGCGCGGGGACAGGGCCACAGCCGGAAGGCAGGGTCAGCAAGACTCTAGGTGGTTGGGGCCTGGGACGTTTTGGGGCCGGAGGAGGGATGGGAGAAGACCCGGGACTAGTTCGTAGCCTGGAGGGGTGAAGTCCTAGGGTTGACAGAACGAGGCCTAGAAAGAAAGGTCGGGGCTGGAAGCGCAGCAAGAGCAAGAGCCAGAACTGGAAGGCGGCGTCGGTGGCAGGGATGGGGCGACAGCCGGGTGGTGTCAGAGGAAAGGGTGGGCGAGAGGCCACGGGCAGGGGCCTCACCCACCTGTAGCAGCAGCTGCACCATGCTAAGGCTGTTGTTTTCCACGGCGTGGATGAGTGGGGAGCGGCCGCTCTTAATGTCCTGCGGCAGGGCGGGAAGGTTTTAAGCGTCTCCTAGCACTGCCCAAACAGCCGGCGGCCCGCATCCTAACCGCTGGGTCCAGCATCTCAATCCCCTTAGATTCTTCAAGCCCCACCCCACCCATTCGGG
>NW_020175468.1:5332009-5335327 GCF_003031525.2 Neophocaena asiaeorientalis asiaeorientalis
CCCAATCGCGCTCACCACCGCGTCGATGTCCGCGCCGTGCTCCAGCAAGAGCAGCACCGCTTCTTGGCACTCGGTGTTCACGGCCACGTGCAGGGCGGTGAGCCCTGAAGGAGGGGGAGGCTCAGTTAAACCTGGGCCTGGGGCTTTGCAGCCTCAGGACTCCAGGTCCTGCCGGACAACCCCACCCCGCGCCCGGGTAGATGCTCACCGTCGTAATTGCGGGCCTCCAGGTCCATGGTGCCCCCGGCCGCGCTGTCCAGCAGGGCCCGCAGGCAGGCCGGGCTGCGGTGCTCGCAAGCTAGGTGCGCTGCCGTCTGGCCGTGGCGGTCCAGTGCCATGGGGCTGGCACCGGCCATCACCAGGAGCCGGACCACAGACGGCAAAGTGGTGATCACAGCCAGGTGTAGCGGTGTCTGGGGAACAGAGACTGTGAGGGACCCGTTCCCTGCCCTGCGTCCCAGTCCTGCCTTCCTCAGAATTCCCGAGTCCTGACCCCCAGCTGTAAGTCTTAGGCAGCAACCAGAGATCTGGAGCACCTCGTCCCTCAGATTCAAGAGTCAGGGCCCCCAGCTCTTCTTCCCGTAGGAAACAGAAGTCCGGGTTCCCAGACCCCTTTCCCATTAGATCCAGGCCCCCAGCCTCACCTGCCGGAGGTTGTTGTAGATATCCAGCTCCCGGCCGCCATGCTGGAAGAGGTTGACTAGCCGATGCACAGCTGGTAGATTGCCCTGCACCACCGCAATGTGGAGTGGCCTGGGGGTGGAGGATCACAGGCATTAGAGGCTGGTCACCTCTCACCCCCATACTCTCAGCAGTGCTAATTCCAAAATGCGCAGGATACTTTAGAAGCGTCTCTAGAATCCAACCACTGCTCCCCACCCCCACTCCCTCCATCCTGTCAGGCACCACCATCTCCCCTCCTGGACTGTCCCCTCCTCGCTGGCCTCCCTGCTTCCATCCTGCTCTACTGTCTGTCCCTCACATAGCAGCTAGAGGGACCCTTTTAGACCCTAAGTCAGGTCATGCCCCTTTTCTGCACAGAATCCTCAGAGTAAAGTCCTCAGCGTGGCCCACAGGCCCTGTGTGATCTTGTTTCCTGCTCTTCAATTCCTTTTGATATCATCTCCGTCCACTCTCCTCAGCCCACTCTGGCCACTAGCCTCCTTGGTGTTCCTCAAACATACCAAGCATGCTTGCCTCCTAGGCCTTTGCACTGGCTGTTCCCTCTGCTGGGAAGAGTCTTCCCCCCATACCTGCAGGACTAGCTCCCCTCATTTGGGCCTCTGCTAAAATGGTACAGCAGTCTCTCCCTCCCCCACCCCCGGCTTTATTTTCCTCCAGTTCATCACCTGATGTGGTACACTTTACTCGTTTCCTGTCTGAATCTCCCCCCATAGAATGTCAACTCCACCAGGGTAGAGCGTTTGGTGTGCTTCCATCACTGCCCAGTGCCTAGGACAGCGGCTGGTGCTGAGCAGGTGCTCCACAAACACGCTCTGAATAGGTAAGTCCCTCTCAAGGATCCCCGGCCATCCTTGAAGCTGATAACCACATTCCCACCCCGCTCAAGGCCACAGTTTTCTCTTGTGGAATGGGTGGGGATGAACTCGATACCACCAGCAAGGTCTCCATCAGCGGTGACTGGAGATCACGGTCAGCCTCCATCCCAAGAGTATGTATGTGGAGGAAGTTTTGCCCAGAAGGGAGGTGGGACAAACTAGTCACTGTTTGGGAAGCTGGACTGCGCAACCCAGGTCCGCCCCGCCCCCCACTTCTGGACTGAAGGACTCATTCCCTCAGCTTCTGGGAAAGTTGTCAGCTCTCGGCTCTCTCTGGGAATTACCCTCCGCTGAAAAGAGCTGCTTGCCCAGGTCATGGGGGTGAGGTGGGTAGATGCCACCCAATGACATCCAGTGACTGGTCCGTGTGGGTGTCGAAGGCCTGGGCTTCTGGCCCCAACTCTGAAGGCCACTCCAGCTGCAACATTCCCTGTGCGATAACTGAGGCCCTGATGAAACTACGTAGCAGCTCAAATTCTCCCTGTGCGCAGTCCTGCTTCCTCCATCTCTGTAGGCACTGATCTGGATAACACTTTTCAATAAACTTCCTGCCCCTTCCCAGGGCCCCGAACCTGGAAGAGCCATTTAGAGCTGAGAGCAACCTGGGACGACTGTATGGGGTGGGGGACATTAGCGCTGAGGGCACAAGGCTGACTGGAGGTACACAGTCCCTACAACCTTTCTTTAAAGGCCATTTTCTAGAGCAACTTCTTTCTCACCCACCACTGCTTGCTGACAAACCAGAGCGTGGCTAAGAGAGGTGAACAGCGGGTCTCCCAATTGTGGAACCTGCATCCAGAATCCAGCTCCCTAGGTACTGGAGGCAGAGAAATCCTGCAGCCCTGGGGGCTTTGCCGGGGCTGAGTGGGCCAGGGCTGCAAATTGCGTTACAAGTCTCTCTAGCTGTGCGGCTAGGTGGCCCTTTACAGCCTCGGGTTTCTCCTCTGTAAAGTATAGCCTACAAGAACGCCCATCTCCCAGTAGGAGATTGTGCAGGTGTAACGCTGAACCTGGATCCTGAACCGAGAAAGCCAAATTTAAAAAGAAATCTTGGGGGAGGGGTCGGAGCTGGGCCAGGGCCCCCTTGGGAAGGGCTCCCTCCCCTCCCTGCATCTCCCAGGACGCCCGGCCTGGGTCCCCTTCGGGGCGGGAGGGGTTAAGTGAGGGCAGAGGGAGAAAATTATTTCAGAGAAACCGTCCAGGCCTGAGTTCCCATAAACGCGCGGGCCGCAGGGGGTGGGGCGGGGCTGGAGGAAGTGGGGACGGGAGGGGCGGCCCAGCCCTCGGACTTCCAGTAACAGGTCTGCTGGGCGGGGCTCCGCTTCCTGCTCCCGGGGGAGGGAAACCTGTCCCGTCGGGGATCTACCCCGGCCACCCGGCCACCCCAACTTCCATCCTCGAATAGGGCGGAGAGGGGAGCCTAATCCAAAGCGATCTAGTTACGCTGGGGGTAAGGGCCCCAACTTCTCCAGCCAGAGGACCCCTCTGGAACTCCACCCTCCAGGGCTCCGACTCCAGCTGGCTCCCTAACCCCCACATCTTGGCATCCATCCCCAAGATCTCTTGGGACCCGGGAATACGGTGCCCTAACTCATTGCGGATATGAACTTTCCCCTTCCCTCCGAGTTCTAGATCCCCAAGCTGCCCTGCCCGCTGCTCCTTACCCGCTCAGGGGTCACGGAAGGCAGTCCCCCAACCTCTGCTCTCTGGGACTCAGGACGCGTTCCCCCCTCTCATGGAGACCCAGACTTCCATCTCC
>NW_020175468.1:5335368-5338968 GCF_003031525.2 Neophocaena asiaeorientalis asiaeorientalis
GGCCCCAGCGGAAGGGGTTAAGGTTAGAGGGAGCGCCAGGAGGGGGAGGCTGTGAGTGAGTGACGGGTGCTGACGTGGGGGAGGCAGAGCAGCTGGGCTGCGGTCAGGTTCCGCGGGAAGGGATTTCCCCCAACAGGCAGCTGAGGCAGAAGTGTTTGCTTTGGGGGAGAGCGGGGAGGGCGGGGAAGGCGGCTGGGGTGTGGGGCTGGAGACTGGTGTGCCAGGTCGCCTCTGCACCCTGCTTTCACAGGTTGCAAACAAATCACCCCTGGGGACAGATACAAATTAAATCTATTTCACTGATGACCCCAGACGTACCCAGAGTGGGCGGGAACTAGCTTTACCGAGCCCTGTATATGTATATCTCAGGTACTGTCTCCTGCTTGGGTTCACAAGGATAAGTCCACGACAACCCTGGGAGCTCTGTTCAACCAACCAAAAGCCACTCCCATGTACTGAGCACCTACTGTGTGCACCCCCCTCCGTTCTATGCACTGTTTGTATGTACATCACCGCACTGAATCCTAATTGTGATTATGAGCCCGGATTTCCAAATAGGGAAACTGAGGCTCGGGGATGTGAAGTCACCCAGGAGCCAGTGGTGGAGGCGCCCCCCTTTCCTTGTAGAAATAGGCTTGTCCATCCCATCTCCACCTGTGGTTTCCAGTCCCCAAACCCCAGTCCCAGACAATCGCTTTATAGAAATCATTTCATTTCTGCCTCACAGAGACCCTCATCTTATGCTTCCTGTCTTTACAGGGGGAAACTGAGGTAGAGAGGGGTGAGAAAGTGGCCGGCTGAGATTCAAACCGAGGTCGATAGGATAACAATAACCATGGCGGTCAAGTATATCGAGTGCTTACTATGTGCTAGGCCCTCCCATGCAGGATTTTTCAGCAGCTTTGTGCTGCTCAGAAGCATGGCCCCTCAAACGGCAGATGATAAAACCATGAGATTTGGGAAGTCAACTTAAGGGGTCGTCAAGTTAATTTAGTGGGCTATGGCCAGGAAACAATGACATAAGACGAGAATAGAAAATCCCACAGTAGATCCCAAGTCGGAAGGGTGAGTGTTGTTTTGTTCTGTGCAATTTTTATTTCAAGTTTATATGTGCGTGTATGTGCTGGGTTTAGTAAAAAGCAATAACGATAATAATACCAGTAATTAATACATATTGAACAGGCAATCTGCGAGGCTCAGTGCTAGGAGTTTAACATGTATAGTTCGTATAATACATTGGTCAGTGAGATGTCTTCCTCATTTTGGGATTTTGATAAAACATTTGAAGCCCACTGCTCCAAAAACACTCCTGGGAGGTAAGTGCTCTCAGGGTGCCCAATTTTTCAGAAGAGGAAACTGAGGTCCAGAGAGGGAAAGGGGCTTGCTCAGAGTCACACAGCGGTGGAGACAGGGTTCTAACTCTGGTGCAGGTAACTTGAAAGCCCACGCTGAGTGCCCCTGTGCTGTGGTGGGTGGGTGAGGTGGGTGGAAGGTTGGTCTCCCCACTCCCTACTGCCCTCCATGAATGGGGGACTGTCACTCACGTGTCTCCGTCCTCGTCCGCATGGGTGGCCATGGCGATGTCAGCCGACAGGGGGTGTTCCATGGAGCACATCATGGGGTACAGGGGTGTAGGCAGGTTCAGCAGAGGAAAGGGGGAGCCCATTGTTGGGGTGGGGTACAGGGACAGTAAAGGTCCTGGGCAGAGAAAGGACATGTGTGAGACCAAGCCCACAGATCCTCAACCCATCCTCCACCTCCCGGCCTTCGCTACTGCGTGTCACCTGCCCTTTTTCCCAGGTCCCTTTTGCATCTCCTACTGAGTCCTCAAGGTGCAAGACAAACTCCTCTACCGCATCCCTCCTCTGGGCTCCCGTAGCTTCCGCCAGCCCACCCCCCGCCCCAGCCCAGGACACTCTCACTGTCACATCTTTACTTGTGTCTGATGCCCCATCTCCCACTAGGCAGAGAGTCCCTTAAGGACTGAACCCCCATCATCACTCAGCAGGGGGACCTCAGGGCCTGTTTGCTGAGTGAATTTGTGGCTGAGGGAGGTAAGGATGGATGAAGCACTGGATGTAGGGTGTGGGGTGAATGTGTACAGAGTTTGGGGAGAGGGAATGGTGCCAGAAACATGTTCAGATCAAAGTGCTGGAAGGGACCATGGTAGCAGGCAAATCCATATCCACCCATCACACAGATGGGGAAAACTGAGGCCCAGGTTCTCATCGGGGGAATAGGAAAAAAGGAGAAGGCTGTGACCGGCCTCCTGATGCACAGCTTGAAGCTGTACTCTGACGGGGTGGAAGGTGCAGAAACTGGGCAAAGGTCTGGAGGCACTAGGCATGTGGTCTCTGCAGCTCTGAGGGTCACTCCGAGATCGTGAGGTGGGCACAGCTGTGGGAGGGGCCACCCCCTCCTGGAGGTCAGGGATGAAGACAGGATCCAGAAAATGGATTTTGGCCTTCTCTGTCTTCTCCTGGTCCTTGGGGGTTTCCATTCCTGAACCCCCAAGTTTCCTGGTCCTTGCATGTCCAATACCAGGTCTTGACACCCCGAGGCCTTCTGCCCAGAGACCCCTGAATCCTTCTTCCTGGCTCTAAATCCTTGAGTCCCAGAACTCCCCAGTCCTGCCCCCAATTCTTAGACTGAGCCCAAGCCCCCTAAGGCCACCTGAACTTGTGACCCCAGCGAACACACTGGTCACTTGCAAGCACACAGAACTGGGTGCTCAGAACCCCAGATCTCTGGCCTGCTGGCTCCTTAAGGACCCCTGGTATCTGGATCGGTTTCCTTGGGTCCTTGTGATCCCAGATATTGGGGTGCTCAGAACTCCAACGTCGTTCTCCTAATTCCCATCGTCTCCCGATATCTTGGTTCCCGAGATTTTGACATCCGGGGATCCTTAATATCTGTCTCCTTAGAACCCCAGTCTCTGTTCCTCTGACTTCCTTTGACCGCACATATAGTTCGGGATGCCAGGACCCCAGTTTCTTGGGTCCAAGTGCTGATTCCTTATAACCCTAGATATCTGGGTTCTAAAGAGTTCCCGGGGCTTGATTCCCTGAGAACCCATTTCTGTACTGCTGGGCACTGTCTCCTAGCTCCCTATATGTGGCATTCGGACCCTGGGCTCTATCCCTCAGGGCCCCCTGACACCCAGCCTTCCTACAACCCCGATACCTGTGTTCCAAGGCACTGCTCCCTGAAGCTCCCATATCTGCACCCCTGGGACCTCAGGCTGTGCGCCCAGCTCCCCATGAACCCCATATCTGTGCCCTTGGGACCTTGGCTTCTGTCCCTCAGCTGCCCGAGGCCCCGTATATTACGTCGGAGCTCTGCCCCTGGCTCCGGTAGTGACCCTCTGCACTGCCTGGCCCCCACCCGGCCATGACCCGCGGAAGCCACTCACCCTGGTAGTAAATTGCTTCTGGCCGGGCCAGGCCGTGGGGGGGCGCAGGCACCGCTGGCGTGTCTAAGCCACCGCGGAGGGGATCCGGGGGGACGATGGGGCCCGCAGCGCCGCGGGGGGCGGCGGGCTCCGGGGAGGGCGCACGCAGAGGGCGCTTGCGGAGCGGCAGCGCGGCGCCTGGGGGTCCG
>NW_020175468.1:5339193-5455080 GCF_003031525.2 Neophocaena asiaeorientalis asiaeorientalis
AGAAGGCGGGGTCGCGTGTTGCGGGGTCCCCACCCCTGCGGCTGCGGGCGTCAGGCTCTGTCTCCGCTTTTTTGTCTTTCTGGCTATAGGCCTCTGTATCTCTCAGTCTGGCTTTCGGGTCTGGATAGATGTCTCTCTATCTCTGTGTCTCTGTTCTCAGTGTCTCTGTCTCTATCGTCTCTTTGCTTCCCTCACCATCTCTCTGTCACTCGAGTGCTGTCTGCTCTCAGCCTCTCCTCCAGGGAGGCAATTCCCTGAGGCCCTGGGGTCGCTAAGACGCGGGTTCGATTCCCTACTCCTACTTCCTCGCTGGGTGACCTTGACCAGGCACTTCCCTTCTGTGAGCCGTTTCCTCCTTTGTGGGAGCGAAAAGACGCACCCGGGGCAGGCGCCCAGGCACTATCCCTCAGCCTGCCCTGCCCCCATCTCTGCCTCCTCCTGTGCCTCCTCAGCTTTGGGTCTGAACTTCGTTGCGGGTGGTGTTCGGTGGGTAGTGCGCAGGGAAACAGTGAACGTGTTTCTTCCCGGCGGGGTCCCTGCACCCAGCCGGAGCCGCTGGGCACAGGGTGGGTGCTCCGGGAATCCTCGATGCACAGAGAAAGAAAGAGACGTGACGAAAGGGGCATGGAGGTCGTGAGAGACTAAGGAGGAGGGAGACGGGGACATAGCAAGAGCCGCAGGGCCGCAAGACCAGAGTCACAGCGACCAAAGCCCGGGCCCAGGAGGCGGGGGCCGTCTGGCTCCCCTTCAGCCCCGCGTCCCGCTCCCATCCCGGGCGGGGTTGGTGGGTGGGGAACAGGCCCGGCTGGTTGGGGGCATGACTCAGAGGCAGGCAGGAGCTGCGGGCGGCTGGGCGGGGTGGTGTAAGCGGGGGGAGGGAAGGGCAGAGGCGGGCTTCTCCCGTGTCCCCTCCCCGGCCTCCCTTCTCCCCGCCCCGGGGAGGGGCCCCAGTCGCGCGGGGCTTTCCCGGATTTCCCTGGAGGCGGGGCCGTCGCTGGGGTTGAGTGCCGGTCACGGAGTTACCGGAGGCGGAGCGGAAGGCTTTGGGGACCTAAGGGGGCGAGGGAATGGGTGCTGCACCTCGGGTCTGTCCAGGCGGCTCGCAGGGTCTCCCTGGTTCTGTGTGTCTCCCCATGTCTTTGCATCTCCATCCCTGGCCTCCCTCTCTCTGTCTCCAGCCCCGTCCCACATTTTTGTCTCCCGATCTCTGGCTGCGCCTCGTCTCCCCTTCCTGGGACCCTGAAAATGGGTGTGGGCCCCCGGTTCTCAGAAAGGGACTTTGCCCAAGACTGGGGCCCCACCCCAGTGGATCGTTAACCGGGCTGACAGAAGCCTCACCCTTTTCCCCCTTCTCTCCTTTCTGCCTCTCTGGATCTCCCCCTCAGCCGCCTGTAATGGGAGAGCATCTGGGGGCAAGACCTGGGTTCAAGTCCCACTTCCACCCCTTGTTGACAGTGGACCCTAGACAGGTCATTTCTCTTGAGACTCAGTTTGTTCTTCTGGAAAATGGGCCTGATGTCACCCCCTGCCCACAGAGTTGTGGCTACAAGGGAAAAGGTGAGGGAATTAGGGTGGAAAGTCTGGGGTCCCCGCCTACCCAGCCCTCACCTCCCGGGACTCTCAAACACAGGGGAGGGCTGGGATGTAGAGCACTACCCTGCTGTACAGAGGGCAGCTGAGGCTCGGAGCAGCGGGGCTTGTCAAGGTGATGGCCCTAGGAAGTAGTGCTGGACGGCTGCCCAAGGGCCTCCCACTCCCGGGCTCCCTTGCGGCCGGTGGAGAAATGGCTGTGGGCCCAGATAGGGGGAAGGGGGTGTCTGCGCTCGGCCCACAGGGGCTTGGAGGGGCTGAGAAAGAGGGCGCTGGGGGTTCTGAGTCTGAGGATGGAGGAGGGATAAAAGAGTCTGAGGGAGGAGGTGAGGGTCTGAGGGAGAAGGAGAAGGTCTGAGAAGGACCAAGTGAGGACGGTGGCTCTGAGGGAAGAGGAGAGAGTGGGGGCGGCGGTTGGAGGATGAAAGATCTGAGGGAAGAGGAGGTTTGAAGAGGGTCTGAGGGTGGCGGGGGGAGGAGAAGAGAGGCCTGGAGTCAGCACCGCCCCGCAGCTGTCTCTGATTTCCCAGAATCTTTTGCTGCTCAGGAAAGTCCCAGCTCCCACAGCTGCCTCCCTCCAGTGTCGGGAACGGAGGATGAGGAACCAGGATGGCTCCCCCCTCCTTTCTCCCCTTGCCCCCTGTGCCCTCGGTGGGAAGGACCAGGGTCTCCCCTCTCTGGGCCTTGAGCTCTGGAGGTCCCCCACCGGTAGGGGCGGCCCCTGGATGAGTCCCAGAAACTTCCCAGAGGAGGCCCGGAAGTCCTGCCTGGTGTCTAACCCCTTTCCCTCACACAGGCCACCCTTTGTACCTGTTCAGATCTCCTGCCTCCTACTGCTTCTTCTCCCCGTGTCCTTCCCCAAACGTCCCTGGGGGAGGAAGGGCCACGATTATACCTGTTCAAGGTCCCAAGAGGGAAATGAAGTCCTAGCTAGAAGGCTGTGATCCTGGAACAGCTTTCTTGCTCTTGGTGGGGTCGGGGGGAGAGCTCAGTTTCTCCTGAGAGGAGAAGATTGGGCTGGTCAGACCCTAAGTTCCTGTTGGCTTCATTCCTGGGCCTTCTCTTTGCTTCTGACTGAGGCCTGGGTATAAGTCCTGTCTCGGGCTTTCATTAGCTTTGTCACTTGCAGCAGTTATCTAACCTTACGGAGTCCCAGCTTCCTCATTTATAAAACAGACCAAACCAAGAAGATACGCTTCCATTCTGTAGGTCCTGAATTATAAAGTGCTCAATACAACGTAGCGGCGATTGTCATTCTTCCTGTGATAACCATTCTTCCTGTTATAACTCGGCATAGGAATAAACAATGATTATTATTATTATCGATTAACCCAAATTTTCAACGGCAGGACCCATTTCATTGAGGAAATTAGGATTCAACATGCTGGGCTTAGAGACATGGGTTGGAGCCCTGGCTCTGCCATGTGCTGGCTGTGTGACCTTGGGTAGGTAGCTTTCCCTCTCTGTGCCTTTGTCGTGACTTTATGGTTGGGGGTGATAACAGCTTCTGCCTCTCAGGACTGCTGAGCAGATTGAGACCAGGTGTGCAGAATGAATGGCTGAATGAATGAATGATATCTGTTCTCGTCTCCACGTTGCCTGCCTTCACCCACCAGGCCAGGTCTTTCTTGTCACCGTTTTCCACCCAGAGATGACACAAGATGGACATATTCAGTCTAGCTGAGCTCCCACTAGGAATTGACCCACTTCATTCTCTTGACACCTTGTGAGGAAAAGTCAACGAAAATCCCTATTTTACAGAGAAAGAAACAGGCACAAAGGAGCGAAGTCACTGCCTAGGGAAATGTGAGAGACAGGGGGAGTCATGTCTTTAAACCAGGTCTCTGTGACCCCAGCATCCTGGTTGCTGCACCACTTACCTGGGAGGGGTGGTCATTAGCCTTCCCTCTCGGCTCTAATTCTAGACACTTCCTGGGAAGAAATGGTTTAGATGGGGAAACTCAGGCACAGGGGAGGCAAGGTCACGTGCCCTAGGGTCTACACTCTCCCTACAGTGCTCTTCTGCAGGCCAGGGAGGGTTGAGCCAACGGAGAGAAGGTCACATCGCAGCAGGAGGGAATCAAGTTAGCTTTAAGAGAGGCTTGGGGAGAGCAAGTGAATTTTGCAGACAGAGGAAAACAGAGACGTGATCAGGATGGGAAGGGACTTGCCCAAGGTCACACAGCCTCCCGTCTGGGCTCTGGGCTGCAAGTCCACCCTGGGTTGGCAGGCAGCTCTGTTCTCCGAGGCTCCACCCCACCCCCAGGGGTGAGTGCAGGCCAGCTTCCTGGAGCATGCCCTGCACCTCCTGGTTCCTCCCCACCCTGGGGCCTTGGAGGCTACTGGAATCCCTGGCACTAGGCAGGATCAGCCCATCTGGGGCTTGGGCCAAGACTTAATCTTCCCTTTTCTCCCTCTTGCTGGGTCTGCACGCACTTTGCTGAGTCAGAGGATTGCAACATCCTCTCCAGGCGGGCTTTGAGACTGGACACCCTCCCTGGCATTCACTGCCTTGATCAGACAGGGGCGATGCGGCGGGAGAGGTTTGCGGATATCAGCATCTGCCCTGGGCGGGGGTAGGGGGAGTGGTGTTCTGGGAAGGTCAGGTGTAGGGCAGAGGGGTCCCAGTGAGCTGAATGTGGACAGTCAGGAGGTATAACACTGAGCCTCAGTGTCCTCATCTGTAAATGGGGCTCACTCTTTAATTGCGTGGGTTCAAACCCCAGCTCTGCCACTTAGCAGCTCTGTGACCCTCGGCAAGTGACTTACCTTCTCTGGGCCTCAGTTTCCTCATCTATAAAATGGGGTAAAACCAGCACACGTCTCAAAGGATTGTTGTGAGGGTCAAATGAATTAACACACGTTGGCACAGGCTGGCGTGGAGTAAGTTGTCAGTAAATGGAAGCTGTTATTTTCAAATAATTGCTGTTATTAATATAGGGTATGGGAGGGCTGCCACAGAGGCATGCTGCTTGGATCCTCTTTTAAGAAAGGACTTGTGGCCCAGCTGCCAGGTGTGCAGATGGCTAACAGTTGGCTCCCTCAACTTGGTCTGCCTCAGCTTGCCACCTGGGGACATGGTCTCCCGGGCAACCTCTGGCCATTAACAGAGCCGGGCAGGGTCGGAGGGTCTGACCATTTCCACCCACTGTGGGATTCCTCTCATGGGCAGTCTTTGCTTCAGGGGCTCCCCCTGGGGCTGGCGTCACGGCCTGATGGTCCCCCTCCCCAATTCTTCTTCCACCACCCCCTTTTCTCATAAACATTTTGCCTTCCTAATTGTGTCTGCTTTCTGGGGGACCCCATCCACGACAATCGGTTTCGGAGTCAGACAACCTGAGTGTGAGTATCAGCTCTGTCTGAGTGGCTTTGGAGTGGCGTCTGATCTCTCTTGGCCTCAGTTTCCCCCTCTGAGTCATGGGGATGATAACATGATGGCTGAGAGGATCCAGTGAGTTAGCAATAGCCCCTTCAGCGCTGTTGTCTCCGTCATCCTCATCTGTAAGGAGTGAGACGAATCAAATCTGGGTCTACCTTCCACTCTGCCAGTTTCCAGCCCTGTGGCCCTTGCCAAGTGCTTTGCCCTCTGAGCCTGGTCTGGCCCTCTGGGTCCTGCCTCTTCCATCAGACTAGCTCACTGAGTGATGTAGCTTGAATCAGCCATCTTACTAGGAGCACTTAATGAGATTAAGTCTCGTCCCCAGTATTAAAGGGCAAGCTATGGATTACCCAGGAGGAAGCGGGTGTCTGCGTCACCCATCAGCCTAGCCACTCCCTGAGATGGATGACCCTCCCTGGATGAACCCCCTCCTTCCCAAGCCCACCTTCCCAGGGCAGAGCACAGAGCCCATCTCTGAGGAAGGGACAGCACCTTCCGTGAAAAGCTGGCCTTTTCCCTGGAAGTCGGTGCCTCCCCAGCCCGAGGCCACAACCTCCCCTGCAGCCACCACAGCTTAAAAACACAGA
Organism: Neophocaena asiaeorientalis asiaeorientalis; assembly: GCF_003031525.2. Taxonomy (NCBI): domain Eukaryota; kingdom Metazoa; phylum Chordata; class Mammalia; order Artiodactyla; family Phocoenidae; genus Neophocaena; species Neophocaena asiaeorientalis. The sequence continues at coordinate 5,344,750 of NW_020175468.1, forward strand.
TGCGAAAGTTCCCCAGGCTCCTGGAAAAGCAGGTCACGCCAGGCCCTTCCTCATTTGAGCAGGGGCCCTGGTGGACTCACCTTCCCTGGCCCCAACCGCTGTCCCAGTTGGGACACCCCTGCCCCAGTCTGGGCCACCCCTGCCCTGTAGCACTTTCCCACAAGAGTGAGGATGGGGCGGGCGTGTCTCCACTACCCCTCCTGCCCCGTGGAATCAGGTTGCAGGCTGGGAGCGAGCAAATCACTGCACTGAAGCCTCCCAGCTGCTCAACCCTGGGTAGGCTCGGTTTCTACATCTGAAAGACTGGGGCTGGTCACCTGGAGCCCTGGCTCTGGGCTGGCTGGTGACAGCTGGGGTACACGAGACCTCTTACTGTCAGGCTTACTGTGGGAGGTGGGAGTGAGGGTTGGCTTGTGGCATCTCCTTTGGACATTACCCACCTCTGAACTTGTCACTTTGGCCTCCTGTGATCACACGGTCACAGGACATTCGCTTGCTTCTGGGAAAATTGTATCGTGTGTTTCAGATCCCAAATTCTCTTCTGTGGCTTCTCACTGCAACCTCCTGCCCCAGCCTCAGGAATTTTGCCCCCTGGAGAACCAAGTCATCTGAGGAACGGAGAGGTGTGGAATCGTGGGATGAAAAAGAATATATATTTTAAAATTATGGACCATAATGTGGAGAATTGCATGACATAGAATGTTCCATTTTGTGAACAGTTAGGCTCAGAAATGGTTCTGCCATTTTCTTAGAAGCCTCTTCAGGCCTCTTCCAAATCAGAACTCACTTGCCTCTCCCTCCTCTCAAGGTAGCTCATTCTTTTTTTTTTTTTTAGATTTTTAAAATTTTACTTATTTATTTTTGGCTGCGTTGGGTCTTTGTCGAGGCTCTCAGGTTTCCTCTAGTTGTGGCGAGCAGGGGCTACTCTTCACTGCAGTGCGTGGGCTTCCCACTGTGGTGGCTTCCCTTGTTGCGGAGCATGGGCTCTAGGTGCACGGACTTCAGTAGTTGTGGCTTGCGGGCTCAGTAGTTGTGGCGCACAGGCTTAGTTGCTTCACGGCATGTGGGATCTTCCCGGACCAGGGCTCGAACCTGTATCCCCTGCATTGGCAGGCGGATTCTTAACCACTGCGCCCCGGGGAAGCCCAAGGTAACTCATTCTTTTATGCTTCTGTTGCTTTCCTTTCACTACCTGTGAATACACACTTGACCACTACAGTTTTGAATTTATTTATTTATTTATTTTGCAGGACTGAAACTGTCTTTATTTACATAAGACATGGTTGTGTACATAGAAAATCCCATATCTATGAAAAGCCACCATAATAATTCAGCAAGTCTTAGAATATTAGGTCAATTTACAAACGTCAACTGTATTTCTTTTCTTTAATTTATTTTTTTATTATTTAAATTTTTTTTAATTAAAAAATTTTTTATTTTATATTGGAGTAGAGTTGATATACAATGTTGTGTTAGTTTCAGGTGTACAGCAAAGTGATACAGATATATATATATATATATATATATATATATATATTCTTTTTCAGATTCTTTTCCCTTACTGGTTATTACAAAATATTGAGTATAGTTCCCTGTGCTATACAGTAGGTCCTTGTTGGTTATCTATTTTATATATAGTAGTGTGTATACGTTAATCCCCAACTCCTGATTTATCCCACCCCTACCCCCATCCCCACAGTTTTGAACCTTAGGTCTGGCTTCCTGTACTCAATCTTATTATGTCTGTGACGTTCACTCATATTCTTACGTCTGTTGGATTGCCTTCATTTCCATGACAGTGTATCTCTCTCTTGCATGGAAAACCACAGTTTGTGTATCCATTCTCCTGTTGATGGGTATATGAGTGGTCTCCAGATTCTGCCTCTTTTTTTTTTTTTTTTTTTTTTTTGCGGTACGCGGGCCTCTCACTGTTGTGGCCTCTCCCGTTGCGGAGCACAGGCTCCGGACGCGCAGGCTCAGCGACCGTGGCTAATGGGCCCAGCCGCTCCGCGGCATGTAGGATCTTCCTGGACCGGGGCACGAACCCGCGTCCCCTGCATCGGCAGGCGGACTCTCAACCACTGCGCCACCAGGGAAGCCCAGATTCTGCCTCTTTTGACAATGCTGTGTGCGTCTCCTGGCACCCATGAGTACACGCATTTTCCCCCAGAATCCAAGAGTGGAATTGTTGGGGCATAGGGTGTGCAGATGTCCAGCTGTGGAAGATACAGTCAGACAGTTTTGCACCAAGTTTCACTCCCATCTCCAATGTCTGCTGTGAGTTCTCCTTGCCCCACATCCTTGTCAGCACTGGACCTGGCCAGACTTTGAAAATACGAGTCATCCCGTTATTCGTGCCTGTGTGCGAATCTCGTAGTGGTTATAATTTGCAATTCCTCACCCCTTAATGAGGTTGAGCCCACTGTCCACTTGAATCCAAGCACACAGAATCTTTAGGACAAAAAAACTCTAGCTCCTTAGATAAACCATAATGGAAAAGAATCTGGAAAAGAATATATATATGTATGTATAACCGAATCACTTTGCTGTGCGGAAGAAATTAACACAACATTGGAAATCAACTATACTTCAATTAAAAAAAAAATAACAACAGCTCTGGGGCCTTAGAATCTCAGGGGCAAAGAATTCTAGAGTCCCAGACTTTTAGGAACGAGGCATTCCAGAATCCTCCTTTGAGTAATGGGGATTGGTCATGTCTTTAACTCATAAGGTTGGGGACAGGATGAAAGTGCGTAGTGAACGCTCAGGAAGTGTGGTTTCCCCTAAGGCAGGAATTTCATCCATTTTGTTCTTTTCTGTGTTTGTCACCTCACACAGGATAGAGGCTCAATAAATATTTACTGAATGGATGAATCTGAGACTCCAAGGATCCAAGATACTTGCCATGGTGGAACTTTAGGAGCAAAGACGAACAGAATTTAAATAATAAAGAATGATCAGGTCAGAGAGTCTTAGGAACTAAAGAATGATCAAAAAGCATCTTTGACAAACCTAAGACTCACTGCTTTAATGCTTTAGAAACGAGGAAGCTCCATTGGCAGAGGCCTCCTAGCTCTTGGAAGGGTCTCAGGTGGGACCTAAAAGACAAGGCCTCTGCCTTCTCATCCTACTTGTACCTGCTTCTCCATGTGGCTCTGACAGCCACCCGATTCCCAGCGCTTCCACTCACCCTTCCGGCCTCTTCCCGCCTCGTCCTCCCTGCACACATGGATGGATTTTGAGAGAGCTATTCCTGCCTGGGGCGTGAGTGGGAGAAAGTCCAGGCTCCTGCCCCAGAGGCCCTGAACCAGGCACCACCTCCCTCCTGCCTTATCTCCCACTGCTCTGCCCTCACCCACACCCCAGCTTTCAGCAGCGGCCTTTCCCCCCACCCTCCTGCCCACACACGCCCCTTTCACTTCAGCCTCAAAAATCCATCTCTCGCACTGAGATCCAAACCAGGGCACACAGCAGATGTTCAATCAACATATCAGGGCTCAGCTCTGGCAGCCTGTCCTCCAGGAAGCCCTCCCTGATTTCTCTCCATAGGTTGGGTCGTGCCCCCCTCTGGATTCCACAGCCGAAGTCCCAGCCATTCCGGGATGTCACTGTCTCGGGGCAGATCAATCTCCCCTACGTGTGAGACTGTGAGGGCAGGCAAGGGGCTGTACATACCCAAACTCTTTCCCGAACAGCTGAGACTGAAGGGAACTGATCTGTCAGCTCCATCTGACTATTGAAAAAGACTTTCTTACAATGCTCTGAATTGTGCACCCCTGATGCCATCCCTCTGGGACCCAGGGATGGCTATCCTCGCTTTTCTAGGTCAACAAGGAGTGCCCAGTGGTTCAAAGGGACTCAGGTAAGGCCTGACAGTGCTCAGCCCAGGACCTGCCCTCCTGAGACACAGGAGCCATTGTCAGCGGCTCAGCTGTCTGCCCCCAGTTTCACCCTAAAGCCTTATAAAGCCCTTCTGTTTTGTTTGTAAACATTTCTTGCGTGTGCTTGTGTACCTGTGTACCCACGGTGAGACCGGAGACCTCAGCACCCACCTCCTCCCCGAATCCCTCCTCCTTCACCGGAGGCACAGAGAGGTTAGGGGCTTTGCCTAAGGTCCCACAGCCAGGGAAGGGCAGTGGGAGATAGGATTTTTAAAACCTTATCGAGGGGACTTCCCTGGTGGCGCAGTGGTTAAAAATCTGCCTGCCAGTGCAGGGGACACGGGTTCGAGCCCTGGTCCGGGAAGATCCCACATGCCATGGAGCAACTAAGCCCGTGCGCCACAACTACTGAGCCCACGTGCCACAACTACTGAAGCCCGCATGCCTAGGGCCCGTGCTCCACAACAAGAGAAGCCACTGCAATGAGAAGCCAGCGCACCACAACAAAGAGTAGCCCCCGCTCACCGCAACTAGAGAAAGCCCGTGCACAGCAACGAAGACCCAATGCAGCCAAAAATAAATAAATAAACAAAAACCCCAAACTTTATTGAGGTGTAATTTACAATACAATAGATACAATAGAATGCACTCATTTTAAGTGTGTACCAAGGACGAGTTCTGATAAAAGTTTATAGTCGTATTATCGCATCACAAGCAAGATATAGGAGAATTCCATCGCCCCAAAACTACCCCTATTCCCCTTTGCAGTCAAACCCTCCTTTCATCCCCAAACCCTGGCAGCCACCAGTCTGTTTTTTTTTATTCCTATAGTTTTGCTTTTCTAGAATGTCATATAAATGGGATCATACATTATGTACCCTTTTAGAAAAACTCGTGAAAGAATTTGCATACAGTAAAATTCACTCTTTTCTCTCTACTGTTCTATAAGCTTTGTGACACGCATGCAGTAGTCACCGCCAGAATCAAAATGCAGATGGTTTCCATTACCCCCAAAATCCCCTTCTGCTGGCCCTCTGTGGTCACACCCTTCCCCCACCCCACCCTCACAACCGTAGATCTGCTTTCTGTCACTATTCAGAATGTCTTGTAAATGAAATGATAGAGACTTCTGCGTCTCCCTTCTCTGGCTCAGTTTAATGCATCTGCGATTCACTCAGGTTGGCATATCAGAAGCGTGTTGGATTTTATTGCCACGTGTGGATAGATCACAGTTTGCTTCTCCATCTACCAGCTGAAGAACCTCTGGGCTGTTTCCAGCTGTTGGCTGATTCTGAAGAGAGCTGCTAGAAACATGCGCGTATAGGTTTTTTTTGTGTGTGTCCAGAGGTTTTTATTTCTCTTGGGTAAGTACCCAGGAATGAAATTGCTGGGTCACATGAGAAGTGTATACTTAACCTCTGGGGAGATTGGCAAACTGTCTTCCAAAGTGGCTACTCTGGTTTGCATGTCCGGTTTGCATGCCCAACAGCAGGGCGTGAGAGATCTGATTGCAGAACCACGATGTGAGTCCGGCTCTGAGACGGATCTGAGGGCTTGGCCACCAAGCCACACCGCTCCTGGAAAACAATGATTGCAACAAAAGCTCTTTCCCCCTTGGTCACCACGCATGCAGTTGCTTAAAAAGAAAAAGAATGAGGAAGCGATTCTGGACTGATGTGGTGTGCTCCCCTTGATGTGTTGCTAGGAGGAAAGTGCAGAACAGGATAAGAGTGTGTGCCGTTTGTGGAAAGAGGGGAGGGGGAGGACATATATCTACATATTTTCTTGTCCGTGCGTAGACTATCTCTGGGATAAAACACAAGAAACTGGGAGATGGGAACAACACTGGGGAGGGGAGGGGCAGGGGTCATGTTAGGGGCAGGGGTCACTACCATTTTGTGCTTTTTGGATTTTGAAACTTGTGAATGTCTTACAGGTTCAAAATAGATGCATGCAATCCATTTATTCCACCAACAGGTATTTCAGGCCTTGCCCTGGTGGTGAACAAATAAGGTCTGGTGCTTGGGGAGTCAGAGTCTAGTTCTCAAGACAGATTGTCAGTATGACAAGGAAAATATAAACAATGTCAAGTATTTGCTGTGGAGAAAAAAAGCTGTCAAGGGACTGGGTTGGTGGGGGAGAGATGGGCAGTGGTTTGAAGTGTTTTTTAAATCCAGAGGCCCATATAAGGAGTGACATTTGGGAGGGGAGAGAAGGAGCCATATGGGCATCTGGGGGAAGAATGTGCCAGGCTGAGGGAACAGAAAGTGCAAAGGCCCTGAGGTGGATTGTGCTGACTGAGGCCAGTGTGGCTGCAGTTCAGTGAGCAGAGGGGAGAGTGGAAGTGAGACTGGGGAGATGAGGCCAGGAGGGAGGGTTGAACAGATCATTTGGGTCTTGTGATTCACTACAGGGACTTTGGCTTTTATTCAGAGGGACCTGGGAGCCATGGGAGGGTCCCGAGCAGGGGATGGACGTGATCCGACTGAGGATTTAACAGGGTCCCTCTGGCTGCATGGGGGCGGGGGGCAAGGACAGAGGCAGGGAGCCCAGTGAGGAGAAGACTGCAATGGTCCAGGCCATAGGCGATGTGATGGTGGCTGGGCCAGGATGCAGGCAGTGGTGATGGGGAGAAGTGAATTAATTCAGAGGCTACTTTGAAGGTGGACACCCCAATACATCTTATTTCTACCTGTGATAGGGGCTGTGTGGAGAGGTAAAGGGAACCAGGAGAGGGAGGAATGAGAGGACCAGGCCTGGTTTGTGGAGATCGGGGAAGACATCCTTGGGGCCTTGATGTTTCAGCTGAGACCTAAAGCAGCTGGGGAAGCGCTTGAAAGAGGAGAACACCAGGATCTTTCAGAAAAATAGAAAGGAGGGTGGAGACAAGCAGTGGTCAGGCCACACAGTGCTCAGGAGGCCTGGAGCTGAGGTGCAGCCCTTGGGCTTTCTCTCGAGAGTACTGGGGAGCCATAGCAGGTTCTAAGCAGGGGTCAGGGTTGAATTTTGTTTGGTTGTATGTTTTTTTTTTTTTTGCCAAACTTCGAGTGGCTTGTGGGATCTCAGTTCCCTGACCCGGGATTGAATCTGTGCCCCCTGCAGTGGAAGCGTGGAGCGCTAACCACTGGACCAAAGGGAATTCCCAAGGACTGAGTTTTGGAAAGACCCCTCTGGCCGTGCAGGGGCACTGGGTTGGCTTGGGTTGGGAGGGTATGTGAAGGAGGAGTGAAGAGGATCAATTCCAGAGATTTAGGAGGCAACCTCCTGGGGAAGGCAGATGGTGGGGTCCATGCTGACTTCCGGGGTCACCATGCCACTGTCCCAAGGGTTTCTCACGTACGAACTCAGAGAGTCTTCACAACACCCACAGAAGCATCCCCTTTTCACAGCTGGGGAAACAGGCTTGGAGAGGCTGCAAAGTTCCCAGTCCAAGGCCACACAGTCGGGAAAGGGTGGGGAGAATTGAACCCTTTCCCTCCACGAGGCCAGGACGAGGCCCTGCCCATCCCCCACCCACCCTGCTGCCCTCCAGGGGCGTCCTCTGGCGGGGTTAAGCCACCACCTCTCCCTCCCTCCGTAGCCAGAGCCCCAAGCCCAGCTCTGGACTTTATCCCCAGCCGCCTGCCCGCGCCAATAAAAGGCGGGCAAGCGGTGCCAGGGCCTGTGGGCAAAATTCCCCTACTCCCAGTGCCAGGGGAGTTACCCAGGGCGCGGAGGGAGGGCAAAGGGTAGGTGCGGAGAAGGGAGCAAAGGGGGAAGGCGAGCGTCTGCAGCTCGACCAGGCTGTGCTGCCTTGCTGCTCGGTACCTCAGTTTACCTCTCGGTAAAATGGGCATGGCTCCTTCGATGGACGGAAGAAGGACTTGCAACAACAGAGGAATCTTCCCCTCTGGTCTAACTGGGAGCCAAAGTTTCCCAAGTCTGACGGCGACGACAAGGAGCTCCAGCCTGCTGGGGACGATAAAGCACCCCCATCAAGTCTGATGAGAGAGACAGGATCTCCCAAATAAGATAGAGAAGATAAGCCCCATTTCCCTGGATGGAGAACAGGTGTCTAGTCTGGTTTTCCCGTCTGTTGGGGGAAGGTAAGGAGGACCCATTCTGATGTGTGAGATGATGAGTTTCTAATCTGAGGGAGGAGACAGGTAGCCCCAGTCTGATGGGGGAGGTAAGAATCCCCCCACCCCTCCATGACCCCGAAGTGGGAAACAAGAGGCTCCAGTCTGAGCTTCCAATGTGAGGAGAGATAAAGGATGCCTGCTGCGGCTCAGCCAGCTCTTTCCTGAGTCCCTGGGTTCCAAGCAGCACCTGAATGCTTGAAATGCCACCATTAGCAAGCCCCAGCTCTGGAGGGGGCAGGACCAAGGGACACAGAGGCAAAGGGCACGTGGGATTTGCTTCTTGGACCCAGAGGCTGTTCTGCTGGGCTCTGGGCCTGACCCCCCTATGTGAGCTCAGACCTGGCTGGTGGGATCCTGGCGCCACCTAGTGGTTGCTTCAGACCAGGCCTCGCATTCAGAGCTGGAGGAGAGCCCCCAGAAGGTCAGGATCCCCTCCTTCAGACCTCCTCCACACCCCCGGAAAAAAGAAACCCGTCTGTGATTTTGAGGCTTCATCGTGTTCATCCTCCAGGTGGCTGGGGGGCAGTGTCTTTCTGACATAAGTTTATTCCTGTCTCTCTTCTGCTCACAAATTTTCCGTGGCTCCCCAGTGCCTTGGAGGGAAGCCCACACAAGGGCTGCGAGGCTGGCCTCTCTAGCCTCTCCCAAAGCATTCTGTGCTTCAGCAGAACGTGAGTAGTTTTGGGAGCATGTCCTACTCAGAACTCCCCTTCAGGCCTTCACACAGGCTGTTCCCTCTGCCTGGAACACCCTTCCCTGCCTCTTAGCATCTCTTATTCTCCTCCTTCAGGTCTTGGAGGAGAGGCCTCCTCCTCCAGGAGCCCCTCCCTGACACCCCGAGTCAGGGTCACAGTCCCATGGGGAGGGCTATGTCCCCAAAGGGCTTGACACTAGCTACAAACTCCAGGAAATGTTTGTTTGAATGAGTGAGTGAGTGAATGAATGAATGAATGCCAGGCTAAAGAGTTTGCCAGAGCAGCCATAGGAGAGTTTAATCAGAGGGGGACAAGGTCAGACTTAGAAGTCCCCGGGTTCCCTCTTTCTTTTTTAAAATTTATTTTATTTTTATATTTATTTATTTTTGGCTGTGTTGGGTCTTCGTTGCTGTGCACAGGCTTTCTCTAGTTGTGGCAAGCGGGGGCTACTCTTCATTGCGGTGCATGGGCTTCTCATTGCAGTGGCTTCTCTTGTTGCGGAGCACGGGCTCTAGGCACACGGGCTTCAGTAGTTGTGGCACATGGGCTCAGTAGTTGTGGCACACGGGCTCTAGAGCACAGGCTCAGTAGTTGTGGTGCACGGGCTTAGTTGCTCCGTGGCATGTAGGATCTTCCTGGACCAGGGCTCGAACCCATGTCCCCTGCATTGGCAGGCGGATTCTTAACCACTGTGCCACCAGGGAAGCCCCCCAGGTTCCCTCTTAATCCTGGGCCTTTGCGTATGCTGTTCCGTCTGTCTGGAACATTTGCATTTATCACCTCCCTTTCATCCTCTAGGTCTCAGTGAGCCATCCCCTCCTCCAGGAGGTCCTCCCTGACCCCCCGGCTGGGTCAGGCATCCCCCAACCCAGACTCCTGGGCTCCCTCATCTCAGCCCTGACCAATGCTGGGTTGTCACTGTCTGTGACAGGTCTGTCTCCCCTACCGGGTCCTGGGAGGACGGGACTGGGTTCTTTTCACCCATTGCCCTCTCCTCGGAACTTACAACAGAGGCATCCTTCGGTCAGGACCTGGGTTTCAATCCCGACTTCCCCATTCGTGGAGAGTCTCGGGTGAGCGTGGGCCTCTCCTGGAGCCCCAGTTTTCTCGTGAGAAATGTGAAAAGAATGGTCGGTTCCTCCCCCAGCCTTCCAGGGCTGTGGTGGGACATGGAGAAGACGAGACCCTGGGTCCTGAGCTGACCGCGTGCCGGGTGACTGTGGGTGACCCACTTCCCCTTTTGGGGCCCATCTGGCTGGATGAATGGGTGGCAGGGGCCCCATCCTGTCGGGACAGTTTAGGAGGCCAGCGCGGGGCTTCCCAAGGCAGGAGGGTTAGGGACAGGCAGAGGGAAGAGGTGTCTGCTGGGTTAGGGGAAAACCAGCCTTCCCCATCATAGAACGGATGATGGGAGGGAAACTAACAAAGCCGGCTCCACCCGGGTGTGAGGGGAAGTTGGGGGAGAGGATAAGGGGCCCCGGGAGGTGGGTGAAAACCACAGTCCACAACTTGTGCCAACTTCCCTCCCGGAGCCTGTATGCCTTGGGTTCCAGGCCGTCTGCCTGATCACTGGCCTCTGAAATGTCACACGTCTTCATTCCAACCTCAGATCCCACTCTGCCTGCAGCCTTCCAGTCTCACGCATGGCAACCCCATCCTGTGTCTGCTCAGGGAAAATCTTAGAGATCCCTTCAACTCCTCTTTTCCCTCCCACCAAGTGCAGCCCATCGGCGAATGCAGCTGGCTCCACCTGCAAAATCTATCCCCACCCCCACGGCCACCACCCTGGTCCAGCTGCCATCACCTACTGTCACCACTGCTGTTGCCTCCTCAGTGGGTTCCCTGCCCTTGTCTGCTTGCAACAGTCTCTTCCAAGAGGCGGCCAGAGGGATCCTATTAGGACCTGAGTCAGAGCCCATCCAGCCTCTGCTCGGAGCCCTCCTGGGGCTCCCACCTCACTCGAGGTGACGGCCAAGGTCCTCACTGCAGCCTGCAAGGCCCTGCACAATCCCTGTTCCCCTCTGCCCTCACCTCCTCCACTTTTCCCACATTTACTCCACTCCTGCCACACTGGCTTGACTCTGCTTTCCTGCCTCCTGGCCTTTGCCCATCCTGTGCCCTTCGTTTGAAATGCTTTCCCTGCCAACTTTCCACCCAGCTCCTCTGACCTTTCAGGTCTCACCTTGTGATAGGTTGAGTAATGCCCCCCAAGGAGATCCAGGTCTGAATCCCTGGAACCTGGAAATGTTACCTGCAAATAGATGACCAAAGGGACTGGGTAGATGGAGAGATTATCCTGCATTAGCTGGGTGGGCCCTCAATGCAATCACAAGTGTCTTTTAAGAAGGAGGGAGAGAGAGACTTGACTGCAGAAGGGATGGTGATATGACAAGAAGAGCAGAGGTGGGAGGGATGCAGCCACAGCTGAGGAATGCTGGCAGCCACTAGAAGCTGGAAGAGGCAAGGAACGGATTTTTTCCTGGAGGCTCCAGAAGGATCCAGCCCCGTGGACACCTTGATGTGAGCCCTGTAAGACTCCTTTCAGACTTCAGACCTCGAGAACCGTAAGAGGATACATTTCTGCTGTTTTAAGTCACCAAGTCTGTGGCAATTTGTTACAGCAGCCGCAGGAAACTGATACACACTTTATATATCATCCCAGGGAGGCTGCTTTGGAGCCTCCACCTAAATTACAGGGTCCGGTGTTTCTCTCTCAGAATCCACCCTTTTCCATCAGAGCCTCCTGACCCTTTGTAATGACCTTTTAACACCTGTCCCCCGCTCTGGGTTATGAACTCTGTGTGAGGCCAGGATCCCACCTGTCTTGGTCAGTATGTGCTCCCGTGACCTTGCACGGGACCTGCTGAGGGTACGCACTCAACAGATATTGGTCAGATTCATCCATCTATTATACTTATCAAGTATTTATTGAGTACCAAGTGTTTGCCTGGCACTGTTCTTGGAAGTGGGGGGTGCAGACAGTGATTCTGCCCTTGTGTCACTCCTTATTATGAACTGAATGTTTGTGTCCCCTCCCAAATTCATATGTGGAAGCCCTAACCCCCAATGTGCGTGTATTTGGGAGTGGAGCCTATAAGGAAGTAATTAAGGATGGGGTCCTGAGCTGATAGGATTAGTGTCCTTATAAGAGGAGACCCCAGAGAGCTTGCCCTCTCTCTGTCCCCATGAGAGCACATGGTGAGATGGACCCACCTGCAAGACACAAGAAGAGGACTCACACTAAAACCTACCTTGCTGGCACCTTGATCTTGGACTTCCCAGCCTCTTGAACTGTGAGAAATAAATGTTTGTTATTTAAGCCACCCTGTCTGTGGTGGTTTGTTACTGCAGCCTGAGCTGACTCAGATACCCTTCAGCACGTATTGTCTCTCCATTGTTCTTTTTCCTCATTCCACACTGCTTTACGTATTACGACTATGGTGGTTTAAAAATACTCCATCAAAAGGTGGAGACTGATACCCCTCCTCTTGAATGTGGCTGGATGTAGTGACTTGCTTCTAGTTGGTAGAATATGGCGGAGGTGATGGTGTGTGGCTTCTGAGACCAAGTCATGAAGGCACTGTGGCTTCCTCCTTGTTCGCCCATGGGACAACTCACTCTGGGAGAATTCAGCTGCCTTGTCATGAGACTTCTACGGAGAGGTCTATGTGGCAAGGAACTGAGGCCTCCTGCCAACAGCCATGTGAACGAGCCAGGAAGCAGATCCTCCAGTCCCAGCCAAGCCTTCAGATGACTGTAACCCTGCCAACCTCTTAACTGTACCCTCACCAGAGACCTTGAGTAAGAACTATCCAGCCAAGGGACTTCCCTGGCAGTCCAGTGGTTAAGACTCTGTGCTACAGGGGGCATGAGTTTTTGATCCCTCGTTGGGGAACTAAGATCCCACATGCCACAAGGCATGGCCAATAACAAAAACAAACTATCCAGCCAAGCCACTCTCGGATTCTTGACTCACAGAAACCTTGAGATAATAAAGGTGCTGAGTGTTGGGGTAATTTGTTATGCAGTAGTAGATAGCTGATACAATAATAGCTCTACAGTGTGTTTTGTTATCTGGTAGGGCAAGTCTCCTTATCATTATTACTGCTATTTATTGAACACATATTGTGTGCCAAGCACTGATTTAAGGTGATAGACAAAAGAAGGAAAATTCCTGCCTCATGGAGCTCATAGTCTGGTGGAAAAGACAGATAATGAACAAGTGAAGAAAGAAATATACAATATGCCGTTCCCTGATGGTCTAGTGGTTAGGATTCGGCACTTTCACTGTAGAGGCCTGGGTTCAATCCCTGGTCAGGGAACTGAGATCCCACAAGCCATGCGCATGGCCAAAAACAAAAAAAAAAAAAAGAAAAGAAAAGAAATATATAATATGAAGTGGAACATGTGTGTGTCATAAATGATCTGAAGAACAGAGCTAGACAACATTGGGTGTTGGGGGGTTTGAGCATAGACCTTAATGGAGTGATTCAGGCATCCACAGTGAGAACATTCCTGGCAGAGGGAAAGGCCAGTGCAAAGGCCCTGAGGCAGGAGTTGTGTGGTTTCTTCAAACAATAGCCAGGAGGCCAGTGTGGCCAGAGTGGAGTGAGAGGAAAGGAGAGGAGGAGGGGAAGGACTGTGATCCATAGGGGAGGTGATTCCAGAAAGGTGACCTTACCTCTGGGGGCACCTGACACCTGCTTCTGAAGGCCACTGTGGGAACTCAGGGAGCTTCTGCCTGTGGTTAGTGGAACGGGTGAGGCTCTTTGGCTGCCCTGGTCCTGTGCAACCTTGAGGGGCTGGGATGACCTCTCTGGACTCTGCAGTGTGTGTCACGCTGGACTGGAGTTGACCAGACTCCCTGCTTGGTTCCCAAAGTCCAGCCTTGGCACCCTGGTGCCAGGCACCCCCTCTTCCCTCCTCCTCTTCCTTCTTCTCACCATCCTCCTCCTCCCTCACCTCCTCCTTCCTATTCTATCCTCATCCCTCCTTCCTCTTTCTCACCCTCCTCCCTCTCTCTCTCCATCCTGAATCAACATTCCAGCCCAGGGGAGAAAAACAGGGCAGGCTTCCTTCCTCTTCCTGGCGGGGCTCCAGAGACTGACTGGGCCATTGTGTGTTTTGGCCTCAAGGTCAACCCTAAACCCCACCCCTGCCCTCCCCATTGCAGAAAGGTTACTTGAGAAAAGGCACCTTGGGTGAGGGGGAGGGATGGGGGAGAGAGAGGCACAGACGGCTCTGGAAGTCTGGCCTGGCTCCCACCTGTGGCTAGTGGAATCTGAGGGCCCAAGAGGACCCCAAGCACCCTCTGGGCTTTGTGGGGGAGGGAGATGGGGAGCCGCTATGAGCCCCTTGGGGCAGAAGAGAGTCCCAGTCTTCAGCCTTCAGTCTGAAAACCTGTTGAGTGATCCTGGGCCAAACCCTGGCCCTGCCCCTTCCTGGCTGAGTGACTTTGGGTAAGTTACCTCCCTCTCTTTGTGCCTTACTTTCCTTTTTTTGTCCAACCGTCCCCGCATCTGGGTCCCCCGACTTGCCAGCTGACAAAAATCACCCAGGCTATTTATTTTAAAAAATCCAGCTTCCAGGTCCCTTCCCTGGAGACACAGATTTCCTGGGCCCAGGCAGAGACCTGGGAGGTGTATTTTTAATAAACAGCTAGGAGACTGGGGAAAGGGGGCCCCAGTTCAAAGGGAGGCTGTGAGAAGCAAGTCAGGGAATCTGTGCTGAGGCCACGTTTCCTCGGGATTCTCTTTTTTTGGCTGCACCATGAGGCTTTCAGGATCTTAATTCCCTGATCAGGGATGGAACCCCACCCCAGGCAGTGAAAGCGCCGAGTCCTAACCACTGGACCTCCAAGAAATTCCTCATTATTTTTTATTTTTAAATCAAAAAAACGTTCAGCATCAGGATTCTGAAAGCTTATACACGGGTATTACTTTTCTTGTAAGCCATTTTCAGGTGATTACAATTGCCCATAAATTGTATTTCCATCCTGTATTCCATAAAATGAGGGAAACCTGTACCGCAGGGTTAATTAAGTCCCCCAGGAAGAAGGTATTATAGAAAAAGGGTTATATTTGGCTTTTCCATCAGCCTGTTGCCCAAACCTAACACCCGAGTGAGTTAAAAAGCATTTATCAAGCATTTATGTAACTAGATTCTTTCCTCGTATTGACTCATTTAATTTTTTCAACAGTCCTAGGAGATGGGTACTATTACTATCTCTGTTTTACAAGCGAGGAAAAGCCACATTGCCTGGAGTCCCTCAGCTTAGGTGGCCACCTCAGCTCCATCTGGGCTCTGAGCCTGCACCCCTGCCTGGCCGGCCCTGCTGAGGAGTGATGGGGACTCCTCAGCTAGCCTCCTCCCAGCAGCTGTGGGAATTATGGAACATGGAGTGGGGTTTTGGCTCTCTGGGCCTCAGTTTCCTCACCTGTAAAATGGAGGAACTGCCAGTGATACTCATGAGGGTTCTTGCAGGAATTCACTGAGATAGAGATACAAAGGAACCAAATCAAAGAGGGGGATTGGACTGCCTGGAGGATTCAGTTCAGAAGCCCAGAGAGGCCTAGTGGGACAGGAGACTTGGTCCTGGGGACATCTGAGCCTCCACACCCTGAGGAAATGGGATCTGGCTTGACCTAGAAAACTGAGCTGCTACCCCCTCCCCTCCTTTGGCCCCTCCCGCTGGCCTCATTCTGCCTTGCACAAAGCAAGCCCCGCTGGAACACAACCCCAGTCTTTCCCAAATCCTGGTTACTGTGTCTGGGGCTATTTCGCTTTGGGCTTAGGTGAGAAAGGCTATTTTGTTCAGCTTGGAAGGTAGGAGTTCCAAGGTATGTCATGGCAGAGCCTACCAGCTGCCCACTGGGATCCATCCTTCCTGTCTTCCTTGAGAGCAGGACCTTGAAGTTCTTTGGAGCAGCAATATACCCAGGGAAAAGACTACATGTCCCAGCCTCCCTTGCAGCTAGGGTGGCCACATGACTAAGAGCTGGTCAATCAGATGTAAGTGGAAGTTGTAGGGTGGGGAAAGTTCCTTAAAAGGGGCACAGTCCATAATGGGGCATGGGGCTTCTTTTACCCTTTGTCCCCCTCTTTCTGCTTCCTGCGTGGAACATGGATGAGGCAGCTGTGACTCCAGCAGCCATCTTGGACCATGAGGTGATCAAGAGAATAGAAGCCCCAAGCTAAGAATGATAGAGCAGAAAGACAGAACGAGCTGTGTCCCTAATGTCACTGTGGACAATCTGCTTGATTACCTTTTATGTGAGAGAGAAATAATCTTCTATCCATGTAAGCTACTCTTACATGTACCAGTTTCTCTTTTATCTTATATATTAATGTCCTCTCTCTTTGTTATTTGTGTTATTTCCAGTCTCTCTTACTAGCCACTGAAGAAAAATTCTAACTGATATATATGTTACTGACTCTCTTGTGAATATGGAGGAGTGGGGAGAATATGGACACTATTTCCCATTTTGGGGCTGTTCCTGTTGTTGGAGTTGAGTATGGGCTTAAATCTATCCTCACTTCCTAGCTGTGCCATTGCCTGGAAACCTCATATTGGAGAACACTGATTTAGCTAATAACTTTCAAACTCCATGGAGCTCCCTTAGTGCCCACTCAGGTGGGGCAGAGTCAGTGGACAGAACTTTTAGCTCTCTCCTTCCTTCGCTGGCCAGAATTGGTCACAGGGCAACCAATAGCTGCAAAGCAGTTGGGGAAAGTGAGTACCTGACATTTTCAGCTTCTTTTATGGGAGGCAGTGCCTGCCATCATGAAAGAGGAGAGGCGAGTGGCTGTTGGGGAACTATTCTCTTCCCTCAATATATATATTTATTGAGCATCTAACCTGCTCTACTTCAATCAGAACAGTTTCTCTTTTATTTTATATATTAGTCTCCTCTGTCTCTTGTCATACTTGCAAAAAGTTTGTCTATTTCATTGGTATTTTCAAAGAACCAGCTTTAGGCTTTATTGACTAACTCTATGTTTTATTTTAGACTTCATCCATTTCTGCTTTTACTTTTCTTAATTCCTTACCTTTTAACTTTGGTTTATTTCATGGACTTTTTCTAGTTTCTTGAGTGGCAACCTTATTTTGCTCAATTTCAAAATCTTTTCTTTTTAGTACTCTCAATGCCTTTAAGCATTTAAGGTTATCATTCCCCCTCCAAGTGCAGCTTTGGCCATATCCCACAGTTTCTCTCTCTCTCTCTCTCTCTCTCTCTCTCTCTCTCTCTCTCTCTCTCTCTCTCTCTCTCTCTCTCTCTCTCTCTCTCTCTCTCTCTCTCTCTCTCTCTCTCTCTATATATATATATATATAATGTTTTCACTGGCAATTGATTCTGGTTGGTATTTTGCATTTTAATTGCTTCTAATCTAAGTATTATTTAAATTTAAGGATATTTTTCAAAAATGTGTAGAAATTAGGTGAGAGAGAGGACTATAGCTTTTGAATTGATATCTACTTTTATTGCATTGCTATTTTAAATAATATATTGACCTACCACGTAATTTCACATTTGAAGAAAGGGCTCTGAGGGTAATAAAATGGTTTGGAAAACTCTAGTCTATCCTAAGTCCACACATTTTTGCTGATGGACAAATTGAGAGTCTAGTGAATCCATAGCAAATGCAGGATTCTAACCCAGATTTTATAACCCTCATTCTGGGAGCCTTTCACCACTCACCATCTCAGCTCAACGTGGCCATCCCCAGAAAGGATCTGTCTTGAAAGTTTCTGGGAAATCTCTCTACTAGGCCTTTCCATCCTTGCCCAAATCTCTCTTTCTACCCCAAGCCTGGAGTCTGCTGTTACCACTTCTGACTAACACCAAGAGTCTCCCCATAGTAGGTCATCCTGGCTGGGTTAGGCTTGCGGCTCATACCCTACTAGTGAGAGGAGTTAGAAGACACACTCCTTCTGGTTCCCGCTCCCTTGCTCTCCACCCCTCAACCCCACCCCTTCTCCATTTGCATTCATTTATTCATAGGGGCTTTTTTGTGTGTTTAGAGGAGGAGGGAGATATTTTTAGGACTGTGCAAGTGATGTTTGAGATACATGGCGTGGGGGGTGGGGGAATCCCAGGACAATGGAGGACACAAAAGGGCATCTTTGGTTAAACGGATGAGGGCCAGAAGATGCTGGAACGCTTCTTGAGAAATTTGGTCATTCTTTGTCCTGTGCACAAATCAGTCCCTGGGTTATGGAGTGAGGCGCAGTGTAGGGGAGGGCCGTGTTCAAACAGGGCAGCTGTTTTGTACCACAGGAGAGGCACTCTTTGGGTCACTGGGAAGCAGGACCCTCAGATATAACCTGGGGAGATGTGGGAAGGGCCTAAGGTCCTGACATCAAGCAGTGGGGGCTGGGAGCCCTGTGCTTTGGGCACCCCTGTGCATGCATGCAGCCAGACTGAGAAAAATCCTGGGTGGGAAAAGAAGCAAGTGTGATGACCAGGAATGGCAGGGCTGGGAGTGGTGGAAGGAGAGGCTGACACAGGCGTGTGTTAACCAGGATGTTTATAGCCTCTGTGGCTCTCCGACAGCTCAGTGAAGGAGTAGGGCCCTGTTGGCTCTAACTCTAGGGTGGAAGCAGGAGAACCGTGAACCATGGTCCTGCATCCTTGCTGGAAGCAAGTGGTCCTCCACTCAGGGGGAGGAAACAAGGAGGGTGGCACGAAGAGCTGGTCTCTCTGGAGGTCTCCAGGGCCATGGTGCTACTCCAGGGCTGTGGGGGAGGATGGGGCACAGGGGTGGAGGAGGCCGTCAGGGAGGTAGGGGACCAGGTCCCCAGTGCCCCCATTCCTTCTGCTCCCCTGCCCAACCCTGGCCTCCCAGCGGCCCCACCCGCCCCATGCTCAGCCTGTGCCAGGTTCAGGTTCAGGAAGGTGGCGTTGGTCCTTGTGCGAGGAAGGGAGGTTGACTGTGAGAAGAGAGACAGAGTGAAAAGGAATTCCGAGGCTTCATCGGGGGTGGCCTGCTGTCATTGACCAGCCTTCTCCCCCCAACGCTGACCCAGGAAACTAGGGTTTGATGAGTGAATGGGGAGGGTGCTAGGGTGTCTGTCAGTGATTGGGTCCCTGATCCTGGAAGCTTCAAGTCTGAGGGAGGGGGGTCACTGTCTTTAACTCAGGGACATGGCTTCTGAGACTTCCTGGTCTGATGGGAGAGGCAAGGCTCCAGGGACATGATTGTTCCTGCACACAGGGAATTTCCAGTCTGAAGAGGGAACACAATTCCCACCACCTAGAAATCTCCATCCTGATGGAGGAGATCGTCCCTATTTCAGTTTGAGAGATTCATTTACCTTCTGAGGGTAGGAATTCTGTTCTCACTCTTATTGTAACGCAAAGCATGAAACATGATCCCCGTTGTCTAGGATGAGAGTTTGAAGAGGGAGGCATGCTCCACCCTCTATACCTCTAGTCTGATGGGAGAGGTAAACGACCATCATTAGCTTATTCCTCCAGTATGGTGGTAGAGGCAATATCTCCTGTGTTTTATGGTCCAGGAAAAAGGATGCCTTACCCTCAGACTACACGCTGTATTTTAAAACCTTTGGTCTGGTGTGCCTCTTACAGAAGAGAGAAGGCATGGAAGCCCCGTTTAGTGTCCCCAGTCTGATGGAGGAAGCCTATCAACTCCTGGTCCAGGTCATCAGTTTGACAGAAGAGGCAAGAGCTCCATTTGGGGAGTCCCAAGCCAGATGGAGAAAGCGGAGCCCCTCTTCTGGGAGCCCTTGTCTGAAAAGAGGCCCCCCTCTCCCCGTCCCCTCCCACACACTCACGGGCCACCTGCAGCTCCACTTCCAGCATCTCAGTCTTGCCCTGCAGCGTGACGGTCTTGAGTGTGTAGCGGCCGGCGTCGGTGAGGTTCAGCTTCTGCACCAGCAGCGAGCAGTTGGCGAAGCCCACCTCCCGGCCTGTGTGCGCGGGGCCTGCGATCCAGTTCCCCGACGGCAGCTGGCTGAGCAGCCGATTGGGCTCAGAGGCAGGCCCACGGTACCAGGCATAGACCAGCAGATCCTTGGGGTAGCCGTGTACGGTCAGTGTCACGTCCTGGCCCTCCATCGGCCTGGTCGGCACCGGCACGATTGTCATGGCGACCACGGCCGCTGGGGAGAGAGCGAGGGGGGCTGGGTCACCTGGGCCTTGGTGGGGCAGAGCGTCCGCCGCCCACCCCCCCAACCAGCTCACCTATGCCTCCCCTGGCTGGCACTCCCCATGCGGGTTGGCGGGAGGGAGACAGAGGAAGGAGGTGACTTGTGTGGTATGGAGGTGGATTTTGTGTCTCAGCGATGCCTGCCTGCCAGGGAGCTGTCTTCACCCGTCAGATTGAGAAACCCCAATGGGGGCTGTCTCTTCCCCCATTAGACTAGGAATTTCCAGCCTTTGGGGGAATATCTCTCCCATTAAACTGGAAGACCCTAGAGGGTTGAGTCATGTCTCCTCCATCAGATTGGAAATTCTCAGAATATGGGGGCCGTGTCTCCCCCATCGGATAGCTGGGAGCTGTGTACTCCAGGTGTTGTCTCTTCTGTCAGCTCAAGAGACCTCAGAATATGGGGGCTATAGTTCCCCATCAGATTGAAAGATTCCAGAGGGTGGGAGGCCATGTCTCCTCCATCAGATTGGAAATTCCAGATTATTATCAGGCTGGGTCTTTCCAGTCAGGCTGGGGACCCCAGAACTTGAATGGGGGCATGTCTATCCCATCAGACTGGAAATTCCTAGAAAGTGGGGGGCTCGTACTCCCCCATCAGATTGGGAGTATCCCAAAGGTGGGAACTGTGTCTCCCCCATCAGACTAGGAATTCTCAAAAAAAAAAAAAAAAAAAAACCATGTCTCCTCAAGACCATGTCTCCCCCATCAGATTACAAAATCTCTTCAAGTGTCTCCTGTGTCTCCTCCATCTGATTGGAAGCTCACTGAGGGTGGCTGTTATGTCTCCTTCATCACTGCTAGAATGGAGTATGAGGCGTTGCCTCTTCTCCCTAACTGGCAGCTCTTGAATAGGGAGGCTATGCTTCCCTGTTTCAAGGCCATCTCTGCAAGGGCAGAGACCATGTCTCCTCCATCAGATCAGTCTCCCCCAGGTGGAAGAAGGGTGGCGTCTCCCTTTCCTCTGTCTCTCCCCTGGCACCTGCCGCAGGGGTGCTGACAGTTTAGGAGGCCGTTGGGGGCACTCTACCCACTCCCTGCACATACCTGCACACCTTGGACACCCCCCATCTTGACCTGCACAGACAGGGCTCTGGACAGCGCCTGAGGTCATCTGGTCCACCCCCCTGTCTCCTGCCAAGACCAGCTGCTAAAGCCCCAGTAGGGTGGGGCAGGAGGTACACTTACCTCTGGGAATGCCATTTCTGCTTTGGGTGAAAGAGTATTATCCACCCTTTGGATGAGGCCCAGCCTGTTAGTAAGAGGGAGGGAGGAGGGAGGGAAGGACCGTTCCCACTGTCCCTGGGAGATGGCGGCCACTTGGGAAGGAACCAAGGCAGAATGAATGAGGCCCTAACGTTCAAAGCCACCATCCCCAGGGGATGAGAAAACGTCCCCTGAGGATCCTGATATCTCTGAGAAAACCAGCTGTGTCTGCACTACCCCCACCGCCAGGTTGTTTAAGGACAGAGGCAAGACAGCGCCTCTCTCGCTGTGTTTTTCCATTTGCCAGCGACTGGCTGTGATTTTCCAGGAGTGCATGCGCACACCGGCATCTGGGCCAGATAACTGGGTTATCGAGTTGGATGTGCTGAGGTTCAGCTGTCTGTTTGGCAGGGAGTGGGTCCAGCCTGCAGCAGCTGTGACAGACTGAATTTAGAACATGGGCACCCGTAGGAAGGGACATCCGAATGTTTTCCCACTCTGCAGCTGCGCGGTTTGGGACATGCGGCCCATTTCTCACTTTGCCAACCCTCAAGGAAGAGAGCCTGATTCGTCAGTTGTTTTCTGGGCGACAAGGCACAGACTTCCTCTTTTTGTCACCTGGATGAAGAGGGTCCACCTGATATGCCACTTTGTCACTGGGCCAACGCATGGGTTGAGAATCTCTCACTCTCCAATCATCTCTTGGGCAAATGGTGGCCTAATGGCGGGTAGAGCAGCCAAAGCTTGAGTCCAACTGGGCCTCCATGGAGAGGGGGGGGGGTTGGTCAGGCTGGGGACGACTCACCAGACAGTTTGACCACCACTGAGGCAGATCCAGAAAGCAGGGTCTTGGGGTTCTTAGCAATACACGTGTACGTGCCCTCCTGGGCTGCCGTCATGCTACTGATGTTGAGGTGGTCTTGGCCATTCTTTAAGGCCCGCCCGTTGAAGGCCCACATGTACTCAGGCTCCGGGCAGGACTGGGACACGCACCACAGCGTGAAGGATGTGTTGAAGTCGACTTTGATGGTGCAGCCCGTGCGGGCGGTGGAATCCTGGAGGATGGCCACGCGTTCTGGGCCAACTGTGAGGGGGGGGAGGGAGAGAAATGGGGCAGTGGAGGGAGAGGGTGGTCGAGGTGGGCACACCCTGGCTTTCTTTCCACCAGGATGGGCCCCTGGGAATATCTGGAGGGAAAAAGAGCTCTGGCCTTTTCGAATCCCACATGGATCTCTAACTCGCTCTGAGATCTTGACAATCACCTTCCCTCTCAGGGGAATCTCAGTTTTCTCTTCTGTAAAAAGAGGGTGTTGGGCCAGACAACATTTCAAGATATTTTTGAAATCTATGGTTCCATTAAAAAAAAAAAAAAAGTCTAAATGGTTTCTGATAAGCCATTCTAAGAGTCTAGAATTCTAGGGTTCCAAGAGCAGATATTTCTATGTTCTAGGATTCTAAGATTCTAGAAATCTATGTTTCTAAGATTCTAGGGTTGGGTGGCTCTAAGGTTTTAGAATTAGATTCTAAGATTCTAAGAACCTCTGCTTCTAGAGTTTCTAGGATTCTCAGAGTCTAGAATCCAGCGCTTCTTAGATCCAGAATGCCCTGGTTGTAGGATTCTAGGTTCTAAGTTTCTCTACATTGCCGGCCCTCGTGTACCTGAGTGACTTCCTTTCTCTGGATGGCACACTGCATATCTGCTGCCCCTGGGAATGACTCCATGCTTTGGTTATGTTTTTAATTTTATTTCCCCTCCCATTCTACCACTCACGCCGTCCCCCCTCCCTTTCAAAACCAGCCAGTCCTGGAGGTATTGATTCAAAGGGAAGGATTATTCAATTTCAAAGGTGGTCTTTCATCCTTAGGAGATGGGTCAAGTGCATTTTATGGGGAATCCCTGGTTTCTAACCCCAGCTGGCCTACTGACTCACTGCATGCCCTTGGGCACTCTCTCCTGGCCTCAGTTTCCCCATCTATGGGGTTGGGGCACTGGGTATCTCTGCAGGGGCTGGGCCAGGAGGACTCACAGTACACGGTCAGGTTGATGGGCTCGCTGCGGCTGACACTGACCGGGTTCCAGACCTCACACTGGTAGGCTCCGGCCTCCTCCCTGCGGATGCCGTGCCGGGTCAGCACCCGGCCATCAGGGGACAGGCCGAGGCGGACGGCGATGGGCAGGGTGTCGCCGTTGAAGAACCAGCGGACCTCGGCGGGGCTGGGGCTGCTGCATATCAGGCGCAGGGTGTCCCGGCGCTCCACCAACGCCGTGCTGTTGGTCATGACCACAGGCTGGGCCAGGATCTCTGTGGGGCAACAGACAGAGGGGGAGGGGGCCGGGCACTGCCTGCTTCCAGGGCCTCCCCCTCCCCAGGCAGGGGGCATGGCTGGATCCCGGTGGTGCCCCTGAACCCCCAGCCAGAGGGGCAAAGAACAGGATGAGAGGCAGGTTTAATCCCAGAAGCCATCTGGGAGGAGGTGAGCATTTTAATGTTATTTTAGGTCAGTTTTTTTTTTTTGATGGTTTTAATATTTTTTAGAGTTTCTTTTTTGTTGTTGTTGTTTTTTTTAAAAGAAGGAGTGGGAAGGAGATGGGAAAGCCGAGCTGGGGAAAAGGGGGCTCTGGGGGGTGTCTCACCATAGACCTGCAAGTGTCCGTAGCCCACCTCCGTCTGAAATTGCCTGTTGAGAGTCTGCAGGATGTAGGTGCCCGAGTGCCCGGGCAGGGCGCCCTGGATGTTCAGGCTGCCGTCGGGGCGCACAGCCTCCCGCCCCGTGTGGGCCGGGCCAGGGGTCTCATCGCCTGTGCTTACGATGTAGCTGGCCACCAGGTAAGACAGACTGAGCGTGGGCCCCGCATACCAGTTGTAGGCAAGCAGCTCCCCTGAAAGCCCTTGGACAGCCAGTGTGACGTTGTCGCCCTCGGCTGGCTGGGCAGGCTCGGAGGTGATAGTGATCTCGGCCCCCGCGCTCAGGAAAGCGGCTGAGGAAAAGGAGCCAGAGGGGTGGGATGAGGTGGACTTGACCGCTCCCCACGTTTGATGGAGGAGGAGACGTGGCTCCTGGCACATGTGTTCCTACCACAAGTAAGTGCTCAGTAACTGTCAGCCAGGTGTGGAGTCTCAGTCCTGGGGAGGGGGCTGTGATCTGAGGATTGGATTTGATGGGCTGTGCTAAGGATCTAGCCTAAGGCTTTGCTCATAGCAAGCTCATAGCACACTCTCAGCCTGCAGGACCTTGGATACCACCCAGAGGGTTCCCCCCACCCCACCCCACCGCTGTGAGAGTCACTAGTCCTCCACTTACGAGATCAGGCTGCCTCGTGTAGCCCCTGGGCCCCGACTCCCGGTCCAGCGCCCTTCCTCTGCCTCTCCAGAGGCAGAAAGTAGGGCCGTGATTAATACACTCTACCCCTTCTGTTCTCAACCCAACAGATAAGCCCCAAACCTGACTAGCTGGTTGGGGCTGCCTGGGTTTGAATTGTGTGTGGTTGCCTGGATTGAGAAGCCGCGGCGGTTCTCACGTAAGAAGTGCTTACATGCTTGGCTTGGTTTCTGGTACTTTCCGTGTCGATAAAGGCTGACTATGAGCGAGGCCTCTGCGTCTAGCACTCAGCCCTGCCGCTTTCCGGCTGTGTGACCCCGACCGGTGCCTTGAGCTCTCTGAGCCTCAGGCTTCTGGTCTATGGAGTGGGGGGTCATGGGTGGGCCTTCTTCATAGGGTGGTTACGAATACGTGGAAAGCATTTAGAACAGCACCCAGCAAGCACTAGTAAACGCTGCTTGGAATGACCTTCAAACGACCCCAGGAGTTAGGCCCATTTCATAGATGAGGAAACTGAGGCTGAGAGGAGGAAGGCAATTTCCCAAACCACAGCCTGAGGGAGGGGCAGAGTGGCTGGTTACAACTTGCTCTAGTTAAGGCTTCCAGAGCTCAGTAAGAGTTTGCCACGTGAATGAAGGCATAGCAGTGGCTCCCTTGCCCTAGCGTACACCCCGCTCTTAGAAATCTCCAAAGTCCACCCTGAAAACCTCTCTGGGTGACGGTCCCCGGCCTGCCCCACACTGGTGACTCTTAGTGGAGCAAATTGTGCCTGCGTGAAGCAGAGCTGTCCTCCCGACGTGCTGGATTTCTGGCTGACACCTTCCCTCCCCAGGCCGGGGATCCCCTCCCTTCCCCGAGGCCGTGGGGGGCTGAGGTTCTGGGGGCGCCATTCTCGCTCACCACTGAGGAGGAGCCAGCCGCATCTGGTCAGCACCATCTTTCACCCCAAACCCAGCTCTTGGAGACAGCGGTGTTGGCGGCCCGATGCTCCGAGACCCTTCCTGGTTGGGGTTTGGCTCCGTCTGGCGCCGGACGTGGGAGGGTTCGGTGATTTGGAGCCGGGGGAGATCACCTGAATTTGGAGGGATCGAGTCACCGAGGATCTGGGGCCCCGTTTGGGTACCAGAGCAGGTGTGGCAGGCACGGGCCAGGGGCCACGACCTGGCCAGGCCTCCTGGGGCACTGCCTAAACTTCTTTGTGCCGAGGGCCCAGGTTTGGTACCAGGAGAAGAACCAGGTCATCGGGGAGGAGGAAGGAGGGGCAGGGGAAGATTTTAAGGCAGTTCTTACCCACGGCCCAGTCCCTGGTCTCCCTGGTGAACTTGGGGGTCACCAAGGGATAAAACCCATCTGTTGTGACTGCCGTTTTCCCAGCCCCAAAGCTGTGGGTGACCTTTAGGTGTCATCTCGGTGGTTGCCCTGTGACGTGAGCACTGTCAGAAGCCCCACTGGCAGATGGGGAAACTGAGGCACCAGGTAAGGGCTCTGACTTACCCAAGTTCTTACAGGCGGGGAGGCCTGTGTGGCTCTATTTCCAAAGCCACACAGAAGGGAAGGCTGATGGCTGCACACTTCCTTTGGGGCTCTGCTTCTTGGCCTCCTGCGTGGGGCTGAGAAATCCACATTCTCTCTCTTCTCCTCCTGAGGCCTTGTTCTTTCTATATGTCAAATGGGTGTATGTGGAGACTTTGGGGCTAGAGAGAGTCCAGTTTTGACCTTGGCTCTGCGCTTACTGGAAGTGGGGCTGGGAGCAGCCCTTTCCTGAGTCTCCATTGACTGCTCTGAAAAAGAGGGATGGTGTGGCCCCTACTCAGGGTTGTTGAGAGCAGATGCTACATGTCAGGAAGTTAGCCAGCACCAGGCAGAGTCGGGTCCCAAACATGAGGTGTGGTTGACGTTACTGGACCTCGCTCCACTGTTCCTAGCTTCCATGACCCAGGGCAAGTTATGGAGCCCACTGGGCCTCAGTTTCCTCATCTGTAAAATGGGAGTCGTGATAGTACACTCCTCATGAACTGTTGTGAAGAATGAAGTGTGAAATACTTACCACGATGCCTGGCCCTGAGCAAGCCTCAAGAAATCACTCATTCATTTATCCTACAAATATTTAGTGAGCTTAGATTGTCTGCCAGGCACTGTCCTAGAGGCTGGTAGGTAAAATCCCTGCCCTCACAGGGGCTGACATTTGCAGGGTAAACAAATAAACAAAGTCTATTTCACATTGGATGGAGGTAAGTGCTTCTGGGGGGGGGAAAATAAAGCCAGGAAGGGACTTTCCTGGTGGTCCAGTGATTAAGACTCCGTGCCCCCAATGCAGGGGCCTGGGTTCAATCCCTGGTGGGGGAACTAAGATCCCGCATGCCACTCAGTAGGGCCAAAAAAGAAAAAGAAAGAGAGAAAAAAAGCCAGGAAGGGGGCTGGGGATTTTGGAGTCGGGGGCAGAGTGGGGTCGGTCAGGGAGGATGTCTCTGGGAAGATGATGCTGGGCAGAGGCCATGGAGGAATCTGGGGGAAGAGCATTCTTGACAAACGTGCTATTATCGGTATCTTAATAGCTTCTGGGTCCTGGTTTCTCCAAGGCCCGAGCATCCTGCCTCTGGGCAGTGGGCCATACCTGTGGCTCACCTGTCCTGGTTTGCTCCTCCAGCACCTCGTCCTGAGCTGCCCTGGCAGGGAGGGGCTCTGACGCGGGGGTAGTGTGAGGTGAGAGGGGTGGGTGCGGCCAGGTGACTTGTGGGTGACCTGGCGCCTCCTACTGCCTCCACCCCTCCTGTGACCTCAACTCACCCTTCTCTGTCCTGGCCCAGCCCTCTCCCCTGAGCCCGGGACCTCGTCCTAAGTGTCATTCAGGATGCCTCCCCCCCTCCCTCGATGTCCCTGGGCACCTCTCCCTCACCCTGTCCCAAACTGACCTCGACAACATCTTCCCCCAGACCCGCTCCCCCTCCCGTCCTCTTATCAGGGATTGGCGCCACCATCCACCGTCACTGGGACCGAGAGACTGGGCCTTGTCCCTGAAGTCCAATCCCCCTCTGCCCACCGCATACCATGCCCTATCACGCCTGCCTCTTAAATGCCCTGTGTGCCTTTGTCTTCCTCCCCATGGCCCCTGCCCTGGTCCAGGTCTCCCGCCCACCTTGTCTGGCTTCCCCTCCCCAACTCCTCCCTGGTCTCTGGCCCTGGTTTGGCCCCCTCGTGGTGCCCAGAACCTGCTATGGCTCCCCAGTACCCTCAGGAGAAAGCCCAGCTCCTCACCGTGGCCCTGCATGGCCTGGCCCCTGCCTGCCTGACCAGCCTCACGGAACGTCCCTTCCTTCTGGGAACTCTCTGCTCCAGTTATTCTGCCTCACTGGCGCTCTCTCTACCCAGCACACCCCTGCTTCCCTCTGCTCTATTCCATTGCCTATTCAAACTCCTCCTCTTCCAGGAAGCCCTCCTTGACTCTCAGACTGGGTTAGGTGCACCCCTCAACCCCAGTCCCAGCCCTGACCACCCTGGGTCCTTACTGTCAGGGGGTTGGTCTGTTTCTTCAAATGGACTGTGAATCGTGGGAGGGCAAGACCAGGGCTGTTGTGGTCACCACCGTGTCCCCAGCACTGCCCAGCACAGGATCGGATACAGAGCAGAGGCTGAGAGAGTGTTTGTGGAACTGGACACCAGGGGTAGGTGGCACAGAGAGAGGAGTCTCCAGGGAGGTCCAGATTTCTGGTGATTTGCCATCTGGCTGAGGAGCGAGAAGAGTTGTGGCTATTAGAGACTTGGGGGCAGATCCCGGCTTTTGTCCAGACTCCGCCATGGCTCCGTACCACCCACAGCATCACACTGACCCTTCTCTGCTGTCCTTGCCCTTCCCGATCTGCTCCCAGCCTTCACCTCCCCAGCCCTTCCTCAGGTGCTCCCGGACACGAGCCCAGATATTTGGTCCAATTGAGCCCTGCAGTTTCTTGAACACCTACTATGTGCCAGGCCCAGCGGGCAGAAAGTAAACCTGGCTACCCTGGGCAGGGGTCATTGCCTGTCTGGGAGGTGGGTGGTGGGTGATCATGACACTGACCTCCCTGGGATTCCTCTGAGAGTGAGGGACAGCAGGCGTGTGGAAGGCTCAATGCTGTGCCTGCCCCAAAGTGGGCACCGGGTACGTGGGGGCCATTGTTCACTCATCTTTTAACAAACGTTTACTGAGCATCTACCAGGTGCCGGGCACTGTGCTAGGCACTGGGTTATAGCCACGAATAGGACAGACAAAAATCCCTGCCCCATAGCACTGACCTTTTGTTTGGGGAGATACTCAACTGACAAACACAAACAGGTATAATATATCAGGTGGAGATAATGCTATGGAGAAGAAGAAAGCAGGGGAGGGGATGGAGGTGTCTAGGACACTGTTTCATGTAGGGCCGAGAGAAGATGTTTTAGGAGGCGACACTGGAGTAGAGACTCCATGGGGGAGCTGTGCTGAATCTGGGGGAAAGAATTCCAGGCGAAGGGAAGAGCAAGTGCAAAGGCCCTGAGGCAGGAGTGTTTTGGTGAGTGTGAGGCTGGTGTGGCTGGAGCAGAGTGAGTGAGGGCAGAGAGGGAACAGGGGCGGATCCTGCAGGGCTCTGTGGGCTGCAGGAGGACTTCGGCTTTTACTCTGAGATGGGAGCCCTGGGAGGGATGTGAGCAGAAGAAGGATAGGAGCTGACTTAGGTGTCAATAGGATCTTCTGGTTGAGTGTGGGGAACAGACTGTGGGAGGTGAGGGCAGATGCTGGGAGGCAGTGGGGTGACTGCAATAGTCTAGCCGTGCTGTCCAGTATGGTAGCCACTACCATTAGCTTATCCGAGTTTAGATGAGCTGTGAGTGAAAAGTATATACCAAAGTGGTGAATATTTTGTAATGTATAGGCGTATTGAATCACTTTGCTGTGTACCTGAAACTAACATGGTGGTGCAGGTCAATTTCACTTCCTGAAAGAAGAGAAAGGACACGTAATCACAGTTTCCTAATAGGTTCTGCAACGAACAACATTTACATTGTTATACCGGTGATATAATTAAAAGTATGATAAAATTTTGGGGAGAGGATGAGAGGAGAGGTGGAGGTATTAAAACTTCATCTCATAACATCTACAGATTAAAATTTTTTTCTCTTCTTCTTATTGTATCTATAGGAGATGATAGATTTAACTAAGCCTATCGTGATAATCATTTCATAATATATGTAAATCAAATCATCATGCTGTACGCTTTAAACTTATACAGCGATATATGTCCATTTTTTCTTTCTTTTTTCCTTTTGGCCGAGCTGTGTGGCTTCTGGGATCTTAGTTCCCCGACCAGGGATTGAAACCAGGCCCTCCGCAGTGAGAGCAAGGAGTCCTAACCACTGGACTGCCAGGGAACTCCCTAGGTCAACTTTTCTTAATAAAACTGGAGAAAAAAGATTCTGAAGGTGAAAAAAAAAAAGACAACCCACTGAATATTGAAGACTTGTTGCAGACACACACACACAAAGAATGCAAAATAGATTGTTCACTTTTTATATTGAGTCCATGTTGAAATGATAACATTTTGCCTAGGTTGGGTAAAATAAATTCATTTCACCTGTTTCTTTTTACTTTTCTTCACGTGATACTAGGACATCTTAAAGTGTATATGTGGCTCACATCGTATCTACTGCGTGGCCCGGGACCAAACAAGAGGTGGTGGACCAGAGAGAAGAGAAGTGGCCAGGTTGTTGGTATATCTTACTAATGATTCATTATCCACGTTGACATTGCTGGCTTTCCCTGTTAGCCAGCATCACCCTCCCTCCCTGAGAACCCATTTTGCAGACAAGGAAACTGAGGCTCAGGCCTTAGCTTCAGGAGGTTAGAGTGGGTAAGTCGTTATCTTCTCCGCAGCCGGGGACAAGTTTCTCTGACCTTGTTTTGTCAGCTCTGTCCCCCAACCCCGGCTCTCTTTTCTCACCAGCCACATCATTAATGCCCTAGGGAGTGGGAGGTGACCTGGGACGCCTCATTCTGTCTCCCTGCTGAGACCCCGCCCACTACTGACTTAATATTTGTAAGATGGCCTGGGCTCCCGTGGCAGGACCTTTGTCCTGTCCTCCTGGGCGAAGCTGAAGCGGGTTTCTGGACCCCCCTTTTCTGTTCCCCTTATCTCTTCAGAGGGAGGCTGAGGGAGATGCAATATTTACTCATGGATCTGACTTCAGGGTGTGGCTTCCTGTGCCGGCCTGGCAAGGTCTGGCCTTGGTCCTGGGGAGGCTGTTATGTCCCCTTAATTCCTCACCCTCGAAAGAACACCCAGGCTACTGTACCAGAGGGAACAGTGGATTGGAGGGGCAAGCCTCAGACCTTCCGCACGGGCTGCTCCTTTTGGCTGGATACCCGGCCCTTCCCCCACTCCTTGTCCCCATTCTCACCTCATTCACCTGGGTTTTTCCAAGTCATTCAATCATTTAACAAATATTTATTGAACACTGACTATCTGCCACGCTGTGCTGGGCAGACAGGCAACAACCCTTTCCTTGTGGGGCTAAATCCTATTGGAGGGAGACGGGCCATAATCAAGAAACTGATAGAGTGTATCATGTCAGGTGGAGATAAGTGCTATAAAAATATGAAATAGGGCAAGAGGATTGGGAGTGGCAGGGATTGCTCTTTTCGTAGGGAGGGGTCAGGGAGGGCCTTTCTGAGGAGGTGATGTTTGAGCTGAGACCTGAAGGAGGTGACCGAGGGGGAATGTGACGATCTGGGGGAAGAGTGTTTTGGCAGAAGTCTCGGCAAGTGCAAAGGCCCTGAGGCAGGAAGGTCTTGGACGAGTGTGAGGATGGCAAGAGGCCGGTGTGGCTGGAGCTGAGTGAGGGAGGGGGATAGTGGGAGGAGCTGGTTATAGAAGGAGCAGGAAACCCAGAACAGGGCGCTTTGGACGCCACGAGGTGGCCCATTATAGATGAGTCAGGTGATGGTAAGGTCCAGCTTGTGGTATGAGAGCCAATGAGGGACAGAAGGGAAGGGTCTAAGTGTGGGGTGAGGGGCTGCAGGGGGAGAGGTTGGTACATGTGAGGGCCTGGGCTTTTCAGGAAGGTGGTCGAGGGCAGGAAGTGAAGGGCAGAATTCGGGAGGTGGAGGGGAGCAGAGAGAGTGCCACGGTTCTCTGGGGACCCCCAAAGGGCCAGAAGGACCTGGGAGGGGTGACCTGGCTAGGTATCCTTCCTCTCTGGGCCTCATTTTTCCCATCAAGAGTATGGGATGGGTTGGACTTGGGTTTAGAGTTATGGTTAAAAGCAATTTAAAAGCCATATTTTATTCTGGAAAACTTCCAAAGTTTACACACTCATCAAGGGCAGAGCAATGGCCTTCCCCCCACATCCATCACCCAGCTTGAGCCCATCTTATTTCCTCTCCCCTACCCATGATCCTTTCTCATTTATTTGAAAGCAAATTCCAGCCATGGTATCCTTTTATTCAGAGATACTTCAGCCTGTATCTCTAAAAGATAAGGACTCACGGAAAAACAAAACAAAACAAAAACCAACCCTCACAATGTCATTATTTTGCCTAAAATGTGAAAACAAAATCAACAAGGAACAATTCCTTAGTATCTTCAATACCCAGTCAGTGACCAAATTTCCAGTCATCTCCTAAATGTCATAATCGCTTTACCAGCTTCACCGAGGCATACTTTTCATCCCATAATATTCACCTTGCACAGCCATTCCCCAAATCTAGTTTTAGAACCCTTTCATCACCCCCAAGGGTTTCCTGGTGCCGAGATCCAAAAATGGTGCAGTATTTTGAAATGTTTGCTTCATCCATGCAACGCTTTCCTCAAGCGAAATCCTCCATGGAGCCCCAGTGTGTCCAGCAGATAAAAAGACCTCGGTCTCAACACAGCCCACTCCCCCAGATACAGAGACAAGCCTGCACTCTCATCAAAGGTGTGAAGGGTGGTGAGGGGGCGTTTGCACCTCTGAAGCCAAGCTACCCACACCATGTGACCCCGGCAGACTCTTTCAGAGTGCAATGTCCTTTGGCACACAAAGGGGTTGAATTTGGGAGAGAAGGGTTTTCCCCATGAATCATAATCACCCTTGGTCATGGCCCAGTCCACTTCCTTCCCCACGCAGCCACTTCCTCGTTTGTAAAACAAGGAGCCACAGCCCTGAGAATCTAGACATGCCGATGGACTCACGGGAAGTAGGTAGTGGTGGGCAGTGACCCCTGGTGGGTAGAGATGGGGTGGAGAGAGTCAAGGAGCCTGGGAGCTCCCAGTCCCAGCCAAGGACATTGGTCTCTTCCTAATTGGGCCAAACACTGAACCCACCATCAGCGATACCTCCTTTGGGTTAAGCATTGCCCTGTCCTTGGTGCCCTTTGCTTAGCCACACAGATCCCAACTAAATTTTAGTGGGTGTGGGTTACATCTTGGTCCCTCTTCCTTTCAGACTGGAAACGTGCACAGGATAAAGCTTGGATGCTAGCAAGACTTTGGTTCCATTCCCAGTTTGTCCCTTGACAGCCTGTGTGACCTGACTTCTTTTTTTTTTTTTTTTTTTTCTCCCTGGCTGTGTGTGGCATGTGGGACCTTAATTCCTGGACCAGGGATCGAACCCGTGCCCCCCGTGGTGGAAGCACAGAGTCCTTAGCACTGGACCGCCAGGGAAGTCCCTTATCTGACCTTTCTTAGCCTCAGTTTCTGCATCTGTAAAATAGGGATAATCATGGTACTTGCCTTATGAAACTGTTTTGCGGATAAAATAAATACGTAAAGCACTTAACACAGTGCATGACGTTTGGTAAATGCTCAAGAAACGCTTATTATTAATTATTATTACATTGGCTTCCATATTGCCTCCCCCACTAGACTCTGAGCTCCCTGAGAGTGGGGGCTGGTCTGGTGCCCAGTTGAGTTCATTTGACAGAGCTTGGTGTATAGTAGTTGCTCAATAAACATTTGCCAATGAATGAATGGAGATGCTGGGCACAGGAAGGGAAGGATATAGGTAATGAGAATCCACACATGTTCACTTATTCCACACGCATTCCTGGAGCCCCTGCCCTGTGCTGGGTGGTGCTGGGACCCATTGGGTGACTGAGGCAGCCCCCTCTGGGGGCTCACAGTCCAGTGGGGAGATAAGCCCATCTCCAGACAGTGACGACCCAGAGTGGGCAGGGCTGGGGTGGATATAAACTCAGAGGTGGGGATCTGACCCAGCTTGGAGTGAGGGAGGACTTCCTGGAGGAAGAGGCATCTGAGCTGAGACTGGAGGATGAATACGGACTTGGGGCAGGTAGAGTGAAGTGATGTGGCTCCGGGCATGGAAGGGAATAATATGCGAGATTCTCGAAGAAGTTCAGTCCCTCAGATCACAGTCCACAGGGTGGAGGTGAGGGACAGGGGTCTGAGAGGTAAGGCTGAGAGGCCCCCCAGGAGCCAGACCTGGCAGTCAGTTGAAGACTGTGGTGAGGAGCCTGGACTTTAAGGGCACTGGGGAGCCACGGACGGTTCTGAGCAGAGAGGGGCAGCGTCGGGTTTGGGCTTTAGAAAGATCCCTTGGGCTGTCTTGTGTTGGGAGGATTGGAGAGGGCAGGAGACCAGGTAGGAGGCTGGGGAGGCAAAGGGAGAAAAAACGGCAGCCTGGCCCAGGGCTGGGCTGTAGAGAGGAGGGGGTAAGGTCCAGCTCAGGCGACTAGTGGGCAGGGTCCAGTGCCTGCCCCAGTGAGACCGAGGGAGGGATGCGCCCATGTTTCGGGGCCTGGGCAGCTGTGTGGACTCTCTGGGAGCCCCGAAGGGTAAAGAAAGGGGCAGAGGCTGGAGGCAGGTGAATGCGGGACACCACGCGGCCAGGCCCTGGTCCGTGGGTCTGCGTGGCTCTCTGCTGCCCCCTGCTGGCGCCGCCTTGAGTTGTGTCTTGCCTGCAAGTCTGGCAACCAGGACGGATCCAGCAAAGCCCAAACCCAACCAGTGACAAAAGAAGACATTTCCTGGGCGACCATACTGCAGGATGCACTCGCGTTCACTGTCCCCAGTCCTACATCCCGGGTCTCCAGCTGCCTTCCCCTGCTGACACACTGAACTGAATTCAAGACTGTCCTCCCAAACCCTTCCCTTTTCTTTCTTTCTTTTCTTTTTTTTTAAACAGTGTTATTGAGATGTAATTCACATATCATACAATTCACCCATTTCAGGTGCACAGCTGAATGTTTTTAGTATGTTCCTAGGGTTGTGCAACCATCACCACAATCTTAGAACGTTTCCATCACCCCCAAAAGAAACCTTGTCCCTGTTAGCAGTCACTCCCCATGCCCCCTCCCTCCCAGGCCCTGGCAAACATTAACTGGCTTTCTGTTTCAATGGATTTGCCTATTTTGGACATTTCATATGAGTGGAATCATACACTACGTGTTTTTTTGCGTCTGGCTTCTTTCACTTAGCATAATATTCTCGAGGTTCATCCACGTTGTAGCACGGATCAGTGTTTCATTCCTTTTTATGGCTGAGTAATATTTCACAGTATGGATAGACCACTTTTGCTTATCCATTCATCTGCTGATGGACAGTTGGGTTGTTTTCAATTTTCAGCTATTATGAATAATGCTTCTATGAACATCTGTGGACAAGTTTTCGTGTGGACGTATGTCTTCATTTCTTGCAAACCTGGTCCTCTTGCAGTTTGAACGCCACCACTGTCTCCTACCCCTCACTGGCAAACCAGGCACCTGGGGGTTCCTCTGCTCTAGTACCCCAGCTTCCTCAGCACCTGTGGCATTCTTCCTCATAGCATCATTCCCCACTGGACGTTACATTCGATGCTGTTTGTTGTCAAATATCTGGGGGTAGGGGTCTCTGTGTGTGTTGTTCATGGCTATCTCCTCAGAGCCTAAAACAGCTGCACACAGTAGGTGGTCAATAAATATTGAATTGATGAAGGAACACATTATTTTATTTTATTATTATTATTATTATTTGCGGTACGCGGGCCTCTCACTGCCGTGGCCTCTCCCATTGCGGAGCACAGGCTCCGGACGCGCAGGCTCAGCGGCCATGGCTCACGGGCCCAGGCGCTCCGCGGCATGTGGGATCCTCCCAGACCGGGGCACAAACCCGTGTCCCCTGCATCGGCAGACGGACTCTCAACAACTGCGCCACCAGGGAAGCCCCAGGAACACATTATTGACAACACCCTTCTCCCTCATCCCACACATCTAATCCAGGACAAAATTCTATCAGTGTTTCATTCTAAATATCTTTCAGCTCTGTGCACTTCTTCCCCAGCCAACCTCACCACTCTGGTCCAGCACTTGCTGAATGAATGAATGAGCCATTGAAGGAATAGATGGGGGAGGGCAGGCCTGCCTGGAAATTTCTCTCAGGAAAGCATAGTGGTTGAGTGTGGGCTCCGGTGTGAATCCTGATGGTGTATTGACTGGGCTGTTCATACAAATTTTGGTTCTCCCTATTCTGGGAACGTGGTTGAATTGTACCTGCCCAGCCCTCTTGACATTAGATTGTGCCATGTGACTTTCTTTGGCCAATGAAATGCGAGTAGGAGTGTCACTTCTGGGTGGAAGCCTTTAAAAACCAGTGCATGCTTTGCCAGGTTCCCTCCCGTTCCCTGCATAGTAGGGACAGTCCCTCTGTCAGCCTGGTTCCTGAATGAGGAGATGTGACACAGAGCTCTCCTGACCCTTGTCACGCCTGCCTACCTGACATGAACACGTAGCATGAGCAGGGAATGAGCCTTTTGATGTTCTAAGCCATGGAGAGTGTGGGGCTGCTTGTTACTGCAGCATAACCCAGCTCATCCTGACTGCAACACTGGCATTTCCTATACTTGGTGTGTGATCTTGAGGCAGTCACTTCACCTCTCTGAGTCTCGATTTCTCCATCTGCAAAATGGGAAGATAATAGTCCCGCCTCCCAAGGCTATTCGGAGAACTTAAGAAATTCAGACATGGACAGGTATAAAGGCCAGGCCCTCTTCACTGTAGCTGTTATCATTATATTTAAATCTGGTTTTGTCGTGGTGAAGGAAGAAGGAATGGTAGCCATTTCCTAGGCTGTAGTAAGATCCTATATTAGTCTGCTAGAGTGGCCTTGACAAAATACCACAGACTTGATGGCTTAAACAACAGTTATTTTCTCACGGTTCTGGAGACTGAAAGTGCAAACTCAAGGTGTTAGCAGGCTTGGTTTCTCCTGAGGTCTCTCTCCTCAGCTTGCAAAGGACTGCCTCCTTGTTATGACTTCACCTGTTTTTTTCTCCACACATATGCATCCCTAGTGTCTCCTCGTCCTCTTCTTTTAATGGTATTTTTAATTTTTATATTTATTTATTTTTTTGGCTGCACCATGTGGCTTGTGGGATTATAGTTCCCTGACCAGAGATCGAACCCGGGCCCCCTGTAGTGATAGCACTGAGTCCAAACCACTGGACCACCAGGGAGTTCCCTCCTCCTCTTCTTATAAGGCCACTAGTCATACTGGATTAGGTTCCCACCCTATGACCTCATTTAAATTTAATTACCTCTTTAAAGGCCCTACCTCCAAATAGAGTCACATTGGGGGTTAGGGCTTCAACATGAATTTGGGGGGACACAATTTATTGTATAACAAAGCTGGTACCAAGTGAGCTAGAAGGCATGCAGTCAGGCTCAAAGAGCTTACTCTTGAAAGTATTGCCATCTTGGAAGTGAGGGTTGACTGATTTTAACAGGATCTCTCTGGCTGCTGAATGGGAAACAGACCATGGGGGCAGGAGTGGAAGCAGAGAGACCAGGCGGAAGCTGTTACATTGTGAATGAAAACAAAACTGTACAGGGCTTCCCTGGTGGCGCAGTGGTTGAGAGTCTGCCTGCCGATGCAGGGCACACGGGTTCGTGTCCCGGTCCGGGAAGATCCCACATGCCGCGGAGCGGCTGGGCCCGTGAGCCATGGCCGCTGAGCCTGCGCGTCCGGAGCCTGTGCTCCGCAATGGGAGAGGCCGCAGCAGTGAGAGGCCTGCATACTGCAAAAAACAAAACAAAAAAACTGTACAGCCCAAGGTAAGTTGAAAGTGGGAAAATAAAGTGAAACAGTGGTTTAGACTTGTAGCTCTATATGGTCGCTGATTTTCTCTTTGTAAAAGTTAGCAAGTATTAGAAAGGCATTAAAGGCCGACTAGAATCTGATCGAGACTTTCATTTGCCACTATCAGAATCATGCCAAAAGAGTAGAAAAAGGAATTCTTTTCACCATGTGATTCAAAGCTTTAAAAATATCATAACTTTAGGGACTTCCCTGGTGATCCAGTGGTTAAGACTTCACCTTCCAATGCAGGGAATGAGGGTTCGATCCCTGGTCAGGGAGCTAAGATCCCACATGCCTTGTGCCCCAAAAGACCAAAAAACATAAAACAGAAGCAATATTGTAACAAATTCAATAAAAGACTTTAAAAATGGTCCACAACAATGAAAAAAATCTTTAGGGCTTCCCTGGTGGTGCAGTGGTTAAGAACCCACCTGCCAATGCAGGGGACACAGGTTCGAGCCCTGGTCCGGGAAGATCCCACATGCCGTGGAGCAGCTAAGCCCATGCACCACAACTACTGAGCCTGTGCTCTAGAGCCCGTGCTCTAGAGCCTGCGCGAGCCACAACTACTGAGCCCACATGCTACAACTACTGAAGCCCTCGTGCCTAGAGCCCGTGCTCCGCAACAAGAGAAGACACCACAATGAGAAGCCCACACACCGCAACGAAGAGTAGCCCCCACTCAACGCAACTAAAGAAAGCCCGTGTGCAGCAACGAAGACCCAGCACAGCCAAAAATAAATAAATAAAAAAGCTCTAAAAATATTATAACTTTAAAAAAACATCAAAATTAACAATTTTTTAATTTGGAAATATTTCAGACTTATAGAGAATCATTGGCTTTATTGGAAAGAAAGCTGGTCAGAGGCTCAGGATACGTGGTGTCTAGTTTTTGTTCTGGAGATTACAAGATATTCAGGTAGGCTTCCTATCGTGGGAACTTTTCACCATTCACGGCCCAGTTCTATGCCATTTTGCAGTCTCTAAGGCTTAGTTTGCTCTAGAGACTATGGCAAACTGTGGCCTGTGGGCCAACTCTGTCCCATCACCTCTTTTTGAATCACCTGAGCTAAGAAAGATGTCTAGCAGGGATGGCTTATGTGCCTCCACTACCTTTGATATGACTGTGGCAGACATTGTTAATCAATCACAGTATCCTTTCCCACTGAACTTAGATGTGACCCCCACCTCCTCTCCCACCAAGTTCTCTAGTGCCTAGAGCAGTGCCTGGCCCATAGCGGGCCCTCAACATATATGTGTCGATTTACTGATCGGAACTGGGCTGGGAGGTGAAAGCTGTCTGTCTCTCCCCACCCACCCAAATTAGAATGTATTCGGAGAAAGACAAATAGAATCGTGAAGGTCAAGAAACTAACACACAAGGAAGAGTTGAGGGAGGAGACAAGATTGCTGCTTTCATTTTCTGGGGATTACCGAGTGGCAGTGAAATTAGACATTTTACCTGCAACCAGCTCAGAATCAAGGTCAGGAGACAAAGTTCTGAAGAGACTGATCTCATGAGGAAGGAATTTTTCATGAATAGACTGTCCCCTGGGGAAACAGTCCCCCTCCCAATAAAAGACTTTAAAAATGGTCCACAACAATGAAAAAAATCTTTAGGGCTTCCCTGGTGGTGCAGTGGTTAAGAACCCACCTGCCAATGCAGGGGACACAGGTTCGAGCCCTGGTCCGGGAAGATCCCACATGCCGTGGAGCAGCTAAGCCCATGCACCACAACTACTGAGCCTGTGCTCTAGAGCCCGTGCTCTAGAGCCTGCGCGAGCCACAACTACTGAGCCCACATGCTACAACTACTGAAGCCCTCGTGCCTAGAGCCCGTGCTCCACAACAAGAGAAGACACCACAATGAGAAGCCCACACACCGCAACGAAGAGTAGCCCCCACTCAACGCAACTAAAGAAAGCCCGTGTGCAGCAACGAAGACCCAGCACAGCCAAAAATAAATAAATAAAAAAGAAAAAATCTCTAAAAATATTATAACTTTAAAAAAACATCAAAATTAACAATTTTTTAATTTGGAAATATTTCAGACTTATAGAGAATCATT
Source organism: Neophocaena asiaeorientalis asiaeorientalis (assembly GCF_003031525.2). Taxonomy (NCBI): domain Eukaryota; kingdom Metazoa; phylum Chordata; class Mammalia; order Artiodactyla; family Phocoenidae; genus Neophocaena; species Neophocaena asiaeorientalis. The sequence continues at coordinate 5,384,269 of NW_020175468.1, forward strand.
GGCTTTATTGGAAAGAAAGCTGGTCAGAGGCTCAGGATACGTGGTGTCTAGTTTTTGTTCTGGAGATTACAAGATATTCAGGTAGGCTTCCTATCGTGGGAACTTTTCACCATTCACGGCCCAGTTCTATGCCATTTTGCAGTCTCTAAGGCTTAGTTTGCTCTAGAGACTATGGCAAACTGTGGCCTGTGGGCCAACTCTGTCCCATCACCTCTTTTTGAATCACCTGAGCTAAGAAAGATGTCTAGCAGGGATGGCTTATGTGCCTCCACTACCTTTGATATGACTGTGGCAGACATTGTTAATCAATCACAGTATCCTTTCCCACTGAACTTAGATGTGACCCCCACCTCCTCTCCCACCAAGTTCTCTAGTGCCTAGAGCAGTGCCTGGCCCATAGCGGGCCCTCAACATATATGTGTCGATTTACTGATCGGAACTGGGCTGGGAGGTGAAAGCTGTCTGTCTCTCCCCACCCACCCAAATTAGAATGTATTCGGAGAAAGACAAATAGAATCGTGAAGGTCAAGAAACTAACACACAAGGAAGAGTTGAGGGAGGAGACAAGATTGCTGCTTTCATTTTCTGGGGATTACCGAGTGGCAGTGAAATTAGACATTTTACCTGCAACCAGCTCAGAATCAAGGTCAGGAGACAAAGTTCTGAAGAGACTGATCTCATGAGGAAGGAATTTTTCATGAATAGACTGTCCCCTGGGGAAACAGTCCCCCTCCCCCTTTCCTTCCCGCCTACCCCCCTCCCCCAAAGGTAGGTACCATCTGATGCCTTTGCCTGCCCACCACCCACTCCCATTCTTTAGCAATTACGTCTGGTTTTCCCTTGGGGAACCCCTCCCCTCTCTCAATCCATTTGATCATGTGGAGCTGGGTCTGTCTCTGGCTCCAAGGCTACACAAATAGCCCAAGTTTGGCCCATCAGAGCATTCTAACACTTGGCCATGGTGATGGGTTCATGTAAGAACACGTGATTTAAGTTAAGACAATGAGAGGCAGCCCTGGGGCTTTTGTTGGAACTATCAGGAACAAGGTACTATTTTCCTCTGGGGTGGCTGAGCTGGTGGCGTATAAGCCTGGAGCCACTGGGAGCTATCTTGTCACACCATAGGGCGAGAGCCTAATGAGCGCTGCACGTGGATTTTGAAAGCGGTGCCTGTGTCCTGAGAGCCCTTGAATGGTGGGAATCAGCTATTTCAGGCTCTGTGTGAGTAGTGAAGACTGTTATTTCTAAATGGACTACAGTCTCTCTCTCTCTGTCTGTCTGTCTCTCTCTCTATATATATATATACATATATATGTATATATATTATAGTGTAATCACATTAATAAATATAAATAAATAAATATAAATATTTTAACTCGACCTTTGCCTATTTCACCCATCTCCCTAAAAGTTTTCCTGTTCAAAGTGTCCAAAGCCCACTTTGAAATTTAATCTTGTCATTAGGAGGAAGGGGATAGCCTATATCCAAACTTGTCTGATACTTGGGCATATTTGATAGCTGTTTCCACGGCCCAGGGAGGTGGCTAAATTAGGCCCATTTTGCAGAGGTGCAAAGCAAGGCCAAGAGAGGCTGCATCTGGGCAGAGGATAGAAGGCTGTCCCTCTTCCAGACACTGTGCTAGCAACTTCTGCACCTTCTGCGTTATTGAATGCCCACAGGAGCAAGTGGAAATTCAGTGGCTTCTGTGAGTGACTCAGGAGGAGGGGCAAGGCGGAGGCTGTGTCTGTGGATGCAGGGAGCCTCCCAGTCCCTTTCCGCCCCCTTCCCCCATTGCCCAGGCTTCTTGCAACATCCGGAGCCCCTTCTCCCCGAATCTGCTTGCTCTGACAACCCCAGGCCAAGGAGACTCCTGATACACTTCTTCTTCATAGCTTACTAACTTAATTATGTGGTTAGTTGATTAATGTCGGTAGAGTGGACATGTGGGTGTCTCCCTAGCGCCAGCCACTGCTCCGCCAGTGGGAGGCCTCCAGGGGTTTAGGCGGGATTGAGCCCACTCCCAGCTCTGTGTGGGCTTCTCATTAGCTATTCCCATTGTATAGTCCCACCCCTCGTCACCGTGATTGGATCAGGGATGGGCAGCCTTCCAGACCTAAACCAATCAGAGTGCCGCATTCCTTTGGCCTTAGGGATTGGTTCAGATTGGTCCAATCAGAGTGACGTGAAGGACGGTGGTTCAGAGTTATGGAAGAAGGGATCCCTTGTTCTGGAAGCAACCAAGGAGGCTCCCTGAATCAGCAGACACAGCCTGGCCTTGCTTTCTCTCGAGGAGTTGTGAACATGGAGACTGGAGTCATTTGGTACCATGAAGGCACTATCCATGTCTCCTTCTTCCTTGGAAAGAATCCTGAACTTTAGCTGGGCAGAAGCCTGCCCAAGATAAAGACATTTTCCAGCCTCCTCTGCAGCCTCCTTTTGCACAGCTCATTGGAACATGCCTTAAAGCACTGTATTGACCAAACAAGATGCGATATTGCTGTGATGTTCCAACCCGGGGCAATTTCACATACAAAATTCTGTCTCCAAATTTCCCCATTTGATAGGGACACCAGTCACATTGTATTAGGGCCCACCCTAGTGACCTCATTTGAACTTAACTACCTTGGTAAAGACGCTATTTCCAAATAAGGTCCCATTCTGAAGTACTGGGGGTTAGGACTCAGCACCTCTTTTTGAGGGGACATAATTCAACATACAACACCTCCCAAGCCTGGTTCCCTGCCATCCTGGAGACTCTTTGAACAGCTCAGGATCCTTTAATTTGTTCCTTTTCTGCTTAAATCAGCCAGAAGCAGTTGCTGCCGCAGAAACCTTGCCTGATTCACGTGATTTTTGCAGCTTGTTATATTTTCTGCTTTTTATCATAGACCGTGAACTTGTAAAGAGGGAGCCTGTGAGTCACTGTATTTTCCAAAGTTGATTACAACTGAATGCTCTTCTGTGATAGGATTTTGCTGTTTTCCTATCCAGCAGAAGGTCTAATCCCCCTCCCTTGAATCTGGGCCAACCTTAGTGGTTCACTTGTAATCAAAAGAATGCAGTGTAGGTGACAGTGTGTGACTTCCAAGGCTAGGTCAGAATAAGCCATAGAGTTTCTGCCTTGGTCTTTTGGAACACTTGCTCTCCACATGCTTTCCCTCCGTGAACCCAGAACCTGGCCACCATGCTGTGAGGAAGCCCAAGCAGTCACATTGGCAAGGACGTGTGATGATGATCTGGTTGATAGCCCCAGCTGAGCTCCCAGCTGACAGTGAGTGAGTAAAGACACCTCTGGGTGATTCTAGCCTCCAGCATTTGAGCCAAGCTCAGCCTTTTGAATCTTTTCATCTGAGGCTTGATATCACGAAGCTGTCTGTATTCCTGATCCCAGAAATCGTGAACATAATAAAATGGTTGTTGTTTTATACCACTGAGTTTGTTCCACAGTAAGAAGTAACTGGAACAGAGCCCTGCATTCTGTTTCTTCTTCCAGGACTGAAAATTTTCTTTTGGCTTTTCCCTTTACTGGTCTCTGGGACCATCTATTTTCAGTTCTACTAACAAAGAATCATATGGGTCTTCCGTTTCCGTGGAGCAGATTTATCCATGCTGATTGTGCTCTCTCTTTTTGTAAATATTTATTTATTTATTGGCTGCGTCGGGTCTCAGTTGCTGCACGTGGGATCTTCGTTGTGGTGCGTGGGCTTCTCTCTAGTTGTGGCATGCAGGCTCCAGAGTGCGGGGGCTCAGTAGCTGTGGCACGTAGGCTTAGTTGCCCTGTGGCATGTGGGATCTTAGTTCCCCGATCAGGGATCAAACCAGCGTCCCCTGCATTGCAAGATGGATTCTCAACCACTGGACCACCAGGGAAGTCCCCCATGTTGATCTTTGATTAGATACAATCACATCTAAAAAGTGCTTTGAGAGACCAGTATACAAACTGAAAATTGTGAGACCATCTATAAAAACAGAATTCTGACTCACGAGGTGCAGCAAGCTGCCTAGGAAACCAACCCTCTTAAAAACAGCCCAGGAAGCCAGCTTGCTTTAATTCGGACTTAACAGGAAGCCAGATTACTATCTCTAGTGACAATGCAGGAAGCTAAACAATAACTTCTGTAACAATCAGCTCCTAATGGCCAGGGCTTTATCAACAACAGCCTCCCTAATTTTTGTCCCTTCTTCTAATTTAGGACCAGCCAGAGAAAGCCAGCTATGCGCCCTCATCAGTCACCTAGGACGTCCTGCTTCTAATAAGCCCACCTTCTGCTTTTCTGTGCCAACGGCCTCCAGCAAGGGCACACTCGTAGCCTTTCCTGTTTTCCATTATAAAGCTTTCACACCTCTCTGCCTGCCTTTGAGTCTCTGCCAAATGCAAGTGATACTGCCGGACTCCCTTGCTATAGCAAGCTCTGAAGTAACAGCCTTTGCTTTTCTCCTTTGGTTGTTCTTTGTTTATTACCACAGCTTCAAAGGCAGCAGCTTTCCATGGATTTGCCAAGCCAGTCCTCCAAAGGATCCTGTTGTGGGTGGTGCTGTCATTGCCCCTCTTTTACAGATATAAAAATAGAGGCTCTGAGAGGTTTGGCCATTTGACTAAAGCTCGTATTGTCACCCATGCTATGCAGCCCAGGTCCCGGTTGCAGAAACTCTTTTTTGTTTTTTAGCCATACAGGCTAGTTGTGTTTTACCAATAGGATACCACAAATGCCCAAGAGAAAACCAGACTGAACCGGCTAGATCCAAGATGGCCGGCTTTCCTTGCCTCGATTTAGCTCTGTGTTTGTTTCAAGAGCACCTGGTATTTGACAGAGATGCTGTGCTGCTGTGCTTTAAGAGATACACAATGGTCACCCGCCCCGAACGGGCTCTGACTTGACCACAGGAATATGCCTCCGCAGATGAGACCTGGAGGTGCCCCAGAGTTACATCTGCTTCCTTCCACGCTAAGATCTCTGCGCAAAGAGGGCATTTGTACCTTGCTAGGCAGAATTCGAGCTGCGTGGAAAGGAGCGTGCGTGACTGTGCGGAAAGGAGCGTGGAGACTACGCATGCCCACGGCTGCCCTAAAATCTCCGCCCCTTTCCTAGAGCCCGGATGACCTGTCTGCTTCCTAACCCTTAAAATCCTCTTACTTTCCTCCCTTCGGGGCGCAGATGCTGTTAGCGCAGAAGCTCCCCTTCTCCATTCTCTAAACACTCTCAAGCCTGTCTTGCTTGCACCAAATTCAGTTTTATTATTGGCAGCTAGAACCTGAGCCTGAGCGGGAAAGAGCTCCCTGACGGAGCCACGGGAGGCGTCGGTTCAGCTAGGGCCCCAAGGGCGGGCCTTGCGTCTAATTCAGTAACAGCATTGCTGGTAAGTATTGATACTAAACCCTTGGCATCATATAGTTAGTTGTTGTTGTTTTTTTTTTTGCGGTACGCGGGCCTCTCACTGTTGTGGCCTCTCCTGTTGCGGAGCACAGGCTCCGGACGCGCAGGCTCAGCGGCCATGGCTCACGGGCCCAGCCGCTCCGCGGCATGTGGGATCTTCCCGGACCGGGGCACGAACCCGTGTCCCCTGCATCGGCAGGCGGACTCTCAACCACTGCGCCACCAGGGAAGCCCCCACTGCGCCACCAGGGAAGACCCCATATAGTTAGTTTTTGATGGTGGCTGTTAACGCTGAGGCAGAACCAAGTCCTAGGTAAGAGTGTGGACTCTGGAGCCAACCAGCCTGGGTTCCAGCCCTGCATCTGCTGCTCCCTGCATGGGTGACCTGGACAAGTCACTTAAGCTGTGTCTCACTTTTCCCATCTGTGTAATGGGGATCATCACGCCATGGCTGGGAGGGCACAGAGGATAAATGTGTGAGAAACGCTCTGCACATGGTCAGTTGGGGGAGTCAGTCTCTGCAGTTAACAGCCACGGGTGTCAGAGGGCCCAGAGGCTTTGAGGAGCCTGTGCAGGGGTTGCTCGAAGGTCCCAAATCCTCATGACTAGATTATGGAACAACAGACTCCAGATGTAAATGACTGTGACTCCCCTCTGTGCTTTTTTTTTTTTTTATACGGTACGCGGGCCTCTCACGGCTGTGGCCTCTCCCGTTGCGGATCACAGGCTCCGGACGCGCAGGCTCAGCGGCCATGGCTCACGGGCCCAGCCGCTCCGCGGCACGTGGGATCCTCCCGGACCGGGGCACAAACCCGCGTCCCCTGCTTCGGCAGGCGGACTCCCAACCGCTGCGCCACCAGGGAAGCCCCCCTCTGTTGCTTTTGAGCCCAGTTTCTGCTGCTGATGGGCTGTGTGACCTTGGGCAACTGACATCCCCTCTCTGAGCCTTGGTGTTGTCATCTGTAAACTGGGGACCGCCGTAGTAGCTACACGTCCTGTGCCTTTTGTTATGTTTCTGCGAACCATCCACCTCAGGAGTCCTGCCAGAGACTTGCTTTCTTAGGCTCCTTTTCTGTTGGCACTGTCATGTGACCCAGACTCCCTGATCAGATGCAACCATGTGAGGCTTGGATGCAGAAGCCAGAGATGCAGGCACCACATAGAGCCTTTGATGGTGAGGACAGAGCCGGCACGTCCACCAACATATAAACTCCACAAGGGCAGCGATCTTTGTACTTTCCGTCTGTAAACTCCGTGCCTGGCACACAGTAGGTGCTCAATGGATGTTTGTTGAATGGATGCACGAATGAATGCAGCCTTCCAGGGCCCCTCAGGCAGGGGTTCTGGGGCCAAGGCTGATGTTGTGGACAATGGTTACTCTGGCAGGAGCAGTTCCACCAAGTCATTTATACCTTGTTCCTGGTCGCCAGCCTCGTGGAGGTCCCGTGAGCCGCCTTACCTTTTCTTTTTTTTTTAATTTATTTTTTATAGTTTAAAAATTTTTTTAACTATAATTAATTTACAATATTGGGTTAGTTTCAGGTGTGTGGCTTCAGATTCTTTTATAAGTTATTACAAGATATTGAATATAGTTCCTTGTGCTCTGCAGTAAATCCTTGATGTTTATCTGTTTTACGTATAGTGGTGTGTATCCTATACTCCTAATTTATCCCTCCTCCTGCCTTTCCCCTTTGGTAACCATAGTTTGTTTTCTGTGTCTGTGAGTCTGTTTCTGTTTTGTAAACAAGTTGATTTGTATTGTTTTTAAAGACGTGTTACCCTTTATAAGCAATTAAAAAAATTTTTTTTTCTTTTTTTAAACATTTATTTATTTTTTGGCTGCGTTGGGTCTTCGTTGCTGTGAGTGGGCCTTCTCTAGTTGTGGCGAACGGGGGCTACTCTTCATTGAGGTGCGCGGGCTTCTCATTGCGGTGGCTTCTTTTGTTAAGGAGCACGGGCGCTAGGCATGCGGGCTTCAGTAGTTGTGGCACGCGGGCTCTAGAGCGCAGGCTCAGTAGTTGTGGCACACGGGCTTAGTTCCTTCGCGGCATGTGGGATATTCCCGGACCGGGGCTCGAACCCGTGTCCCCTGCACTGGCAGGCGGATTCTTAACCACTGCACCACCAGGGAAGTCCTTGGAAGGTTTTGAGGTGGTGTTCCTGGGGTTAGAATCCTTCCAGGATCTACCCTTAGTCCTTTTTGCTGCAGGTTTGCGATTTCCCGTCTGTCTGCCTCAGACGGGTCGTTGCAAACCCTGCCGTTATTTCCAAGTGTAGCCGCCGCAGTCTTGGGCCGCAACCAGATTGCCCAAACTGGTCTTATTCTGGTAGGAGTTTGGTGTGCAGCCGAACTCCAGAAGTGGAGTTTAGGGGCCAAAGGGATTCTGATGAATTATCACTGTTAAACCTCAGGAGCAAAGGTTCTGTGAGCATCGAGAGGCAGGGCATAAAGCAAAGCCAGTTATTCTAGATTTTCCAGTTCCTGAAGCTTCTCTCTCTCTCTCTCTCTCTCTCCTCTCTCCCTCCCTCCTTCCTTCCCACCTCCCTCTCACATAATGATTTTGATTTCTCTTAAAATAACTAAAAGTCAAAGTGTATTATAGAAAATTTAGACAGAATGAACTCAAAAGGAAGAGAGTAAAATTCAGCCATCTTCCAACTGCCCAGAGAGAGCCACTGTTAATACCACGTGTTAATTCCATCCTGTGACCTGCAGCCTTCATCCTGGTTTCTCCCCAGCCCCAGCAAGCAGATCCTGGTTGGTCCAAGCCTCCCCCATTCTTCTGGCCAGGGATTGGTTGAGCCATGGGTAGTGCTGGCCAATCAGAGCTGAGGGGAGGGTCCTGGGGAAGCTCCCCCAGAATGGGGTGGGTTTCTTCTCCAGCTAGGTGTTTGGCTGCGATGCCCGGAATGCAGCAGCCATCTTGGCACCAGCTTGAGCATGACAGCCAATTTGTGGAGGAAAACAGAGTAAACAGCAGAGAAGCAGAGCTGATCCCTACATGTAGTACCTGGAGTCCAACTAGACAATCCAGTTGTTTGCTTTTAATCCCAGCTTGGGGAGTCCGGGGCGGGGGGAGGAAGGGGGCTCTCTGCTATTGGCACCTGAAGCATCCACACTGTTGCATTTTCAAATACTGACAAAGATTCTCTCATTGACTGAGCTCTGCTCGGGCTCTCCTGAACTTTTTTCCAACTAGGGTTGACTTTTGACCTCTATGTTCATCTCTGCCTTGTCCAATTTTAGCAAGAATCCTTCTAAGTTAATTTAACTGGAACTGCCCACCCTTGATATCTGATCACCTTTGATATCTGATCTTACCCTTAAGGCTACTGAAGCTGAATCCAGCCTCTGTACCCTGACACCGAATTAAATCTTGGAGACAGAGTTTTGGGTGAAGTAGAAAAGAATAGCTTTATTGCTTTGCCAGGCAAAGGGGGCCATGGTGGGCTAATGCCCTCAAAACTGTGTGTCCCAACCTGGAGGGGGCTGTGAGGAGTTTTATAGTAGTGGTTCAAAGAGGGCGTGGTCAGCTCACGGCCATTCTTCTGATTGTTTGGTGGTGAGATAATTGGGAGTCGGCATCGTCAACCTTATGGTTCCAGCCAGTCTGGAGTCTCCGTGCTTGTGGGCAGCATACCGTTAACTTCTCCCACCTGGTGGGGGCTTCAGCAAAACAGCTCAAAGATCTTGTTATGTGTATCCCTTGAGGGGGAACCAGGACGTTGCCCCAAGGCTGCACTATTGTTTCTTTTGATTGTTCCTCCCTCGTCTCTGCATCCCCTCCCTTCCCTAATCAGCAACTGTTTGAACCTGCTGTTGGAACTCAGGGAAGGTCATGGAGGCTGAACGAAGCGGATTTCCTGTAATCAAGAAACAGGGGGGTGCAGAAAGGCTCCTGTGTCTAGGAGCCGCGCAGGGTCCTGCTCTGTATCACTACCTCTTAGTTGTTTTTCATGCACTGACTCCCAGCCTGCTCCTGGGCTATAAGTCCCCACGTGCACATGCTGTATTTGGAGTTGGGTCCAATCTCTTTTCCCTATGGCAGATGCTCCCTACACCTATGGCGATGACCCCTTCCCCTTGAATAAAGTCTGCCTTTTGCTTTAACTGGTGTCATTAAGTAGTTTTTTCCTTTAACAGTTAGAATATTATTTTTTTCCTTCACGATTCACCTATCCTTCGTGAATTTAATTGGTTCCTAAAAATTCTGCCAGCAAGCACTGGGAAATGAAAAAAATGTTTCTATCAAAATTAATTTTTTTTATTGTGATAAAACCCACATACAACTTACCGTTTAAAGTGTACAATTCAGCGACATTTAGTACGTTCACGATGTTGTGCAATCATCGCCGCTGTTTCTAGAACATCTTTATCGTGCTAAAGGAAACTTTGAACCCATTAAGCAGTCACTCCCCATTGTCCCAGGCCCTGGCAAACACTAATGTCTTTTCTGTCTCTATGGATTTCTTTTGTTTGTTTTATTGAAATATAGTTGATTTACAATGTTGTGTCAGTTTCTGTTGTACAGTAAGGTGATTAGATATATGTATATACATATATATGTATATATATATATATACATTCTTTTTTCTTTTTTAACATCTTTATTGGAGTATAATTGCTTTACAATGGTGTGTTAGTTTCTGCTTTATAACAAAGGGAATCAGTTATACATATACATATGTTCCCATATCTCTTTGTCTATGGATTTGCCTATATTGGCTATTTCATATAAACTGAATCATGCACGATGTAACCATTTGTGCCTGGCTTCTTTCATTTAGCTTCATGTTTCCGAGTTTGTAGTGTGGATCAGTCCTCCATTCCTTTTCATGGCTGGATAATATTCTCTTGCATGGATAGACCAGATTTTGTTGATCCATTCATCTGTTGATGGACATTTTCGTTGTCTCCACGATTAGCTATTGTGAACAGCGCTGCCATGAGCATTCGTGTACACATGTATTTAAGTACCTGTTTTCAGTTCTTTTGGGTATCTGCCTAGGAGTGGAATTCCTGGGTCATTTCATCATTTTTTTAAAATGAATTTTTATTTTATTTTTGGCTGCATTGGCTCTTTGTTGCTATGCATGGGCTTTTCTCTAATTGCGGTGAGCCGGGGCTACTCTTCGTTGCGGTGCACGGGCTTCTCGTTGCGGTGGCTTCTCTTGTTGAGGAGCACGGGCTCTAGGCGTGCAGGCTCAGTCGTTGTGTCTCGCGGGCTCTAGAGCGCAGGCTCAGTAGTTGTGGCGCACGGGCTTAGTTGCTCCGTGGCATGTGGGATCTTCCCGGACCGGGGCTCGAACCCGTGTCCCCTGCACTGGCAGGCGGATTCTTAACCACTGCGCCACCAGGGAAGTCCTCATCATTTTTTAATAAGTTAGATGTCAGTAGCGCAGGCATTCTCACCCTGAGAAATCTGCAGTCCAGAGGTTTCTGGGGATCTCGCAGTAACTCAAAGCAGGATGGTATTGGTTTGGTTTGAGCCCCCGCTCCACTTAACTCTGTGCAGAAGCAGCTGGGGATGGGGAGGGTTTGGGGCTCTCTAAGCCTCTCCACGATCTTCATCAGACCCTCTCCTCCCCATTCTCCAATGTGGATAAGTGTGGTTTTCTCAGTCTAATGTGAAGTTTACACAACATCTATACCAAAATTCTGGGTCCACTCTTGACTCTTGGCTCTGTGAAATCCACACATCTTCCCCCCCAGACAGGCTGTCATGTCCATCACTGGTAGGAACAGAGACCCATGACTTCTATGGGGGACCATTTGTCAGTGTCTGTCACAACGACAGGGGCTCTGCTCTTTGATCCGGCAATTCCACCTCCAGGGTGTGTCCCAATACACATGCAAGGTCATGCACTGCAACATGGTACTAATAGTAAAAGGGTGGAAACAACACAAATACCCATCCATAGAGGCCTGGTTGAAAAACTCCTGGACATTCCCCTGTGGAGGAGGGCTGTGTGGCTATAGAAAGGCTGAAGATGCTCTCTCTGAATTTCCAGAAAACTTCAGTAATGAAAGCAAGGTCAGAGCAGTGTGTATGGGATGTTACCTATCGTGGGGAAGAGAATATATATGTATATGTTTGTGAATCAATAAACTTACCAGGAAGTAGTTCCACGGTTATCTGAGATGGAGCAGGGGCCCAGGGTAGAAGGCAGATAGAATAATGAGTCCCCAGAGATATCCAGATCCTAATCCCTGGAACCTGTGAATATGTCCCCTTACATGGCAAAAGGGACTTTGCAGATGTGATTAAGTTAGGGACCTTGAGATGGGGAGTTAATCTTGAATTGTCCAGGTGGGCCCTAAATGTCATCACAAGGGTCCTCATAGGGGAAAGAGGGAGGCAGGAAGGTCAAAGAAGGAAGAGGGCAATGTGATGATGTAGCAGTGAGAGAAATAGTGATGTGATGCAGGGCCGTAAGCCAGGGAAGGCTGGCCGCCTCTAGAAGCTGGAAAGGCAAGGAAAGGGCCTCTCCCCTGGAGCCTCCAGAAGGAACCAGCCCTGCCGACACCTTGATCTTAGCCCCCTGAAACTCACTTCAGAATTGTGGCCTCCAGAACTGTAAACAAATAATTTTGTGTTTTTTTCAAGCCACCAAGTTTGTGGTAATACAACTCCCCTGCCTAAAGCATACAGTTCAATGGTTTTTGGGTATATTACGTTATTAATTTTTAAAAGTTGGGGTAACATAGAGATGACAAACACGATCTTTGGTGTTACTGTTGCAAAAAGATTACGACTTATTGAAGGCTCAGATGGTGGTTAGCGTTTTTTAGCCATAAAGCATTTTAAAACTGAGGTGTGTGCATTGCTTTTAGACATGCTATTGCACTTAAGAGACTACAGTAGAGTGCAAACATCACTTTTTTTTTTTTTTCTGTTTAGCTGTGCCGCATGGCTTGTGGGATCTCAGTTCCCTGACCAGGGATTGAACCCGGGCCATGGCAGTGAAAGCGCTGAATCCTAACCGCTAGACCGTCAGGGAATTTCCATCATAACTTTTATATGCACAGGGAAACCAAAAAATCCGCGTGACTTGCTTTATCGCGATAGTCTGGAACTGACCCCGCGATATCTCCGAGGTATGCCTGTATTTTGTAGTTAAAAGAATTGAAAAAAGAGAGAGAGAGAGGGAAGTAAGACACGCTCTCCCCCTGGTGTCTGAGAACCCTGGGGATTCGTGTCCTTGTGGTCCTCTTGATCCAAGGTCTTCCCTCCATGCCTTTGGTTCTGTCTCACATGGTGACGGTCCATGCAGAACTCTGTCCCTCCTCAATTCCCACAAAAGATCCCCTTGCACACAGCCACTTGAGGTGTAATAAATAAACTTTAATGAGGTGTTCGGGGGCTGGGGATGGACAAGGGGTTTATGTGGCAGCAAGGCAACCAGTATCCCTTTGTGTCCGTGACGCCGTGGAGCCCCACTGGCCTTGTCACCCCCTTACCACTCCCATGCTGCTGGGTCGCATCTCTTTCCCGTCCTTCTCTGTTCTGCCTTCTCCCATCTGCCTAGAGAGAAGCCCCAATCCTTCTCACTTTCTCTTGCAGAGTGGCTCATGCCCTGCATTCTGCCCCAAGGTCTCCATCTCCCTAGGGTATTTTCTCCAACAGACAGTTCGAACTCTCTGTCACACTTGCAGTGTAGTAAAACCGTAACCGTGTGTAAACAGCTTTCCTGAGTTCTGTGACTCTTTACACTGAGTGACTCAACCTGAGGGTTGGTCTTGAGGACCCCTGGCCTGTGTCATGAGGTAGAGGGGACACTCTTGAGGCCTGGCACGGGAAGGGTGGCTGGTCTCTTTGGAGGGAGACGTCATCCATTGAGGTGGGGTGGGTGTCCAGCTGCGAGGCCCACTTCCTCACCAGCTCCAGTGAGGACTCTCTCTGTTCAGTCCCGATGCTGTCACCTCGTGCCCTCTGTCACCTCGTGCCCTCTGTCGGTGGATCCTGCGGAGAGCTGGCATTACAGCCAACAGCTGAATAGATGACATTCTGGAAGGGGGAATACACAAACTTTAGCCTCAGGCCCTTCCAAAACAATGCTTCCTGCTGAAGCCCAGCGTGCAAAGAGCTGCAGGCCTGCCCCTCTCCCCGCCCCTGGAAGCCAGGGCAGCACTTCTCCAGGTGCGGTCATGAGTAGGGAGGGGAGGGACGGGGTGCCTATGAAAATTCAGGTCCCCGGGCGCCAGCACAGACCCACCAGACCACTCTCAGCGGGTGGAGCCCAGGAACCTGCACGATGTATGTATGTATGTATGTATTTATTCATGCATGCGTGCGTGCCAGCCACACCGTGTGGCCTGTGGGATCTTAGTTCCCCGACCAGGGATTGAACCCGGGCCCTCGGCAATGAGAGCGTGGAGTCCTAACCACTGGACCGCCAGGGAGTTCCTGGAACCTGCGTTTCAGCAAACCTTACGGGGGATTCTGCCCAGCAGGAAGGGTTTGGGAACTGATGCTCGAGGCCTTTGAAGAAAAGATCCAGGACCTGACTCCTGAGGCCATGCTGGCTTTTGGTTAGGTGCTGCAGGTGCCCGGAGAGGCCTGGCCCCTCCTTGGGAAAGCCCACAGTGATTAATCTGTGGTTCATGCAGAATTCCCCCATACCCTTCTCAGCTCCATCACCACACCTACCCCATTAGCAGACGAGCTGTGCTGGTTCCAACCTGAGGAGACAGGAGGAGAAGTGGTCAGAAGTGAATGACAATGCTGGAAGGTATGGGAAGAAGGCACGTGTGGGTGACCAGGCCCCCTGAACTCTAAGTCCTGGCTCTGCTACTGATGTGGGGGAATCGCTTCCCCGAATGGTTTCTACGTGTATAAAACACAACCGGGGTATAGGCTTCATCTAGTTATTCGTTCAGTTATTAAGTATACATAAATATTTACTGAGCGTAGGCTCTGGAACCAGATGGAAGGGTTCAAATCCCAGCTCTGTCCTTTAGCAGCTGTGTGACCATGGGTAATTGACTTAACCTCTCTGTGCCTCAGTTTCCTCAACCATCAAACAGGGATTTATTCAGCAAATAGAAAATGTCTACTTTGTGCCAGGTGCATTCTAGGTGCCGGGGATATGGATGTGGTGAGCAAAATAGACAAAAATCCCTCTTCTCATGGTGCCTATGGTAATAACAATAGGCGTATTAGTAATAGTGATAATAATCATAGCTTATATATACACCCAGTGTGTGGCTTACAGGGTGCCAAATGCTGCACTAAGTACTGTACCTATATTATAAGGTACAGTCACTCCCATTTCACAGAGGAGGAAACTGAGTCATAGAGAGTAACGCATTTGCCCATGGTGACGCAATGAAGTGGTAGAGTGTGGGCTCAGATACAGGTAGTCTGGCTCTGGACGTCATACGTTCAGCAAACACTTACTCAAATGCCTCTTTTGTGCCCGACCCTGTGGTAGGTGGTGCTGAGGACATAGCCATGACCATGACACTTCTAGCTCTGCCCTCCTGGGGCTCCCGGTCCACTGGAGAGACAGACAAGTCCCCACACAGTGATGTCCCTGAGTGGGTAAGGCTGGGGTGGGGGAGCCCAGAGCAGGTGCTTGGCTCATTTCAGGAAAGAGCAGGAAGGGCTTCCTGGAGGAGGGGGCCTCCTGCTGGGATGTGAGGAGGCCATTTTGTTTAGTGGTTGAAGGAACAAAGCTTTGTAGCTTTGCCTTCTACTCTTGACTTTCCAGCTGTGTGCCAGCTGGCAGGTGACATCACCTCTCTGAGCAAACATTTCCTCATCTGTAAAATGGGCTCATAGCGGGACTCTCTTTGCAGGGTGGTTGTGAGCATTCAAGGGGGTTGTGCGCAGACAGTGCCTGGCATGGAGAAAGTGCTCAGCAAAATGTAGCTCTTTTGATTACAGAATTAGCTGCAGGGCTTTGCCAGAGGGAGCTGTGGGGATGCTGCTCCAGGCAGCACAACAGGCTTGCAGAGCCGTTGAGGTGAGAGAACATCAGATCCTTTTAGAGCTCGGGATCGGGGCACCAGTTCCTGCCACCCCCCTCCTTTCCGTGAGAGCAGGGAGGGAGCCAGTCGTGAGCAAGACAGAGGGAAGAAAGCTGGGGTGGGGGTTAAATGTTATTCCACCCTCCATCCATCCGGCAGGAGCTCCTGCGTCACCTGGATTAAAAGCCAAATCCTTACTGTGGCCTTCGAGGGCCTACGGGCGCTGCTCCCACTGTGTAAAATGAATCACTGATCCAATGAATCAAACTGCCTGGTCTCAGTGTCCTCATCTGCCAAATGAGAGAACCTCATGGTATTGGGGTGAGGATCCAGTGAGAGGCTGCCACGTGGAAGGCTTAGTGCAGAGCCTGGCACATAGTAGATGCTCAATTATGTTGGCTGTGGTGATGTTCATTTACGGCAGACAGGCGGGGGATGTTGCAAAAAAAAGGGGACTCACGGAAGTTTCTGGATTTCCAGAAATAAATCAGGAGCCCCAGCAGTAGACCAACCAGGGTGATAGTGAAAGCCAGGATGATAATGATCCCAGAGGACGCGCCTGAATGTGACGGCTCCCTGGGAAGTCCTGCAGGAAGAGAAGGAAGGAGAGATATAAGATGAGAGGCTTTGGGCTTTTTACCTGCCCCCAAAATATTACCCTTCGTTTTTTAAGGAAGCTACCACTCTGCTTCCCTCAGTCTATATGGTTTAGGTGGACTTGACCCCACCCTCTGGTTCCTAGGATGGGACTTTGACCTGGGCCTGGCCAATCAGAGCATTCCATTCTCCCTGGCTACTGTGATTGGTTCATGGGGGTGGGGGTGTTCTGTGACTTAAGTTGAGCCAATGAGAGCCAGCCCTGGGATTTTGGCTAGATTATTGAAAGTGGTGTATTCTTTCCCTTGGGATTTCTAAACTGGTGGGCTGTGAGCCTATAGCTGCTGAGGACCATCTTACCTTCCTGAGGGGAAAGGCTGTCAGGGAATAAAGCCAGCATAGAGAAAAGCAGAGACAAGAGAGGTCGAGAAAAGCAGAGACAAGAGAGGTCAAGAAAAGTTCCTGGGTTACATAGTTGGAGCACCTGGATCTAACCATACCTGAAGGTGTTTTTCCAATAACATCCCATTTTTGCTTGGACTATTTTGAGTTGTGCTTCTATCAACTGCAAATGATAGAGTTCTGTCCAATACACTTGAAAAGGCCTTCCTGAGTCCATTGGGAAAAGGCATCACGCAACTACCCCAGCCTGGGTTTGCAGAGGGGCTGTGTCCAGGTGGCTATACAGTGGTTCCAATGGTACAGATGTTGAATTAACAGGGTAAAGCTGATCCTGTTGAACCTTCCATGAGGGGGCTTAGGGGAAGGATGGGAGCTAGAGAGCATTCTTGTGGCTGAGGGACTCGTTTAACCAGGGACCACCTCTAAACTCCTCCTTCAGAGGGAATCCTACCGCGATTTCCTCCTTTGATCTTTTTGTTCTCCCCACGCAGGGGGCTTCTTACCTGTGACCAGGACGGTCACTTCTGCCTGGCCAGTCCCTAGGGCGTTGGTGACAAGGCAGATGAAAGTCGTGTTGATGGACTCGTCCACGGTATGGATCAGGAGCTGGGCGCCCTGGGCCACAACAGAGGGTGGCAGGGGTCCCATGGTCCTAGGAGAGACAGATGCGTGAGGAAGTGGCCTCAGTTGGAGGCCTAGAATAACAGGTGATGGGGCACTCGCTGTATGCCGGGAATACAGAAACCCTCACGCCATCTACAGTACAAGTTGAGAGCAAGCCTGGAGTTCCCCCAGCTCTGCCTCTCACACTCCCATCCAGCCAATCGGCAGATCCTGTCTGCCCCACCTTCAGAATCTAGCCTGAGTCTGACGACTCCTCAGGGCCTGAGCAGAGGCCCGAATGAGGTGAGGGTGAGCCGTGTGGGTACCGATGGGAAGAGCATTCCAGGCATAGGGAACAGCATATGTGAAGACCCTGAGGTGAGAGCATAACTGTAGTGTTTGAGGATCTACAAGGAGACCACTGTGGATATAGAGGCGAGAGCAAAGGACCACGGCCACCACCCTGGTCTGTTCCCCCTACTCCTGGGGGAACCTTCTCACTGGGCTCCCTATTTCCACCCCCACTCCCACCCCGCTCTGTCCCCCACTCAGCATCTGAGAGACCTTGTTAGAACTAAGTCAGCTCGGGGACTTCCCTGGTGGCGCAGTGGTTAAGAATCTGCCTGCCAGTGCAAGGGACACGGGTTCGAAGAAGCCCGAGCACCGCAACTAAGAGCAACCCCCGCTCGCCGCAACTAGAGAAAGCCTGCGTGCACCAACGGAGACCCAATGCAGCCAAAAATAAATAAAATAAAATAAATTATATATGTAAAAAAAGAACTAAGTCAGCCCAAGTCCCTCCTCTGTTCAGAGCCCTCCAGTAAAGGAAAATTCTTTAGCACGGGCACAGGTCCCACACAAGCTGGCTCCCTGATGCCACTGACCCCTTTGCTCTCGCCTCTATATACATGGTAGCCTATTTGTTGATCATCGAACACTCCAGTTATGTTCCCACCTCAGGGTCTTCGCATATGCTGTTCCCTATGCCTGGAATGCCCTTCCCATCGGTACCCATACCGCCCACCCTCACCTCCTTCAGGCCTCTGTTCAGACGTCACCTTTGTAACGCCTTCCTTGGCCACCCTCTTTCAACTGCAGTGACCCCCTTCTCACCCTCCTCCTCTGCTTTGTCTTTTCCATGGCATTTATCACCACCTGACACACTCTGTTCTTGACAACGTTATCTTGTTTACTTTTTAAAGTTAAAAAAATATATTTTATTTTGGCCACGCCCTGAGGCTTGTGGGGTCTTAGTCCCCCGACCAGGGATTGAACCCCGGGCCCCTGCAGTGAAAGCGCAGAATCCAAACCACTAGACCACCAGGGAATTCCCATGTTATCTTGTTTAATTGTTTCTCTCCCCCATCAGAATGGGAGCTCTGAGAGGGGAGGGAATTTGGTCTATTTTATTTACCAAGGTTTGTGGGTCAACAGCATCTGGCACATAGTAAGCAGTCAAAAAACACTGGTTTAATGGATGGAGGAGACGCAGGCATGGATTTGGGCTGCAGAGCTGGCACGGAAACCTGGCTGTGTGGCTCGTGAGCCTGAATCATGGCGCTTTGGGGCAGGAAGGTTAACAGCCAGCCATCAATACCAATTGAAAACCTTCGACCGGCAGTTCCTCTGGCCAACCGTTGAGACACGACTGTGGCTGCCCACAGAGATGGACAGACGGGGATGCTCACCACCGTGGCATTTGCATAGTTGAAAACAGTAGAGCACCTCCGTATCCCCATTTGGGATTGGTTAAATCATTGAAGGGCTCATCTATGATGGAATTTCAGCACCATGAAGAAGGGGGCTGTGGGTATTTTGAAATGCATAAAAGATAAGGACTGTTGGCTAGATGGAGACAGAAATGGACTGATGGGCAGGAATGTGCTAAAGAAGTACATGAAAATATCAGAGGGAGAATCCATGTGGTAGGGGTTTTGAGTGTTCACTGGAAAATTCTTACAACTTTTCTGTATGTGTGAAAATTTTCCTCATAAAGTGTTGGGGGAAAATAGATCTATGTGCCTTGACATGGAGAGGTGTTCATGAAATAGAGGAAAATTTTTTTTTTTTTTTTTTTTTTTTTTTGCGGTACGCGGGCCTCTCACTGTTGTGGCCTCTCCCGTTGCGGAGCACAGGCTCCAGACGCGCAGGCTCAGCGGCCATGGCTCACGGGCCCAGCCGCTCCGCGGTATGTGGGATCTTCGCAGACCGGGGCACGAACCCGTGTCCCCTGCATCGGCAGGTGGACTCTCAACCACTGCGCCACCAGGGAAACCCGAGGAAAAAATTTTAAATTGTACATACAGCACAGTTTTTGTTTAGAAATATTGGAAAAAAAGACGGGAAGGATATATAACAAAGGGTAACAGTGGAGGTGTTCTGGAGGTGACTGGGTACATGACTACAGGTGCTATTTTCTCCTTTTTACTCATAACCATATTGTCTAAAGTTTCTACAATGCTAAGTTATTTTTGAAATAAGAAAAAAAGGCCCAATAAAAATTACATAAAACATGGGACTTCCTTGGTGGTGCATTGGGTAAGACTCTGCACTCCCAGCGCAGGGGGTTTCGATCCGTGGTTGGGGAACTAGATCCCACATGCCACAACTAAGGAGCCCGCGTGCCGCAACTAAGACCTGGAGCAAGCAAATAAATAAGTTTAAAAAAATTACATAAAACAATTTACCCCTTTGCCTTTATCTTCCCCCACTTGCAACCCCGGCCTCGGTATGAATTTGAGGAGATTTTCTCATTGCTCTGCCCCTCAGTCAAGAGAACGGGGGCGGGACAGTATTTGTTCTGTGAGAGGTGACTGGGCAGGTAACACGTGATGGCTGGGGAGGCGGCACAGCCCAGAGGTTGGGAGTGAGACGCCGATGGGAGGCTCACCTCTGTGCCCCACGGCTGTGTGCCCGGGCAGATGATGGCTGCTCCTGCAGCCGAGCTAATCTTTAATCCAGGCCTGGCCATAGCGCAGACTGTGCCTGGGGTGTGGGGATCACGTGACTTCAAGCTAAGTACAGCAGGCATGCCGCAAAGAGCAGGTGTTTCAGAACACCTGGACTAAAGCGCCTCATAAACTCTGCACATGCAAGACAGACATTTTCCTGGGGGCCTCCAGTTAACTGCTTGCTCTCTTTTTATTTTCCTGCCTACACCCTTCCTCCCTCAGACCCAGGAGTCGAGGTCCCCAGCCCCCTCATCTCTCAGGACCCAGGTAGCTGGGTTCCCAGCCCCTCCTCCCTCTGACCCAGGAACTCACGTGTTCCAGTTATAACATGTGGGCTCTGGTTTGCTGCGGACGTCACAGTGCAGGGAGGCCTCACTACGGCCGATGTACCAGTTGCCATCATAGCCGGATATGGAGACCTCGGGGGGGTCTGGGGGAAACAGATACACAGGCTCAGAGACAGAGAGCCTTCAGAGGGGCCTAAAGATAATGGGATTCATGTCACAACAGGAAAAGGGCCTTGGTGGGTTTTGGGGAACAGCTCAAGGTGGAGAGGCCTCTGAGGGGTCTGGGGAAATGGGTTCTACCCCCCCGCTCCGAGAATAGAAGTCTGGGAGTCCTCAGCAGGGTGCCAGGAGGTGGGGCACAGAGAGGGCTTCTCAGGACCTGCTTCTCTCTACTGGTTTTCCTGGGTAAAGCCAGATCCTGGTGTGCCTGGGCTGTCCTGTGAGAAGAGGCCTCCTCGGTGCTCATAATACACAGGAGTATATTCAAGGCTCTGATAAGTCCTGCAGGAAAGAATCCTGGATGACCCTGTTTCAGCCTGCTGCTTATTCAACTCAAAGGTGATCGACAGGGGAGATTTTCAAAGTCCCCAGAGGGAAGGCCAATGAGACAGGGTGTTTGTGTGTGTGTGAGGTGGGGGTGTGCTGAGGGAATCAGTACAGCACCTACTGGGGAGGGAGTATTCGGTATAGACAGTGATGGGAGGACACAGCCCATAGACGAGCCAGTGTAGACAACAGTGGGCTAGAGAGAAGTATAGACTACACTGGAGCCAGTGTAGACCTCTCTCCAGGGGATCCATTGTAGACAATGTTGTGGGTCGGTGTGAGAGAGTGCCTGGGAGAACCCGTGTAGAAAATGCAGGGTTTCGGTGCAGCAGTGGTCACGGGCACCTCTCTAGACAACACAGGGAACAGTGCCAACTCCCCACAGCTGGTGGCCTACATGACTGGTGTAGACAGTGAGGGCAGCGCTGTCTGGGGCCCAGAGGAGCCAG
The DNA here is from genome assembly GCF_003031525.2 of Neophocaena asiaeorientalis asiaeorientalis. Taxonomy (NCBI): domain Eukaryota; kingdom Metazoa; phylum Chordata; class Mammalia; order Artiodactyla; family Phocoenidae; genus Neophocaena; species Neophocaena asiaeorientalis. The sequence goes on from NW_020175468.1 coordinate 5,405,453, forward strand.
TGTAGATGGCTGGTAAGGCAGGGTAGAAACGGACAAGGGAGCCGGTGTAGATGGTGGGGAACTGGTGTAGCAGTGTGTACCGGGTCAGTGTGGACAGTTGCCCAGGGAAGCAGGTGTAGGCACTGTGTGTAGATTGGCCTCAGAGGAGCCCATATGGGGCGTCAGTGTAGGCAGTGGCCAGGGTAGGCAATCGGGGAGCAGTGTGGACTGTGGCCTAAGAAGCTGGTATAGGCCTTTCCTGGCAGTCCAGTGGTTAAGGCTCTGTGCTTCCACTGTAGGGGGCACGGGTTCAATCCCTGGTTGGGGAACTAAGGTCCCGCATGCCACGTGGTATAGAAGCTGGTATAGACGATGAAGGACAGTGCCGTTTATGGCCCAGGGGAGCCGGTGTAGACGGTGTGCGGACGGGGGTAGGCAGTAATCAGGGAAGCCGGTGAGGATGATGGGGGTGATGTTGGAAGTGGCCTGGGTGGGGTGGGGGGTCAGTGTAGACAATGGTGGGGGAGGGTAGAGACAGCCCGGCAGACCCTCCTGTCATTGCTCACACTTGGGTCCACTCACAGGGCACGCTGAGGGTCATGGGCAGTACCACCCGCTCCTCGAAGCTCTCGTGCTCCACTCTGCAAGTGACATTCTTGCCATCCACATGGCTGGAAGGTATTAAGGTTAAGAGACTGATGACGGTGACAGTGCCGGGCAGGGGCCCTGGCACCTGGCTTGTATTGGCCATCTTGTCGAGGGGCGGGGACCAGGAGATGCGGGCGGGTGGGCGACCCCCCGTGGAGATGCAGTGGGCGACGGGCACAGGCTCCAGGCTGAGCTGGCTGCGCGGGATCTCCCGGGTCTCAGCCTTGTTCTGGGGCTGGGCTGGGGGGAAGAAGCAAAAGGGACGGGTCACTCCTCACCTGCAGTCATTCAACAAACATCTCAGCAGCAGAGGAGGGCGGCTCATTGAGGGGACAGATTGCGGCCAGGTTCAAATCCCAGCTCTGCCCCTGAGCAGTAGGGTGGCCTTGGGCAAGTCCATGCCTCAGTTTCCTTGTCTGTCAACTGGGTGTAATGAGAGGATCACTGGTGATAAGAATTTGCAGGTAAAGCTCTTAAAATGGTACTTGGCGTGTAGTAAGTGCTCAATATATGTTATTATTATTGGTAATTGGACACATTGCCTGGCTCTGTGATGGGCAGTGTTGAGGACCCAGCAATGACCGAGACAACCCCACCCCTGCCTTCATGGGGTGGACTTTCCAAGGGGAAGACAGACGTCCCGAGGCAGTGAGGACTCAGAGTGGGCAAGGCTGGGATGGGGGAGCCCAGAAGGGGTGCCTGAATCTGGGGGGCGGGGTTACGGAGGGCTTCACGGAGGAGAGGGAGGGATGAGCCGTGCCCTGGAGATTCAGAGGGAAAGTGACTGGCTCAAGGTTACACGGGTGTCAGCGACAGAGCTGGACCTCCCCACAAGGTCTGTCTGACTCCAAAACTACCTTGACCATTTTTTTTTTTTTTTTTTGTGGTACGCAGGCCTCTCAATGCTGTGGCCTCTCCCGTTGCGGAGCACAGGCTCCGGACGCGCAGGCTCAGCGGCCATGGCTTACGGGCCCAGCCGCTCCGCGGCATGTGGGATCTTCGCGGACCGGGGCACGAACCCGTGTCCCTTGTATCGGCAGGCGGACTCTCAACCACTGCGCCACCAGGGAAGCCCCTACCTTGACCATTTCTTCATCATTCTGGTGATTCCAAGACCTGGGGTTTCACTTGGTTCCTTTCGCCTCAGTACCTGTGTTCTTGTTACTGAAGATTTCTCTTTGACTCATTGGTTCTGTTTTACCCTCATCCTAAATCATAAGACCTGAAGTCCCAAGTTTTCTGAAATGATGACAGTTGCCTTTGGTTGGGTACTGTGTGCCAGGCACTGTTCCAAGCACTTAATCTTTCCTGAGTCATTCATGCAAGGCCTGGGACAGTTCCTGGCACATAAGCAGAAAAGAAACGTCAGCTCTTATTCATCCTCATAGCGGATCTCCATTTCACAGATGAGGAAACGAGCCACGGAGACTTTGTACTGAGCTGCCAAGAGGAGGGCCTGTCATGTTTTCCCTGGTGCTCATAAAAATGAACACATGGGGGGCTTCCCTGGTGGCGCAGGGGTTGAGAGTCTGCCTGCCGATGCGGGGAACACGGGTTCATGACCCGGTTCGGGAGGATCCCACATGCCGCGGAACGGCTGGGCCCGTGAGCCATGGCCGCTGAGCCTGCACATCCGACTGGGTGTGAGAATCCCCTCCTCCCAGTCTGTCTATTTCAACTCTCCCTTCCTCACCAAAGGAAGTAACAATAACTGACCCCCTATCACCAGCTCACAGAGGTCTCTGCCCTAAGCAGTTCACCTGGATAAACTCCCGGGACCCTCAGGACAGCTTTCTGAAGGCACTGTTGTTACTAAGCCTATTTTACAGATGAGGAAAGGAGGTTCCCAAGCGGCATTTCCGCTTTCCAGGGCCCTTCCTGTACTTTTGTCCCCGACCTCCTTCTTTTGTCCCCGCGGAATCTGCTTGGGAGGGACTCTCCCTCCCTCCCGGGCCCTTCCCTCTCTTTGCTTACCTCCCTACCCCGCCCCACACCCCTCCCTTTCGGCCCCCCTCCAACCGGCTCACCGAGCACCCGGAGCCAGGTTCGGGCGCTCCTGTCGCCGTTGGGGAACGTGGCGAACTGGCAGGAGTAATTGCCTTCATCTTCGGCGCGCAACCCCCGCACGGCCAGCGATGCGTCTCGCAGCTCCTCGCCTGGCCTGGCGGCCACGAACTCCAACCGGCCGGGCTCCGGGAAGCTGGGGCCCTGGGTGGGGTGGAAGACCGCCACGCTGCGGGAGGCCTCCTTCAGCTTCTGCCGAGTCCAGGTCACCTGCGTCACCGTCACGTTGTGCCCCAGAGGCTGCAGTTTGCACGGCAGCTCTGTGGTGTCGCCCAGGAAGCCGCGCACCTGGGCTGGGGCCAGCACTCCGATTGTCTCGGTCCCTGCGGGGAAACGGCGGGGCGAGTCACACCCGGGTGTCCCTGACTTGGATGGGGAGAAGCGCCTGGGAGGTCGCTCACCTGGGCCTTGGAGCCCCTTGGTTGGGAGTGTTTGTGGGGAGGAGGAGGGAGGTGGGGAGGGTCAGTCCGGATCCAGGGATGAGGGTGAGGGCGGCTGGACTGGGTCTGCAACCTGGTCGCTCCCGTTCAGTCGGGCTGTTATTACCGTATTTCCTCTATCTCAGCATTATCACTTTTTAAAATTGTGGTCAATATTGTGGTCAAAAAATTAAAACTGCCACTTAAACCATTTTAAAGTGTACAATTCAGTGGCAAGAAGTACATTCACGGCGTTGTGCCACCACCACAAACTTTTTCATCACCCCTGAGTCATCAATCTTAAGATGTCATTTACAGCACGACCCGTCCTCAGTGGTTAGAGCATCCTGGATTTAGAGGTGTGGAAAGGGGAAGAAACTCTAGGTCTCAGAGTACATGAAATAAAGTATTACTGCTGTTACTCTGTGCGGACTCAGGTTGGGAAAATGTTTGTAGGGGATCCTAGCACAAGAAGGGAGGTGATCATAGCCCCAGCATTTTGGATCCCCTCAGATCTCTGCTGTGAGGCTTCCGGCAGTTTCCTTAACCTCTCTGATCCTTTTTCCTAGTTTGTAAAATGGGACTAAGAACAGTTAACATTCATGGGTTGCTTACAAAGATGGGGGCTGTTCTGAGCGCTTTACACATCTCCCAGCATTCAGGCCTTAAACAGCTCCTTGAGGTAAGCGCTACTGTCAGCCCCACTTTAGAGGGAAAGCGAGGCACAGAGTCTTGTGCTCCAGGTCACACAGAGCACAAGTGGCAGAGGTGGATTTGAACCTGGGCCATCTACAATTAAGACCCCTGATCTCTCATCCACCAGGCTCCAGATGAAAATCTTTCTGCCCAGGGCCCCCTGCACACAGTAGGTCCTCAATATGTGTTGGCTTTTATCGATATCAAGAAACACAATTCTGTGCGTCCTTATTAATAATAATAAGGATAAGAACAAGGTGAGAAGGAGTTAAGTGCCTTGACTCTCAGTCCTGCTACTCACTAGCTGTGGCCTCTGTGCTGCTGGTTTCACTCCTCTGGGCCTCAGTCTCCTCATCTGTAAAATGGGGGTGGTTATGGCTTAAGAGGGTGTTGGGAGGACTAAATGAGGAAATTTATGTAAAGGGATTAGATATGCCAAGCACCCTATACAGGGGAATATTATAATTATTGTTATGAGGAAGAGGAGGCTGGGAGGTAGTGGACTGGGGTGCTTGGAGTGTGCTGTGTTGAGGGAGGGCACGGTCTGGACACGAGGGGATTGTGGAGCGGTGAGCATGCTAGTCTGGTTTCGAATGCCAGGTCCACCGTGGACATGCTGTGCAGCTCTGGGCAAGTGAGTCTCCTTCTCTGATGAGTCTCCTGGGAACCCCCTTGTTTATGAGCTGCCGACTTAGGCTTCATGGGTGAAAAGAAAACACCCAGGCTTTCAGCAAATTGTCTCTCTGAGAATGACATGTCACCCTTCCAGAAAGCCTTCCACTCTGCCTTCTGTCTGCCTCCTCCATGCCCTGGGTCCAAAGTCCTGGCTCTAGCAATGACATCCTGATGTGGCTCACCTCTTTTCTTTGGTTTTTCTCCCTCCATGAGGCAAGACCGCTCTGGGCAAGTGAGTCTCCTTCTCCTTCTCTTGATGGCAAGACCGCTATGAGGATGAAACTGGATGAAGTGGCCTTTCTCTGGCTTTGTACTCTGAGTAGTAGCTAGGCCCGAGCTCCACTGTGTGCCAGGCACTGGGCTGCTCCCTTAGGTGAGGCCTCCTCCAACCCTCTCCAAGGGCCCATGAGATCCACACTGGGAGCACCAGTAGTTTCATCCCCATTGGTCAGAGGGGGCACGAGAGCCTTGCAGGTTCAAGCTACTTGCCTAAGCTAACCAGCAAGTGAGGGGCAGAGCCGGGCTTGAGACCTTTTGGGACAGACTCTGGTTTCCCCAAGCCTGCATTCAGTGCTATTACTGTTCACGTGTGAATTCCACCCCCTGCCCCGTCCCCAACACACATTTTATGGAAACAGAGAGCTCAGGTCACTTTCCTGAGCTCACACATGTATTAAACGCCGAAAGCTATTTTGAGCCCGCCGCCGTCAGACATCAGTGCCGTATCCCCAGTAACTTGGAAGGCTGCCCACAGTAGGAACTCTATAATAAACGTGTGTGAGATGAATGCATGCATGAAGGAACGGCCGTGTCCTTAGAGTCAGACATGTGGGGTCCAACGGCAACGGGGTTATGTGCCGCTGCTCCCTCCCCCCGCATCGAGCATCCTCTGTCGTTGTCAGCGGGTTACTGGGGGCTGGGGAGAAGGGTCCGCTTGGAGCGAGCGGGGTCGAGAGGTGTGGTGCCCGGGCGTACGTGAGTCGCCTTCCACCTTATTTTTTCCCCAGAGGCTGGCCCGCCCTGCCCTTCAGAAATCTCCCAAGGTCCGGTGGCTTTCCGGGAAGCTGTGAGGAGAGTCCGCCCCGGCCCGGCGTTTCTCCATCCCTGGGGCGGAGGGGAGCACAAAGCGAAGGGCAGGGCGCTCTGCCTTGGGGAGCCCAGGGGGCCGGGCCTAGGCGGGTGGGGAGGGAGAGGGGGAGCAGGGGCCGCTCGATCGCGTGGGGTCACTCACCGGCTCCCGAGGGCGCCCAGAGCAGCCACAGCAGGGACAGCAGCAGCAGCGGCGGCCGAACTAAGGAAGCGGCTCGGGTCATGCTGGGCGCGCCGCCGCCTCCTCCGCTCGCCCTGCCAGTCGGGCGGCCGCCGCACGTCCTGGCCAGGAATTCTGGCGTCACTCAGCCGCCGAAGCCTAGGGGAGGGAAGGAGAAGTTCTACCCCTTCCCTCCTCAGACTTGCAGCGGGGAAGAAGTAGAGAAGAAGTAGAACTGGGCTCCCGGGTCCCCGCCCGCTCCCGGGGCTCCCGCCGAGGCTCCGGTAAGGCCCCTCCCTCCGCGCCTGCGCCGACACTTGTCACTAGGGCAACATCACTAGGAGGTGGGTTCTGATTCGAGGAAGCTTCGATATAAGGATCCCCATTTGACAGGCGAGGAAACTGAGGCACGCAGAGAGGTTCAGCGACTTTCTAAAGTTCAAGATTGGCGAGGGACAGAGCAGAGATTCGAGTCTATAATCAGGACAGATCCTGAGTTCCTAAGCTCGAAAGCTTAAATCCCCTGGGTTCATGTTGGGCAAGTTGCTTCTCCTCCCGAGGCCTGAGTTTTCTCATCTGAAAAATGGACAGGATAACAGCACTCACCTCACGGGAGGGTTTGTAAGACTTAAGCAACTGCTTAGCCCAATTCCTGGCATATTGTTTGTACTCAATAAACAGCTATCACAATGACAACAACTGTTGCTTTACAGTTAGCATCAAATAATAGTGCTGGTGAGAATGAGGGCTCATTCATTTTTCATTCCATAGATATTTTATTGAACCAGGCAGCATTCCAGGCACAGGGGAGGCAACAGAAAATAAAACAGACAAAAATCCCTGCCTTCATGAAGCCCACCTTCTATCGGAGGGAAACAGACCATTAACAGACCGATACACAGACAGCATCATGTCTAGAGGTGATGATGGTTAGGGAGCAACATATAGAAGAGAGAGAGATGAGAGACACCAAGACAGAGACAGAGGAATGAGAGAGGAACGGAGATAAACACACTCAGAGATGGCCACTGGGAGATGGGGAGAGAGAAAGAGAAAGGACACAAAGATAGAGACACAAGACATATAGTGAGACGGGAGAGAATCGAGAGGCGATAGAGAGACCCAGAGAGCCCTATGCTGATATGGAGCTTGGGAGACTTGCTGGTCCCCAGCCCTGTTCATCCCAGTCATGATCCCCACCTGGCCCGCTAGCAGCTCTGACCCTTGTTCTGTGACATCCCCATATCTTTCTAGAAAATTCCCCCTTTGGACTTTGGCCAGTTTGGAGGGTTCTGTTCCCTGCTGCCCTCTCTGACTTGGCCCCAGAGCCCACTCCTGACACACAGCTGTGGGTGGGTGGCTCTGATGCATGGTGTCTCTCACTCTGCATGTATGTAGGTGAACTTCTGAATGGAAATGTGGGAGCTGGTCTCTGGGAAATCTCTGAATTTTCTGGCACTCTTGTTCTGGGCCTCTGAGTTATTTCCAAATTGGGAAATTGTGGCTGCTGCTATGTTTCTCCCCTGGACCATGATGTCACCTCTGGGGTTCCCCCTCCTCCCAGGGCTCCCAGCTACGCTTACTGTGGTTGCAGCAGCCTCCTCTCTGGCTCTGGATGGTCAGAGGCTTCCCTCTTTCCACCCTGCCAATGTTTGGACTTCAGATTTGGGGCCCACCTCACCCCATATTCTGCCTCTTCCCCACTGGACATCTGACTTCTCGGTGACAGGAGTGGGGCCTCTGTCTGAAATCCAATCATTAGAGCCTTGGTCCTGAACAATCCCACGCCATGTAGATGATACAGCCTCCGTTACTGAAGCTCAAAATTGGGGGCGGGGCTGAGGTCAGGGATGCGGTGAAGGTTAGGGATGAGGTGAAGGTTAGGGATGAACTCAAAGAGGGGGTCAAGAAAAGGGAGGTTCTCAGGGATAGGGTTAAGATGTGGTGAGTGTCAGTAGGAGGGGGAGGGCCTTTGGTGACTGGTATTCCTGGGGAAAAACCTTTGAGTCAATAAATACTTGGGAAGGCCAAAAGGTCCAGGCTGTCAAAATTGCTGAATTAAATAAAAAGTCTTGCTGCAGGTCTGGGTGAGGCTGGGTGAGGACATGATGGAGGGAGATGGGTGCCAGCTGGAATGGGTGGGTTGAGTTAAGGAGTTGTCTGGTTCCCCTGACAGCCCCTCTGCTGGCTCCTTTCCACCTCTGAGCCCTGAGGGGTGGTCTGGGGTCTCATGGAAACCACCCTCCTCTGGTTCCCACAGCTGCCTGGGCTCCGCCACCATGGCCCTTTGCTCTTTGTATTCATTCAATGAATACATGTTTATTGAGCACCTACTATTGTGCTCGGCCCTGTCCTAAGTGCTGAAGATACAGTAGTGAGCAAGAGACAAAGTTCCTGTCTTCCTGGAGGTACCATGCTGGATGGGAGTTGGGAAGAGAAAGATAATAAAAAAGTAGACAGGTACTCTATATACCAGGGGATGATAAAAGCTATGAAGGAAAATAAGACACGGTAAGGAGACAAGGAAGAATTTCTCCAATATTCCTCCTTTGTGGCTGCCCAACACTTTTGACTCTACTCCCTCCAGCTTCCCCTGCATGTCCCTCCTTCCCAAGGCAGAAACAAACAAACAAACCAAAAAACCCTCACAGCTTTAGTGTTTCTTTCAGCAGGTACAAGCCTGTGAACTAGGTGTCACCAATTGACTTGCATTTGGAGGGGACAACACAAGCCAGTTCTGAGCAGATGTTTTAAAGTTATGGCCTGGCTCATCCATTGTTCTTCTTCTTTGGTTCCCATAACTACCTGTCCCAGATGGGGCTGCTCCTTCAGCCATGGTCCCAGGACAAAGAAGATGTGTGAAGAAGAGCCACAGCTGACCTGCTGTCAATGTGTAACATGAGTGAGAAATTGATGAGCAAATCCTCAAGATTTAGGGGTTGTTTGTTATTGCAGCAAAATCCAGAGAAAGCTGACTGATAGAAAAATCATCTCTGAGATGGGGTGTTGAAACCTAAATGAAGTCAGCTCCATGATTTCCTGGGGATAAAGTATTTCAGACACAGGAAGAAGCAAGTGCAAAGGCCCTGAGGCACAAACCTGCTTGCTGACTTGACAAAGGGGCTGGTGTGGCTGGAGTAGGCAGAGTAATGGGAAGTATGAGGAACAGTTCAGAGGGGTAGGAAGAGGTCAGATGTTATGAGACTTAGTGGGCCATGGTAAGATGTTGATATTTTATGGAGGTGGGAAGACCTTGGAGGGTTTTGAGCTGATTTGATCACACTTGTGTTTTATCTTCCCGGACTGGGCTGGAACCCGCGTCCCCTGCATTGGCAGGCAGATTCTTAACCACTGCGCCACCAGGGAAGTCCCCAGGCTTGTGTTTTAACAGGATCCCTCTGGCTGCCCTGTGGGGAACAGGCTGTAGTGGGTGGCAGGTTGAAGCCAGTGGGGAAGTGACTGCAATGGTCCAGGTGGGAGGTGATGGAGGATCATTGCTGGGTGGTGGAAGGGGAGGTGAGACGAAGCGGTTGGATTTGAATGTAATTTGAAGGTAGAGACCCAGGGATTTGCTGACAGATTGGATGTGGGGCATGAAAGAAACCTCTCTTTCCCACCGAGGACCCCACGGTCCTGGCCTGAGGGAAGGAGGAAGTGCTTTTGACTGAAACGGGGACAATGGCTGGAGCAGCAGGTTTGGAAGGAAAAGCAAATTTGGTTTCAGACTTGCTTCTTTGTGTCTTCCTGTCAAGACTCTAAATTCCTTGAGGGTTGGGACCAGTTCTAGACATTTTTTTGTCCTCAAGTGCCAAAATATCTATTGAAAGAATAAATAAGTGAATGGAGAGGGCAGACAGCAGAAGCAAGAAGAACTACAATCCTGCAGCCTGTGGAACAAAAACCACATTCACAGAAAGACAGACAAGATGAAAAGGCAGAGGGCTACGTACCAGATGAAGGAACAAGATAAAACCCCAGAAAAACAACTAAATGAAGTAGAGATAGGCAACCTTCCAGAAAAAGAATTCAGAATAATGATAGTGAAGATGATCCAGGACCTCGGAAAAAGAATGGAGGCAAAGATAGAGGAGATGCAAGAAATGTTTAACAAAGATCTAGAACAATTAAAGAACAAACAAACAACACTATAACTGAAATGAAAACTACACTAGAAGGAATCAATAGCAGAATAACGGAGGCAGAAGAATGGATAAGTGACCTTGAAGACAGAATGGTGGAATTCACTGCTGTGGAACAGAATAAAGAAAAAAGAATGAAAAGAAATGAAGACAGCCTAAGAGACCTCTGGGACAACATTAAACGCAACGACATTCACATTGTACGGGTCCCAGAAGGAAAAGAGAGAGAGAAAGGACCCGAGAAAATATTTGAAGAGATTATAGTCGAAATCTTCCCTAACGTGGGAAAGGAAATAGCCACCCAAGTCCAGGAAGCACAGAGTCCCATACAGAATAAACACAAGGAGAAACACGCCGAAACACATAGTAATCAAACTGGTAAAAATTAAAGACAAAGAAAAATTATTGAAAGCAGCAAGGGAAAAATGACAAATAACATACAAGGGAACTCCCATAAGGTTAACAGCTGATTTCTCAGCAGAAACTCTACAAGCCAGAAGGGAGTGGCATGATATACTTAAAGTGATGAAAGGGAAGAACCTACAACCAAGATTACTCTACCCGGCAAGGATCTCATTCAGATTTGATGGAGAAATCAAAAGCTTTACAGACAAGTAAAAGCTAAGAGAATTCAGCACCACCAAACCGGCTCTACAACAAATGCTAAAGGAGCTTCTCTAAGTGGGAAACACAAGAGAAGAAAAGGACCTACAAAAACAAACCCAAAACAATTAAGAAAATGGTCATAGGAACATACATATCGATAATTACCTTAAACGTGAATGGATTAAATGCTCCAACCAAAAGACACAGGCTCACTGAATGGATACAAAAACAAGACCCATATATATGCTGTCTACAAGAGTCCCACTTCAGACCTAGGACACATACAGACTGAAAGTGAGGGGGTGGAAAAAGATATTCTATGCAAATGGAAATCCAAAGAAAGCTGGAGTAGCAATACTCATATCAGATAAAATAGACTTTAAAATAAAGACTGTTACAAGGGACAAGGAAGGACACTACATAATGATCAAGGGATCAATCCAAGAAGAAGATGGAACAATTATATATGCACCCGACATAGGAGCACCTCAATACATAAGGCAACTGCTAACAGCTATAAAAGAGGAAATCAACAGTAACACAATAATAGTGGGGGACTTTAACACCTCACTTACACCAATGGACAGATCATCCAAACAGAAAATTAATAAGGAAACACAAGCTTTAAATGACACAATAGACCAGATAGATTTAATTTATATTTATAGGACATTCCATCCAAAAACAGCAAATTACACTTTCTTCTCAGGTGTGCATGGAGCATTCTCCAGGATTGATCACATCTTGCATCACAAATCAAGCCTCAGTAAATTTAAGAAAATTGAAATCATATCAAGCACCTTTTCTGACCACAACGCTATGAGATTAGAAATCAATTACAGGGAAAAAACCGTAAAGAAACACAAACACATGGAGGCTAAACAATACGTTACTAAATAACCAAGAGATCACTGAAGGAATCAAAGAGGAAATCAAACAATACCTAGAGACAAATGACAATGAAAACACGACGATCCAAAACCTATGGGATGCAGCAAAAGCAGTTCTAAGAGGGAAGTTTATAGCAATACAAGAAACAACAAACATCTCAAATAAACAATCTAACCTTACACCTAAAAGAACTAGAGAAAGAAGAGCAAACAAAACCCAAAGTTAGCAGAAGGAAAGAAATCATAAAGATCAGAGCAGAAATAAATGAAATAGAAACAAAGGAAACAATAGCAAAGATCAATAAAACTAAAAGCTGGTTCTTTGAGAAGATAAACAAAATTGATAAACCATTAGCCAGACTCATCAAGAAAAAGAGGGAGAGGACTCAAATCATTAAAATTAGAAATGAAAAAGGAGAAGTTACAACAGACACCAGAGAAATACAAAGCATCCTAAGAGACTACTACAACTCTATGCCAATAAAATGGACAACCCGGAAGAAATGGACAAATTCTTAGAAAGGTATAACCTTCCAAGACTGAACCAGGAAGAAACAGAAAATATGAACAGACCAATCACAAGTAATGACATTGAAACTGTGATTAATTTCCGCACCCAAAAGAATCACCTGGAAGCTTGTATAATCAAGCAAATATGAATATATTTCTTTAGTCTTCCCTCCCACATAGAAAAAAAATAAATAGCATTGTTCTGCCTCCTCCAGCTTTTTACCTACTTTTATGTCTTTCTACACAAGGACATAGCAAGCTGACTCATTCATTTATTCATTCATTGGTTTATTTGTTCATTCATTCACAGCTGTACAGCGTTCCATTGCATGAACACGCCATAAACTTTGAACCTGTCCTCAGTGGATGGGCCTTTCGGGTGTTTCCAACTCTTTTCATTTGCAAACTATCCTGCCCAGAGTAACCGTGTCCACGCCATTGCCCATGCATGTGACTGTATCAGTTCCATAGGTTCCTAGAAGCTGATTTGCTGGGTCAGAGGGCGTGTGCACTTGTGGTTTTGGAGGATATTGACAAATTGTCATCCCCTGCTCTTGCCAGCCAGTGTTTCCTACCCATGGATGCACACGGTAGTGAACTGAAGCTTTTAAAATTTCAGATGTGGGGACTTCCCTGGTGGCATAGTGGTTAAGAATCCGCCTGCCAAGCAGGGGACGTGGGTTCGATCCCTGGGCTGGGAGGATCCCACATGCCGCGGAGCAGCTAAGCCCGGGCGACACAGCTACTGAGCCTGCGCTCTAGGGCCTGCGTGCCGCAACTACGGAAGCCCATGCTCCGCAAGAGAAGCCACTGCGATGAGAAGCCCGTGCGCCACAACAAAGAGTAGACCCCGCTCGCCACAACTAGAGAAAGCCCGCACGCAGCAACGAAGACCCAATGCAGCCAAAAATAAAAAATAAAATTTCAGGTGTGAAGTTTTGCCCCAAAGGATTTGATGTAGGAACCTGGAGGCTGGCTGGGAGGGTGGGAAGAGAAAGAGAGGGAGGGTGGGCAGGAGGCAGAATGGGGCAGGGAGAAAGGCAGGGGTGGGGGGGAGAGGGTGGAGGGAGAGAGATGGAGGCTAGGGACAGTGGGGTAGGGGTTGGGGCTCCTGAGTGTGACTCCCTTGGTTCCAATTCCATCTTCACCAACTAATAGCTGGTGATGCCAAGCAACCTATATTGATTCTCTTGCCTCCTTTTTCTCATCTGGAAAATAGGGGATCATAAAAACCTGTGGTGATGGTTAACTAGGTTATTTAGAAATAAGTTATATGGCTAGAAAGGTTATTTGTTTTGCTGCTCGACAAATGGTAGCTGTTATTACTGGCGTCCCGGGGCTTGGGAGACCGCCCTGTATTACCTCGCCGCGCACCCTGGTTAGGAACAGCTGCCATGCACAGCAGAGAGTCATCGAGTTTTATGCAGGGCGAGGACCTCATGCCAGAAAAATCTCATGTTCCCCACGTGGAAAACAGCGATGACAAGCCCTGTTGTCCTGCCCTCTTTGCGGTGTGGGACAGGGGATGGGGTGGTGGGGTTGGAGAGGGCAGAACTTTCATCTTCTATACTCTGAGGCTAGGCAGGAAAAAGCCGGCAAAGAAACCCCCAAATAACAAGCACCTTCCTGTCCTCCCCCGAGAGCTACCAGAGCAGCCACGTCCCCCCTCTCACCTCCCACCAGCCCCCCGAGCCTCACATCCATTTGGGACGTACTGGTGCCTCTCAGTGGTTGTTCCCCTCCATTCTCCCCTTCCAGTTCCAGCAGTTCTCTCACTGCCCATGGAAGGAAATGAGACCTGCCTGCCCCCTCCCAGCTTACTTCTACCCACTGATGACCCATCAGAGCCACACCCTTTGAGGCAGAGTCCAGGTTCTAGAGCCTAGTTTACTAGTTCCTGCATGACCTGGCCCCTGACGGAAGTCTCTTCCTCTCCCCCTTTAAACGTCAGCCAGACGGAAACCCTTGTAATCCTTCTAAACAAACCATGTTTGCTCACCTTCAGGCCAGAACACTTTCCCTCTGTTCTTCACTAGCTAATGGCTCCCACTTCAGGTCACAGGTCAGCCATCCCCTCTTCCAGGAAGCCTTCCCACACTCCCCAGCCTGGGCAATCCCTCTTCAAGTCTCCCCGAGCCCACTGAGCTCTGCTGTCCGAGGCCTGCCCACTCTGGGTTGTCACTTTAGGGATACATCTGTCACCCACCGGGCTGTACGTTCCACGGAGGCAGAACCCAGGGCTGTGCAACTCACAGCTAGGCAGTGACAGTTCGACTTGCTCATCTGTAAAATGGAGCTAATAATAGCATCTACTTTCCAGAGTTTGGGGAAATAAATGGAAATGATGCGTTAAAGCCCTTTAGTACAATGTCTGATAAATATCACCTTCACATATATGGCTGCTCTTGTTGTTAATTATCTTAATGTCTTTTCCAGTACAGCTGACCCCTCCCACAGAATGACCTCTTGGACCCCCAGGCTGGATCAGAAGCCCTCTCAGGGCTCCCATGTCCCAGCCCTGACTACTCCGGGTTGTCACTATCTGGGGATGGTTCTGTCTCCCCCACTGCTCTGTGAGCCCTGGGAGGGCAGGGGTGTGGCTGTGATGGTCCCCTCTGGGTCCCCAGTACTGCCCAGCACAGGACTCCACACAGACCAGCTGCTGGAGGAAGGCGTGTTGAACGAATGAATGACTTTAGTGATTATTTGATCTCTGATTGTTATATGTCCTTTATTCCTCTTTCCTGCTCTAGTATATACCATTATGTTTCCTGTAAATACTGGAATTTAGAGAAAACTTACTCATTAGCTTGTGTGTGTGTGTGTCTGTGTGTGTTTATAAGAGAGCGATATGAAGATAGAGATAGAGAGATAGAGTGAGCCTGAGAGAGCTTGAGGAAGAGCCTTTCAGTATGTTTGAAAGAGGAAACTGCTTTTGACTGTGCCGTGGGTGGGTGGGAAGGGGTGTGGAGGGCTGAGGACGTGGGCGAGGAATGGGCTGGATTTTGGAGATCAAATCTGTAAACCGTGAAGGCAGATACCAAGCCTGTCTTGTTCTTGGCAGTGCTGCCGGCATCTAGCATGAGCCTGCCACGTAGAAGTTGCTCAATACATATTTTCTGAATGAGTGAACGAGGCATTCATTCACTGTTAAAATAGCCTAGGAATCTTGCTGTACCTCTGTAATTGTGAAGCACAGTATACTTTGAGCAGGCCTAAAATTCTTTAGATCCCTAGCGGGGAGTAGAGAGATCGTGACACCTGGCTGATGAGCCGGGGAAGCAAATATGGGGGTGCTGACACCACCCTCTTGTCCAAGTTCTCAGCACACATCAACAATTGATGTAGGCACTCCTTCCTGGGGAGCATGCCAGCAATCTATACAGGCACTTTTTCCTGGGGAGAATGGGTAGGTTCCCAGAATTCTTTTTTTTTTTTTTTTTAATGTGGGATCTTCCCGGACAGGGGCACGAACCCGCGTCCTCTGCATCGGCAGGCGGACTCTCAACCACTGCGCCCAGGGGAGCCCCAGAATTCTTAATACCGAACTTTGACGACCCACTGCCAGTCTATCAAAAATGGTAGTTGAGAAGAAATGTTTTTGTCACCGCTGGCAAAATGGATGTGAAAAGTAAGAGTTGGGGAGAGAAATTACGGCCAGAGGTTACAGCTAGAAATCCCTTGTGCATCTGGCTTTGTTTATTCACCTTGCCTTAGATCCTGGAGGCCTTGGCTCACCCCATGAGGACAGAAGAGAGCTAGGTTAGTGCTTTACTCGACGCCGCAGAACTTTTGGGGCTCAAAAAGTATTTAACTTTCTTCTATTCGTTCAGTTATTCATTTAGCAAGTGTTTAGTGAGTGCCCATCATGGACTGGCATTATTGTAGGTTCAGAGGATAAGATGTTGAACAAAGGGAGATACAGTTCCTGCCCTTTGGGACTCAATCTTGACTGGGGAGACATACTGTCAAAATATCACCTAAATACTTATAAATTGGCAATTTTTTTTTTTTTTTTTGGCCGCACCACATGGCATGCGGGATCTTAGTTCCCTGACCAGGGATCAAACCTGCACCCCCTGCAGTGGAAGGGCAGAGTCTTAACCACTGGGCCACCAGGGAAGTCCCTACATTGGCAACTTTTGATGGCTATTGAGGAGAGGTTTCCTGGGTGTGTGCAGCTAGGGTGGGGGGTGAAATCCAGGCAGGTGGTGACTGAGTTGGGATTTTTAAATGACTAGGAATTAACTGGGTAATGAGAGGAGAGTAAAGTATTCCAGGCAGAGGAAACAGCATGTGCAAATGGCCTGGGGCAGGAGAGAACTGCAGTAAGTACCAAAGAGGGAGGGAGACTGGCTAGCTGTTCCCTCAGCTCATTTCCTCTTATTTCTAGGAACTCAGTGAGATTACATTTATTAGAAGCTCTCATATTACTGTGGTCACACCACCCAGAGCAGGGCCAAGACACAGGCTAGAAGGAGCGTGGGTCCTTGAATGACTGCATGGGGAGGAGTCTCCCCAGTGACCTGCACTGGCCTACGACATGAGTGAGTAAAACACTTTTACTGGGTCAAACCACTGACATTTTGGAGATATTTTTTACAGCAGTTAGCCAACCCTGACTAAAGTCAGTGCAGCTGGAGAGGGGGAGCACGGAGCAAGGCGAGACTAGAGATGTGAGCAGGTAATAAACCATGCAGGGCTTCGTGGGGTCACATGACCAAGTTCTGACTGCTGGAATGTGAGCAGAAGTGATGTGAGAAACTTCTGGGTCACGCCTTCAGAGGAAGGCAGTGAGATTGTCTCCATCATTGCCACTCCCTGCTGGCTGGAATGGGGACTTGGTGGTACACCATCTTGACCGTGTAACGCTCTAAGGATGGCAAGACCACAGGGTAAAGAAGCCTGGCTCCCTAGATGACCTCACCAAGCACAACCTCTGTACCATTCCTGGACTGCTTCCGCTGGGACTGTTACATAAGAGAGAAACCAACTTCTATCTTGTTTAAGCCTCTGTGATTTTGGGTCCCTACCAAGCTTATCTTCCATTAAGATGGGGGAATACCTGGGAGAGGGCCAGGTTGAGAGGATGCGCTTTGAGTTTGGGACACATCTTGGAGATCATCTTGTCTCATCAGCATCCTCTCCTTCCTGAGTCTCCCCTAATCTGAAGACAGTTCAGCTTTCTCTCCGCCCTCTCCTTCTACCCCAGGTCGGGACTATTCTTCCTTCTCTGCTTCTCCCTGTGGTCCGTGAGCACATCATGGCAGATATGGTTGCCTGGGAGGGAGAGAATGCCTGCGCAGAGAAGGAAAGTTCCAGTTTTTCTTTCATCTGGATACAAAACATGTGATGTCTACATAGTCACAGAATAATGAGAACAGCTGTGGGATTCTCAGTTCTTTCATGTTTCTGATAGCTGCATCCCTACCCCCCTGCCCCCACTGTGGGACACTGGCATATTATTTTCCTTGTTACTCACGCTTTCACTGTGGCCCAATTCATTCAAGACTGTATGTGGTCACAGGCTCCCTCCTGGCCATTCAACCTTTGTTTTGCCAAGTGGCATTTAAATCTTTGACTTGATGGCTTAAATTTCAGGGTTAGATATATCCATTAGGAGTCAACTGGGTTGTAAGGAACAATGGAACTAAGACAAGAGTGGCTTCAGCAAATAGACGTGTGTTTCTTCTTTCATGTAATAGGAATTCCAGAGGTATTTAAGACAGGACTAGCTGGATGGCTTCACAGAATCTCCAGGCATCCATTTTTCAGTGGTGTGTTGGTAAATCAGCTCTCTGAAAAAAAAAAAAAAAATCCAATTTGTAGTATTTTCCAATTTCCTCGGTGTAAACACCACCACCACAATTGATTTCAGGCTACCAATGTGTCATCATTGACTGTGGCGTTAGGAAGAGGTGTACACAATGAGCTCTCGTGAGCTGGCACAAGCTGGGCTCAGCACACCCCTCACTTGCCACCTGTCCTCCTCCACAGGAGACGGTCGCCTCATGATCCAACATGTCTGCTGGGTTCCAGCCATCACGTTCCCATTCCTGCCAATAGGAAAGGATGCTCCCTCACCTTAAGGACACGTTCTGCACGTCACACATAACGCTTCTCACAGTTTACTGCCAATGTAGTTTTTCTTTCCCCTTGGACGTCGTGTGCCCAGTTAAAATTGAGGATTCCGTTATTATGGAGGGAGGAGAGTGTGGGTCTCTGAGGGTAATCTTTACCATAGTCGCCGATGAGATTGGGCTATTCTGCTGCAGCCAGATGATCATTTACCCTCCACGTCGGGTTAGGGAAGGGGCCTCAGGATGCCCGACCCTGTTTTTCTGACACACAGAGAGAATGAGAGGTGTGTGAGTCAGGTTATTCCTGTTAAACTCCGGCGTGGGGGAGTGTTTGGGACTCACATCGATGCTTTCATTTCTGAGCCTTTGAGTTTTCCTAGTGGTGTGGTTTTAGCCTCTCACTCATTCATTCATTCATTCAACAAACACTCATTGAGCACATACTGTGTAACAGATACAGGTCTGGCCACCACGGAGCTGACAGTCTAATAGATGAGATAAATGTTAAATAATCACACCAATAAATATTTAATGACACAACGTGCTAAGTACTAGAAAGCAGAACAGTGCTACGGGCAAATTCAACCAGGGGACTGAATTTATAACAGGGGTGGTCAGGAGATCTGTTTGAGAAAATGTGCACAGTTTATTTTTAGTGGGGGAGGGACATCATAATGACGCTCAGCTATTCCAAAGGGCAAGGGGAATTGCTGCAGCCTTGACCAGAGGACAGATGGACTCTAGCTGGTGGCCAAGTGGTGGCTACAGTGTCATCTCTGAGACCCAGATAGACTAGAAGCCGCAGGAACCAGCTCCCTCCATCACCACCCAGGCAGGAAATGAGTAACCTCTCATTTCCTGCCTGGGTGGGAGGAGGGAAGTGGTAGGGCAGGATGCCTCAGGTGGGAAAGGAGCTGGTTCCATATAAGGGGCTTCTGAGCAAATCTGGACCCTTGGATAGACCAGGGCAAGGACCCCAGAACTACCACAGAGTCAGTAATGTACACATATGGATGCTGGGGGATTTGTTTTTTTTTTTTTAACAATTAGGGGTTTGAGTTGCACTGTCCGGTATAATAGCCACTAGCCACAGGTGGGTATATAAATTAAAATTGATTAAAAGTAAAGAAAATAAAAATTCAGTTCCTCAGTTACACTATCTCCATTTCAAGGGCTCAATAGCCACTTTTGTTGAATAATATTGTAGTGGACATTGCAGATATAGACATTTCCATCACCATAGAGAGTTCTCTTGGACAGCGCTGGTCTAAGGCACAGGCTTTGGAATTGGGCAGACTTGAGTTGGCATCAAATGTGGCTGTGTGACCTTGGGCAAGTCACTTGCCCTCTCTGTGCCTCATTTTTATCTTGTGTACATGAGCACAAAGACACCTCCCTGACATAGGACGTGAGGGGGCCCATGAGAGAATGGGAATGGGGCTCCAGCTCTAGGGAGGGAGCAACGGGGCAGTGGAATGACTGGAAACAGGGATTTCAGAGCCAGGGAGCCTGGCTTGGAGACCAGCCCCACCATGGTATGACCCTGGGGCAAGTCACTTAGCCTCTCTGAGACTCACCTTCTTTGTCTGTAAAGTGGGGGTAGTTCTCCTTTCCTCAGTGGGTGCAGTGAGGATGATATAACATATGAATCACATAAGGAATCTAGTGTAGTGGCTGGCACGTGGACAGCCCTCAACAGACAAGATTTGAACTCAGGTCTGCTACTATTATTGCAAATCGTAATGATATGGTAGGTGCCTTTATGTTGACATGGTAGTGTGTCGCAGAAGCACTGAATGTTCCTCAAATGTTAGACATATCTGCACATGAGTTTCATTCATACTCGTTTCAAGCAGGTGAGTCTCAGAGCGGGTAAGTGACTTGCGTAGGGTCAGTGAGTACCCTCTGCCCGCCACCTGTCAGGATTCTCCAGTGAAAGAAAGTGTTTGATCTCATTTACAAATGTACCATGGATTTCTGGGGGTTGAGACCACTTCCCCCCACTTCTCTGCATTTGGAAGGTTTTTTCTCTTTGAAAAGGAGCAAAAATAAGCTGCATGTGTAGAAGACATATTTTGGGGTGTCTGCCCAGCTTACAAGGCAAAACCTCCCCACTTTTTACAGAGCACTGAGCCCTCACAAATGGGGCTGATCCCCTGGACCTCTGATTGTACAAAACACCTCTGCTCCCCACTGCAGCCACAGTGATAGGACCAAGGTCGACAGCTATCCCAAAGTAAGGTAATCAGATACCTTTTCCAGAGGTGTCAGAGATAAGGCAAAGGGATGCTGGCTAAGTTGGGCAGTTTCTTTGAACAGGGGTGTTGTGGATTTGCAAGCTATGGGATGGTGCCTTTCTCCACATGCATGGAGAAACATCGACGGCCCATCTGCAGAGTGAGACAGAGAACTGTGAATTCCATGTTCCTGGAGAAGAGGATTACAAGGGCTGAGGGGTGGCAGGCTGGGAGAGGCAGCAAGCGACTACCCTGGTTCCAGTAGCTTTCCTGCTTTCTGACCATGGTGTCCTGCCATTTGTGGTAGATTGCAAGAACGGCCACAGATTCTTCCCCTCCCATCAAAAAGTGAGGTCATTTCCCCACCTACTGAATCTGAGCTGGTCGTGTGACTTGCTTTGGGCAATAGAATGTGACAGAAGTGATAATTTGCCAGTTCTTAACCTTGGCCCTAAGAGGCATTGCATCTTCTGCCCTCACTCTCGGAATCCTGCCTCTGTCATGAGCGTGCTTGTGTCTGCTTGCTAGAGAATGAGAGATGACATGGAAGAGTCAGTTACATGGCTAGTTACCACAGCTGAGGCTATCCTAGTCCAGACAGCCCCTAGGTAACCTGCCAACCAACCGTGGATGCATAAGTGAGCCCAGCAGAGACCAGAAGAGCTGCCCAGCTGTGCCCAACCCACACTGATAACCCATAGAACTGTATGCTAAATAAATCGCTGTTGTTTCAAGCCACTAAGTTTTGGCAGGTAGTTTGTTACATAGCAAGTGCTAACTGATACATCCTTGGATTCCTGGAACTCTTCCTGGATCCGTATATTAAATCTTCCTTGTGTTTTTCTCTTGAGCTACTTCATTGAGTTTCTTTTGGTTGCAGTACAAGAGTTTTAAGAGATCTGGATTGATTGTTTATGTGCTCCAAGGGATTTGGTGAGATGGGGAGATGGAGTGTTGGCAGCTGGCAAGAGGAGACAAAAGCAGTCCCTGGGGCTCTCAACAAGATGGGAACATCCCACAGAAAAATGACCAGAAAACCTGGAGGGAGGAGGTCTCAAATGGAGCTCCCAGGGCCTTCATCTTGTCCCCAGCCCCAGGATTCTCCCCTCCCCACACTCCTTCTTGGTATCACCTGTTGGGCTGATAGGCGCCCACACTTCAGACGCACATTTGTACTCCTTATTTTTTCTTTGCCACCCCACATATCCTGTCTTCTAATAGTAAAGAGTAGGGGGTTTTTTTGTTTTATTTTTGGCCATGCCATGCAGCTTGTGTGATCTTAGTTCCCCAACCAGGGATCCAACCTGGGCCCTCAGCAGTGAGAGCGCTAGTGAGTTCCTGGTAATGCTTGTATTATTAAAAATGGTAGTATAACTTCTGCCCTCTCCTGTAGCTGTGTTTACGAGATTTCATGTTTTTGTGATTTATCTAAATTTGTTCCATTACTATGTAGTATCTCACTGTGGAACCCATTGGATGAAAATACAATGAATTTGACTGGAAAACAATTTGGGAGCAGTGATAAAAGCTGAAGATATACATATTCTATAACTGTGAAGTTCCACTACTAATTATATACTGAACAGAAATATACACATGTGTTCCACAAATTTTATTTTATTTTTTTGCGTTATGCGGGCCTCTGACTGTTGTGGCCTCTCCCGTTGCGGAGCACAGGCTCCGGACGCGCAAGCTCAGCGGCCATGGCTCACGGGCGCAGCCGCTCCGCGGCATGTGGGATCTTCCCGGACCGGGGCTCGAACCCGCGTCCCCTGCATCGGCAGGTGGACTCTCAACCACTGTGCCACCAGGGAAGCCCCGCACAAAATTTATCTTTTGAAACTGGGCATTGTAAAATAGCTGTTAGTATTTTTGAGTACCACATAAAAATTCATGATTAAGATCTGCTTGTAGTATCTCCTTTTGTCTAGATTCATTTATTTGTTTTTTTAATTTTTATTCAATTTATTTAAACTGAAAAAAGAACAACCCCAAAGTGGTTCACCCATTTCTTCTTTGTCAGCCACACCTACAGTGAAGAGAGAGAGAGAAATATTAATAATAACAAAAACAAGAATAATAATACATGTGGCTGACATTCATTGAAGGCTCACCACGTGCCAGGCATTATTTACAGCTCTTTACTCCCACCATCTTACGTAATCCACACACCTATCCTTTGAGGCAGGTATTATGTTACCGTTATCCTTGTTTTACTGATGGGCCATGGAGCAGTTAAATGAGTCACCCAAAGTCGTCCCACAGGCTAGCATATGGCAGAGCTGGGATGAACCTAAGGGACCTGGCTTCAGGGTCCATGGCCTTCACTGTAAACCACGGGGATCCCTCTTGGCCCTTGATGCGTATCGAAGACGTGTGTGTAGGGTGCCTCCCAGCCCAGACCCCTCTTTTCTGAAGATTGCCCCTCTCCGCTGGGAGAGTCAACACAGCCATGCTTGTCCTCATGACCTCGTCTCCAAGGTCACAGCTGATTGGACAAGGCTGGTTCCTTCTGGATGATGTCAGCATTGGTCTGCCATAATAGGTATTGGCCAAGATGGCGGGGAGGACAGGAAGTGACCCCTCCTGCCGCTCATGGAGGGAGGGATTCCAGGTGGTCTGGGTGAGGATTTTTCACACCAGCCCGATTTCTCACCTCTCCCCTCTGAGAACATGACTTTGGAGTTAGACCTGGGTTTGATTCAGGGTCAGCTGTTTGCCAGCGGCATGTCCTTTGGGAAAGTTGATGGATTTCTCTGAGATTTAGTTCTACTCATGTGGGAAATGAGGACAAGAACAGCACCCATCCTGAGAGCCGTGACTTGAGGGCTCCTGGCACTTACTGAGGGCCCAGGAAATTAGAGCCACAGGGACGAAGACGATGTGGGTGTTTCAGCAGCAGCCTGGCCCTCCCCCACCCCTAGAAGGTTCCACACGGCACTCATGGACAGGAGACCTGGCCCCAGTCCCTCCCAGCTGGTCCACAGGGCCTTTCCAAAGCATTTCAACATTCAGGTTTCTCCTCCTTAGTATGTCAGCTGCGAAGGCTTGTATCGTTAATGACGGAAAAGAGGCAGTGTAGGTTAGGGGCTAGAACCGAGTGAGGCAGTATTCTGGGTTCGAATCCTTCTTCAACTGTGCGGTCTGGGGCACAGTTCTCTCTCAGCCTTAGTTTCCTCTTCGACAAAAACGAAGGGATGAAGAAGCTCTGCCTTTGCCCTCATTGTGGCAAAGACACACCTCCAGAACCCTCTCCTGTCTCTTTGCTCCCCTGGGGCCACTTTGGGAACTGACGAGTCGGATGGGCACATCAGGGGTCAATGTCATCCTCTCCAAATGAGCTTTAAGCTCCTTGGGATGAGGCAGTTGGTTTGGCTTCAGTCTTGCTGCAGAGTGAGCTCTGCACCTTGCGGGGGCTGACTGGATGGGAAGGAGGGAAGGCAGGTACCTTAGCTTCCAGATTATGGTGAAGACCGCGCTTCCGACCAGTACCACAGGTGCGGCCACAATGAGGGCAAAGGCAGAGCTTCCTGACAGGCAGAGGGTAGGGTTCGGCTTGATGGGCACAGGGTCTGTGGGATCCACGACGGCTTCTGGGAACCAAGAAGGAGAGAGACTGGAGGAGACACCCTCCCTCCACACCCCCCACTCCCACCATTCCACCTCCTCCCCGTCCTCCGGGTCTCCACCCCAGCTTCATCCCCGCTCTCCTGTCCCAGCCCCTCCCTGACCCATCTTCCCACCACACAGAAGCCAGAGGGGTATTTTTAAAGTTCACACTTGACCCTATTCCTCCCCTGCTCAGAACCTTGCCGTGGCTCCCCAGGACTTCGCTTTGGCCTTCAAGGCCCTGCCACCTGGCCAGTCTCATCTCTCTCCACCCCCTACCTTTATAACCAAGGCCTGTTGGAGTCTACTCAATTTTCTAAGCTCACTCCCCTCTCTCTCCTACTTCCAGGCCTTTGTCTATGCCCCTGGAATGCCATTTATGCCATTTTCTCTCCCTTGGCCTGGACAATTCCTATGTATCCTAGTATCAGCTCAGATGTCCCCTCTTCTAGGAAGCCCGCCCTGATCCCCTTGCTGGGTCAGGCACCTCCTTGGGTCTCACAGCCCTCTGAGCTCCCCCACCCCAGCCCTGCCCACTCTGGTCATTACTGTTTGTGGACAGGTCTGTCCCTTACTGGACTGGGAGTCCTGTGAGGGCAGGGCCAGGACTGTCTCTGTCACTAGATGCCCTCAGCACTGCCCAGCATGGGCCAGTCACAATAGGTGCTCAATATGCATTTCCTGAACAGTTGATGAGTGAGGAAACGGGGTCTTGGAAGTATTGTCATTCTCAATGAATGTGTCAGGGTCAACAGGTGCTCCAAGATTTACATTTTTTACCTTTTTTTTCTCCCAGGAAATCACCTCAAAACCAAATCCTGAAGCTCCCACTGAACCCTGGCTGGGGAGAGAGACAGGTCTCAGGAACGTAGCCAAGCCAGGCTTTCCATTATCCCTGCCCTTTCCATGCTCTGGACCTTTGCTCATGTGATCCCCGCTGCCTACATGCCTCCCTGCTTCTCCACTGGCAGCTTCTCTGTATCTTTCCAGCTCACTCCACGAACAGAAATACTAGAAATAATATGCACGATAACTGCTGCTATTCTTAAAGCACCTGCTAACTGGTGTTCCGCTAGCCTCACACATACACCATTTCAGTTCCTTATAGCAATTTTGCGGAGGTCTACACGATCACTCTGATTATACACAGGAGGAAACTGAGGCTCAGAGAAGGGACGTCACTTGTCCTAAGTCACCCAGCCAGGAAGGCACAGGGACAGGAATTGAACCCCATTTTGATGGGCTCCCAAACCCCTTTTCTAATCCCAGTTAACTGACCGTTCTGGTTACTGCCTCCTGAGCCTCCGTAACAGACACAAAATTGATAATAATATGGATAACACTGATCACAACATTGATACTAGTTCATGTTTATTGAACACTCACTAGTGTTGCACAGTGCTAGGCACTCTTATTTTAAGCTGTTCACCGGCTTATCTCATCGAATGCTCACAGCCACGCTTCGGGGTGGGCACTATTATTTTCCCAATTTTATAGATGAGGAAACTGAGGCACAGAGAAGTCAAGGCACTGGTCCAAAATCACACAGCCAGGAAGTGGTGGAGCCAAAATTCAAATTCCAAAGCCCAGGCTTGGAACCACTCATTATATTATCACCTTAATTTTTTCTCCGGCATGTGCTGAGACTCAGAGGCGAAGAGGCTTCCCAGATTCACACAGCCAGCAGATGGTTGGAGCCGGGACCCAGGCAGCTGGCTCCAGATCCTGCCCTGAGCTTTCACTAGAGTTTATGTCTTTGGCCTGCAACCTCTCATCTGTAAGATGGGCTAGTAATCCCCACTCTGCCAGGAGGATGAAAGAATGAGATACCATCTTGGCTATAAAGGGTATCAGAGGGGGCTGAGCATAGAATGTGGCTCAGTGGAATTGGGAAAGCTGGCCACTGACCAGCAAGGGCACAGGGTCCGGGGTGAGGGTGGGGTACTCACGTGGCAGCATCGTGGTCACAGGCTGGGAGAAATACATTCCCTGGCTATCCTCGGCCAAGCACACGTAGGTGCCCAGATCCTCCAAGGACAACCTCTGGAGAATCAGCCTCTCCCCGATCCCACGAGGGTGCCCATTGAAGGTCCATCATAGCACAGGTTCAGGTTCGACGGAGGCCACCCACTGCAGGATCACTGAGTAGTTGAGTTCACTCCGGAGGATACCTTGTGTATTCTCCGGGAATGTCAGCGGCAGCACCCCGTCAGAGTTGGCTGTGCAAACAGGGAGCAAGATCACATGGGTGGAGACCACTCAGAGAGGCTGGGCACTTCTTCTGTTCACCACAGAGGCATTCATTCATTAATTCATCCACTCACTCATTCACCAGCAAATGCGTTTGGAGTGCCCGGTCTGTGCCCAGACACTGGATGTAGCAGAGCTGTTGATGCCCTCACCCTCAGCCCTTTCAACTGCCAACACTGTATCTGTTGCTTCAGGGCTTTTGCTAGCTGCCAGAGCCTGCTCTGACCATGGAGGCAACAGGCCAGAGTGCTGGAGGGTGGGCACACTGGGGGGCAGCCTTCCACAGTGACTGACGCGGGCTGGTATAGAAATACCCCAGCTCCCCTACCCTCAGCTGGGCCAGGATAAAAGCCAAGGAGCTAGGAGGAGCTGTTGGATCCTGGATCATTTTGCAGGCAGAGCCCACAGGACTTGCCGATGGATTGGATGTGGGTGGGAGAGAGTGAGGGGTCAAGGGGACCTCCAAGGCTTGGGGCCTCAGCCACTGGCTGCCGGGAGGGCTCCTTACAGAGAACATATATAATCCTCACCATAGTTCTCTTTTCGTGTTTTTTTTTTTTTCTTTTTTTCTCAGGTGAAAGACTCTGAGGTCTGGGGGTGCTTAGGGCCAGGCCTCATGGTCAGAGAGAGAGGCATAGCTGGGATTTGAATCTGATGTCGTGATGAGTGTTGGGGACCACCACACGGAGATGATTTCCAATTTCCGTGCAACATGAAAAGTGAAAAAAACTTCAGTCCAACCAGAGAGCTCACGGAAGGCTTCCTGGAGGAGGTGGTGCCTGAGCTAAGCCTTGCAGGAGGAGAAAGAGCCCACCAGGTGTGGAAACAAGAATCAATATGTAACACCCACCTAGACCGGGCTGTTACTACGAGCCAAGCACCATTCTAAACACATGTTGACGATAGCTTGTTATCTTACTGGCTTGTTATATTGCGAATGAGACCCATGCTTGGGTGAAATCATTTAGTAGGGTGTAACCAGCATTTAAAACATGAAATATAATAGAAAATATCAGAATGCATTACTCATAGCAATAATTGTTATTTTATGACACTTGTCTTTCAGTGACTGGTGGTGTGTGGATATACGGACACACTGGGTCATGATATGAAATGCAATTCTTGCTGTGGGTCATGATTTTAAAAGCTCAAAAGCCACTGGATTTACTCATTTAATCCTCACAGCAACCCTATGAGGTAGGTCTTATTGTTATCCCCCTTTGAATGGGAAAACGAAAGCTCGAAGAGGTCAAGTCCCCTGAAAAACTCATGGCGAACATTTGCTTACTCTGTGCCAGGCACTGTTGTAGGCGCTTGACGTGAACAACTCATCTGTTGTTCACGGCGCTCCTACGAGGGAGGGTCTACAGTGACTCCATTTACAGAGGAGGACACTGAAACACGCAAATGGGAAGTCACTTTGCAAAGGCACGTGGCTAGTAAGTGAAGGCGCCAGGGATTTGAATGCGAGTGGTTCCGGTTTCAGAGCCTGCACAAGCAGCAGGCAGAGAACGGCACAGGCAAAGGTGTGGAGGTGGGCTTCTAGAAGAACTGGCCTTCAAATCACAGATATGTAGCCTGATGGACCTCAGCAGCCCTTACGTGTCCTGGTGGAGGTAAAAAAAAAAAAAAAATCCCGGTGCAGAAGCACGGTTCCTAGCCGCCTCTCTCCACCTTTGCTTGTACCTGAGAGATGTTGCAGGGCTAGAGAGGCAGCGTGGAAGGAGATGAGCTCCTGGATCACAGAGAGTGGTGCGAATCCTAGCTTGGCCCTTTGCTTCTACGTGACCACAGGCTGTGGATGTCACCTCTCCAAGCCTCGGTCTCCCCACTTGTGCAAGGGGGGTGGTGCTTAGAGCTTCTTGTTTCTCATGCTGTTGTGAAGTCCCCCAGTGTTTGGTCCATAGGGAGGGCTCAGTAAATTGGAGCCGCTCATTCATGCTTCCTGTGTTTACGCTGGCTGGTCTCTCTGCACGAGCACTTTCCCCAGCTCCTCACCTGGCACACTCCCGCTCAGGCTTCAGGTCCCAGCTCAGATATCCCCGCCTTTGGCATCTCCCTCCATCTTTTCTGCCCTTCTTCCTTCAGTCACAGAATCCTACATTTTATCTAGGTATATGGTTGCCCAGGATAAAGCCTACATTTTCAGCTTCTCTTATAGCTAAGTATGACCATGTGACTAGTTCCCAGCCAATGGGATGTGAGCAACCTCTGTGTTGGGCCATAAAAGGAAGGCATCCTCCCTCCCCTTCTCCTCTCCTGTTATGTTGGTTGGAATGCAAATGTGATGGGAGCTCTCTTGGGTCCCCCAGGCAGGATAGAACCTAGTGAGGACAGAACAATTAGAAGGAGCCTGGGTCCCGCCACCCTGAAGCCATCACATCATCCCTACACCGTTCATGCCAGACAACTACGTGAGAGAGAGAAATTTCTATCTTATTTAAGACACTGTTGTTTTGGGTCTTTGTTAGCACACCAGAATCTGAACCCTAACTATTATAGGACTGAATTGTGCCCCTACCCTCCCCGCCCCCACCACTCCAAATTCATATGAAGTGCTAAGGCCCAGTACCTCAGAATGTGACTGTATTTGGTGATAGGGCCTTTAATGGGGCGGTGAGGGTGGGCCCTAATACAATCTGACTGATGTCCTTATAAGAAGAGAGACTAGGACACACAGGGAGACACCAGGGGTGCACACAAAGAAGGAAGGTCATGTGAGGACACAGTGAGAAGGCAGCCATCTGCAAGCCAAGGAGAGAGGCCTCAGAAGAAACCACCCCTGCCCACACCTTGATCTTGGACTTCCAGCCTCCGGAACTGTGAGAAATAAATTTCTGTTTTTTAAGCCTCCCAGCATGTGGTATTTTGGAGTGGCAGCCCTAGTAGATTAATACGTCTCTAAACTACCTTCTAAGGACGATGGCTCTGGTTAACCTCAGGGCTTGTTTTTTCTGGTTCAGGTGTGAAAGTGCAAGTCCAGAGCTGAATAGCTCATAAAAACAGAGGTGAGGGCTTCCCTGGTGGCACAGTGGTTGAGAGTCCGCCTGCTGATGCAGGGGACATGGGTTCGTGCCCCGGTCCGGGAGGATCCCACATGCCGCAGAGTGGCTGGGCCCGTGAGCCATGGCCGCTGAGCCTGCGCGTCCGGAGCCTGTGCTCTGCAACAGGAGAGGCCACAACAGTGAGGGGCCCGCGCACCGCAAAAGAAACCCCAAAAAACAGAGAAAACAAAAAAAAAAACAGAGGTGAGTTCTGAAGGCTACCACCAGAGACCCTTGTCCTTCCCCAAGTGATAATGAACAAATATGTAATGAATATGTGTTGGAAAGTGTGATAGATGACAAAGAAATAGCCAGGAGACTGCAACTTTTCTCACCAAGAGGCGGAGCCTATTTCCCTCCCGTTGGAGCAAAGCCGGTCATGTGACTCGCTTTGGCCAATAAAAACATGGCAGAAGCGATGGCATGCGCGTTCTGAGCCGGGGCCTCGGGAGGCCTCGAAGCGTCTGCTCTTGTTCCTCATCCTTTGCTGAGTGAACAAGCCTAGGCTGTCCTGCTGGAGGATGAGAAGCCTCGTGGCCCAATTACCCCAACTGCCCCAGCTGCCAGCCAGGCCACTGCCAGACATGGGAAGGAGGCCATCCTGGACCAGTGCCTATGCAATCCCTTCCCCCAGCTGGCTGCAGAAACATGAGTGAGCCCGACTAAAATTAGCTGAGACCAAAAGAACTGTTCAGCAGAGTCCTGAGCTGAAAATACGGTTGCTATTTTAAGTTCTGGGGTGGTTTGTTAGGGAGGATTGGTGACAGAATGGGTCCCGATGGGCACTGCTGACTGAGAACCGGGTGCCTCCCGCCATGGGGCCCCGCTCACCATTGACCTGTATCTACGCCAGCACGCTCTTGCGTCCCCTGCTGCTTCCCAGCACCACGGTGGAGCTGCCTGCAGCTTGAGTTGTCACATTTCTGACGACCAGGCTGCCTTGGGTATCCAGCGTCTCCCGGCCAGTGTGGCCGGGCCCTGGGAGGCCCTCAGGGGAGAAGATCGTGGCTTCCGGCTGGGCCTCATGCCCTCAAAACCAAGAAGTGGAGAGAACCCCATCGAGGCTTCTGGGGACTGGCAGGTCCCTTCGGCTCCTTCGGTCAAGGGGTCCAGAGACCCAGAAGAGGGCAAATCCGAGGAGGCAGAGCAGGTGAAGAATGCCAGCAGGCTGCCTTGGAGGGGGTGGGAGGGAGAAGAGAGAGCAGGAAGCGATGGGATCAAAGGCAGGATGCTGTCCCAGCAAGTAACCCTTCCTGTGCTGGTGAGAATGGGTGCCATCGAGAGTTGATGATGACAACGGTGATAATAATAATACAGAAATAAAAAGGAACATTCCTTAAGAACCTCCTACATGCCAGACACCGTCAAAAATGTTGAACATACATTATCTTACTTATTCCTACATCGGCCCCACAAGGCACTTATTATGCTGGATGTCACGCAGATTCGCCCTCCATCTTGCTCTGCTCTGCTCCCCAAAAGGCTGACTTCCCTGAGCTGCATCTCTGGGGATCCCTCGCCTTTTGTTTCTGGTTGGCTTCTGCCAATGGGAGCATTGGTGGAAGACAGGAGGGCTGAAGGGAGTGACCTTGAGGTAGCTGGTCCCACAGCTCCCTCCCTGCTGCCTCAGCCCTGGTTCAATAGGTCCCCCTATTAGAGATCCTATTGGGTGACCCTCTCCATACACCACTCTTTTGGGGTTTGGGGGTCTGCTGTTCCTTTTACAGCTTCTAGCCCAGGGGAGGTAACAGCTTCCCGCTGTTGCTAGCCCCTGGGTGCTGCAGAATCCCATGTCAGTTTACCTATACCCTGCCTAGTCCCCCTATTAAACTCTCCTCATTACTCCTTTTGAGTGGACCATCTGTGTCTTGCCTCACCTCTGACTGATACAGCTATTATACCCCTATCAGAGATGAGGAAATGGAGGTTCAGAGAATTTAAGATGTTCTTTCAGAATTTCATAAGTGATAAACATTTGAGTTGTGATCCATGCCCAGGCAGCTGAAATTCTTAGCCACTAAATGATACTGTCCAGTGTATCCCCCATCCCTGTTTCTCTCATTTCCCCTAATTTTCCATATTGCATAGAGCATGGAGGCAAACCCTTGGAGTCTGGCTCCAGACCCTATGCACTTGCCCACCCCATTCTTCTGCCTCTCACTAGAATGGTGACTATTGCAGTGAGAACATCAACTCCAGTCGTAAAACGCTGAAAATTTTGACATAATAATAAAAAGAAACTTTTGCAAAGTTAAAAACAAAACAACCCACAAAGTCAAAAGGACAATGACATACTACGAAAAATAATCTGCAACTGATATCACAGATGAAGAGCCCATTTCACTACTATATATAGAGCTCCTAGGCATCAATAAGAAAAGTATTGGGCTTCCCTGGTGGCGCAGTGGTTGAGAGTCCGCCTGCCGATGCAGGGGACGAGGGTTCGTGCCCCGGTCCGGGAAGATCCCACATGCCGCGGAGCGGCTGTGCCCGTGAGCCATGGCCGCTGAGCCTGCGCGTCCGGAGCCTGTGCTCCGCAACGGGAGAGGCCACAAGAGTGAGAGGCCCACGTACCGCAAACAAACAAAAAAAATAAAAGTATTGGCAACCTAACAGAAAAATGTACAAAAGGTATAGGTTGGCGGTTCTTAGAAAAGAAAATTCAAATGTCTCTTGACATAGGGAAAATGTTCAGTTGTACTCATAGTAAGAGAAATGCAAATTAAACAAACCAAGGTAAAACTTTTCATCTGTCAGGTTGGCAGAAATCCAAAAGTTTGATGACGTGTGTTGGTGAGGCTGAGCGCAAAAGGAAACACAGGGCTGGTGCAACCCCATGTAGAGGACAGTCTGGCAAAGTCTTTCAGGATGAAAAAAATCCCCATAACCATTGACCCTGTAATTAAACATCAGGAAATGTATTCTATAGATACACTTTCCCGGTATGAAATGACTAAGGTACAGGGTTATTTGCCACACTTTGCTTATAATGGCAGAAGATTGGAAATACCCAACTGCCCATCCATAAGGAACTGATTAAGTAAATTATGGTCCATTCACGCAATGGAACAATACAGCTCTACAAAAGGATGAGGAAGAACTCAGAGAAAGATCACCAAGGTAAGTAGTTAAGATCCAAATGCAAGCTGCTGAGCGGTTTATATGGTATGCTATCTTTGGTGTAAAAATGGGAGAAAAATAAATATGTATTTGCATTTTTTGTAAACATAAAGAATCTCTGGAAGGATATATAAAAATAGTGGTTGGGCTTCCCTGGTGGCGCAGCGGTTGAGAGTCCGCCTGCCGATGCAGGGGATGCGGGTTCGTGCCCCGGTCCGGGAAGATCCCACGTGCCGCGGAGCGGCTGGGCCCATGAGCCATGGCCGCTGAGCCTGCGTGTCCGGAGCCTGTGCTTCGCAATGGGAGAGGCCACAAGAGTGAGAGGCCCACGTACCGTAAAAAAAAAAAAAAATAGTGGTTATCTGTATGCGGGAGGTGGGAGGGAGGGAAGGTACATGGGGAACTGGGTGGGTTGGGGAGGACAGAGACTTCACTTAAGGCCTTTTTATATATCATTGAGACTTGAACCATGGGAATGTATAACCAATTCAAAAATTAAGTAAAATCTGAATAAATGAAATAAGAGAGTATAAACTAGGTTCTTGTTTTGCACACACAAATGCACACACCCCAGATGGCAGGCTCCAGAACTGGATTGCCGGCATGCACGTCCCAGAACTTACTAGCTCTGGTGACTTTGGGAAAGTTAGTTAACCTCTCTGAGCCTCGGTTTCCTTATCTATAAAATGAGAATAATAATGTCTCTAATGATTTTCAGTGGGGATGATCCCCCCCACCCCAGTCCACCCCCCTGCCAGGGGACACTGACAATGTCTGGAAATCTTTTTGGTTGTCACGACTTGGGAGGGTGTGCCGTTGGCATCTGGTGGGTAGAGGCCACGGATACTGCTAAACATCCTGCAGTGAGCAGGACGGGCCCGCACAGCAAGGCGTCATCGGGTCCAAAATGTCAGTAGTGCCGATGTTCAGAAGCCCAGATCTAGTGCTTGGAGAGCGCTTAGACTAGTGCACTAACAAAGCGACTGCCAGGTCAATGCTGGACATTCCTTATAATTTTCATCATTATCATTCTTGCCGCCACACTTGCAAGTACCGGGTGTACCGTAAATATGCCTTTTAAGATAAAAAACACACATGATAAGTTGTTACATTTTGAGGATCAGAAATACCCACTTACAGAACAAATGTGAAACCTCAGCTCTCTTCTGGGTAAATGAAGGAGAAGCCGTGGCCAGAGAGGACATCTTCCAGGGCAGGCGGCGTCATCAGGTACAAACGTGATGTGCCCAGGGAGGGTGGGTGTGTGTGTGTGTGTGTGTGTGTGTGTGGTCCCTCTCAACAACTCAGAAGTTGGCACTGTTTTCCAGGCAGGGAAACTGAGGCACAGCAAGCATGCGTCTTAGAGCCAAGGTCATAAGTGGAGAGTTAGGAGTCATCTCACCACAGGGTCTTCTGACAGGCTCACTGCCCACCTCCCACCTCCATTGATTTTTCTCTCTGAGTCGGCAGCTGGTGTGACCTTTCTACTCCCCCTGCTCATAAACCTTCCATGGCTCCCCAGTGCCCTCAGGACATAGTGCAGACTCCTTCACCTGTCACTCTTGCTACATCTCTGCGCTCCGTTTTCCACTCTTCCCTCATCCTCTGCATCAGTCCGACTGAACGCCGTGCAGTTGCTGTAGCCTCCAGGCCCCTGCCCGTGCTGTTCTCCCTACATAGAATGCTGTTCCGCACCAACTCTTTATCAAGCTGTGATTCAAGTTTTGGCTCAGGCACCCCGCCTTCTGAAATCTTCCCTGACCCTCAGGTGCGCTTGGTAATAGATACTATTATACAGTGTTTGGGCAGGGACCTTAATTGACTTGATGGGGCAATGGAAGCTCTTGTCAAAGTGACAGGAATAAAGTGTTATACCAAAGAAGCTGCTCAAGGTTTTGCTTTTCTATCTTGATAGAAGAGTTTGTTGTCTTACGGTTTTATGAAACAAAGAGCACAGGGATGCAATTTGCATAGCTGACGTCATATCTTTCCGAGGTCCTATTTCGATTTTGACAGCTTTGAAAGGTTCTCCCCTGACCACCACCTTCCTAGCTTCAGACCTGAGCCCTTTCGTCTGGGTCTCCCTCCCCCAACCCATTCCTGCCCCACCCATTCTGGGTCATCACTGTCTGGGGACGGGTCTGTCTTCTCTCTGGACTGTGAGCCCCAGGAGGGCAGGGCTGCTGTGTCCCCAGCTGTGTCCCCAGCACAGGCTGGGCCCTGAGTAGGCATTAGGGGTGTTTGTGGAATACACGATGGAAGGGGAAGATCCCAGGTCACGCAGTCCGTGTTCTGTTATCAAATTCTGACTCTGATGCCGCTGCAGGTGCCTGGTGATTCAGGGAGTGTCCTCAAGGCATCTTAAGAAGAAAACCCCACATCTTAGCAATCCTTACTCCAGCTGATGTAAAATCATGGTTTCATTCATAGACTCCGCGGCCGCTGGACCTGGGTTCATAACCCTGACTCGGCTGCTCTTTATTCAGGGCCCTGAGCCTCAGTTTTCCCGCTCATCAAGGAGGGTGGTTGATAGTAACCAACTGAGTGCCTGAGATTCAATGAGATTATGAATTTTCAGGGCTCAGGACAGTCTAACTTAGGTATTAAATACATATAATACCTAAATATCATATATACCTTATATATAAGATTTATATACTATAATAATACTTATATATATAAAATACCTATAAAAATATATAAATATACTATAATAATACCATATATATACCTATAAATACTATATACTATATATACAATATATACCATAATAATACCTTATGTATAATACCTATAAAATATATATATATATATGGAATTTCAGAGCTGGAACCATAGAGATGGCTCCAGAACTCTTACTTGCCGGGAGCATGGCTATTTTATTTCATCTCTAATCTTCAATCAAATGAGAAAAAGTCTCTATTCAATTTTTCCCCGTTTGAGCCCAGGACACTCCCTGAATCACTATGTATAAATATAAATATAAGTATAAATATAAATACACCACAATGTCACACTTGACTCTCCCATTGTCTCAAAATCTCCCCAGAGGTTCCAGAGGCTGAGAACAAACTAACAGATGCTAAGAGCTCCCCATTCCCAACTAAGGTCTAGCTAACAGGGGTTACCCGTCACCAGTTCTGCCTGCACCAGCTGCTCTACCCCCGCCAGGCCTTGGGAAGGGAGGCCGAGCGCTCGTGGAGAGGAGGGGATAGCACAGAGTGAGGCTTCCTGGGGGAACTGCTCTGCCCCTGCCAGGCCTTGGGAAGGGAGGCCGAGCGCTCGTGGAGAGGAGGGGATAGCACAGAGTGAGGCTTCCTGGGGGAGAGCTGAGGATGAACTGGGGATGCCCCCTGGGGCTGGGGGCTGGGGCTTTCCTCCACCTCCTGCCAGGTCAGGGAGGCCCCAAGGAAACCTCTTGGAGGGCTGGAGATGTGTGCTCCGGAGTCTGTGGGAACTTAGACCTCTAAGTCTCCAGGTGAGGGATGGAGGGGGAGTGGGCTGGGTGGAAATGGCCCACGCCTCCAGCGTTCGGTGGGATAACAAAGATGTTCACGAGTTTTCCTTGAGCCAGTGTGGATGCCTCTGAAGGGAGCCGGCTGGAGGCTGTCCTGGCAAAGAGCCCCATGGGAGACGACCTGCTGGGTGGATTCCCCGCCCAGAAAGATCTAACCATCATGCCTCAGCCACACAGAAGGCCATGTCCCCACCTTACAACTACAGCAGCCAAGTCGAAACTTTCCTGCCCCTTCCTTGCTTTCCTCTCCCCTGCGCATGGCCTTTGGGGGCGGGGTGGGCACAGACCTCAGCTCTGGGTGGGGAGAAAGGACCTACAGAGAGAAATAGGAACGAGGCCCACCACTTGCCACCATGTCTCCACTGCAGTCTGACCCACGCCAGAGCTGGAGAGGAGGTGAAGCCTTAAACTGTGGGTGGGGTTTTGAAATTACACAGAACTGGACTTTTTAAGACCTGGAAAAAGAGGCAATTCATTTATTCTCTGAGAGGCAGATGTGTGTGGTCTCTGGAAAGTGTGGTCTTGGTGGCCAGACCATCTGGGTTCGAGTCCTCCTTCTGTTACTTTCAGTCTGTGTGGCCTGGGGAGGACCCATAACCTCTCTGTGTCTCAGTTTCACTCTATGAAATGGGGATCAGATAGCTCTTGCCTCATGGGGTTAAGAATTAAATGTTACTATAAGAAAGCCACTTAGGACAGGCTGACATGTAGAAGTACTCAGTCACAATGACCTCTTTAATATTATGGTTATTTTATTATTGTTGTTCTATTATTTTAAAATTATCATTAGATGTGGATAGCTAGGGTGAGACACGGTGCTCTGGTGGAAAGGGACTGGGATGGGGTCCTGAATCCTGATTTTGCCTTTGTCAGTCACGTGCTCTTGAGCGAATGACCCCACCCCTATTTGAGCCTCACTTTCCTCCTTTGTAGAAGGGATCAATTGCACGGCCTCTTGGGGATTTCAAGAGCTCCTGTGCGTCGGGCGCCCGTGCTGCATGGGCTTTAAACTGACCAGAGTCAGAGCTCAGAGTGGGGGCGTCTCTGATTTGAATAAAGGCTCTCCCCGGGGATGTCCCCTCTTTGTCTCCAACCCGTGGGTGCAGCCCCTGTCTCTCACGCACCTGTTAGAAGCATCCTTCTCCAGGCGGGGCTGTGGCCGGAGCCGGCGGCGCCCAGAAGACACCTCATACCGTTTTCCGTCCTGCGGTGGCTCAGGGGAAGTCGCCCTGTCGGAAGTGGGGTCCCCTAGAGCGCACAGTCAAGCACGCAGCAGGCCCCGCCCATTCCCCGCCCAACCCCAGCCTCCCCAGGCCTCGGGCTCCAGCTGTGGGCTGGGAAGTCACCGCCAGGTGTGCGCTCTTCTCTAGCACTGAGTTGGTGGCAGTGTGGGTGGGGAGCAGGCTGGGGCGGGGTCCCTGGAGAAGGGGCTCTCCTCTCTGCCTCCCCCTCCCAGCCCCTCCAGGCCGGGAGAATGGTGAAGATGGAGAGTGGGGCAGAAGTGTCCTGCCCCTGTAACCCCACATCAGAGGCAACGACCGGCCAAAGGTCATCAGGTAGGCGGTGGCTGGGCCTCATGCTGGCCTCCTGGCTTTGCTCCAGACTTGGTGACTATTGGCTCTGAGCCTCTGTAAAATGGGGGTGTTAATAACAGTGCCTACCGCAGGGGCAGAGGGGCCCATGGACATCAGGTGCCCAGCAGAGTGTCTGGAATATCGTAGATGCCCAATGAATGGCCGTAGCTATTACGATAATGCTAGTTATTATTAATATTGGTATCTCGGATGTCCTGGAGTCATGATCAGAAGCCCCTTCTCAGAGCCTCGCTCATACTGTATCCTGAATTTTGGATTCTGGAAGGATAAGCCACAAAAGCTTCTTTCTCTCATCCTTTTTACCCTCCAGGCCCATTCTTTCCTTCTTAAGTTAATAATAGTATTGTCCAAGTAATAGCTAATACTTACTGAACACCTGTTGTGTGCCGGCCCTAGCTATTGCGTCTTACGGCTGTTGTCTGATTGAATCCTCCTTGTAACCTTGAGGGGTTGGTATGATCATCCTCATTTTCTAGCAGTGCACAGAGGCTAAGTAATTCACCTAATGTCACAGAGCTATTCACAGTGACTTTTGTCAGTTCTTGGAGCGGGCCACCTCAGGGCCTTAGCACTGCTACTCCCTCTTGGAGGCTTTCACAGATCATCTCATGGCTGACTGCATCTCATTATTCCAGTCTCAAATCAAATATCAACTCTCCACAAAGGCCTTCCCTAATACCTACTACAAATCAGGCCCCTAGCTTCTTGCTAGCAAGACACGCTGCTTTCTTTTCTTTACAATATTTACTGCTATCTGAAATTACTTATTTCTTTGTCTGCTTGTTTATTGTTTGTCTCTTATCCCCCACATCCACCTCCCTAGCTAGAATGTCAGATCCAGGAGGGTAGGGATTTTGTTTGGCTCATGACGGTTTTCCCAGGGTCTAGAACGTACCTGGCACATCATGGGTGCCCAATTAATTTCCTTTAGCAAATGCATGAAAAAATGAGTGAGTGAGTATAATGAGAGTGTTGGAATTTGAACTCAGATCTGACTCAGAAGTTCATGCTTTTCTTTCCCAGAGATGTCCAGGTTCTACCTCACCCTGGGGCAAAGTCTCCCCCGTGAGTCTCTAAAAATAGTCATTATCAAGTGACGTGGTTACATCTTTATTAATATTAGCCATACTGCCTCTTTTATGATTTTTCTGAAGGCCTCTGCTAGACCAACTAGCCAGGCCAGGGGCCCACTGATGGGTAATAAACAAGTATTTGCAACATGATTAATAACCATCTATGGATGAGGACCCTGTGGTTTCTGCTCCACCAGTACTCATTCTCTTTTATCCGGGTAACAGCACCTGGAGCTCGTTTTTTTCTTTTTTTTGCTGTACGCGGGCCTCTCACTGTTGTGGCCTCTTCCATCGCGGAGCACAGGCTCCGGACGTGCAGGCTCAGCGGCCATGGCTCACGGGCCAAGCCACTCCGCGGCATGTGGGATCTTCCCGGACCGGGGCACGAACCTGTGTCCCCTGCATCGGCAGGCGGACTCTCAACCACTGCGCCACCAGGGAAGCCCTCAACTCACTTTTTAAACAGTAACATTCACAAAATTTTATACTTATATGCCAATTACATTAATGCAGATGAAAATAAAAACATAATGATGAAAATAAAACGTGTCCACATAACTGTGTAAAGTTTTCGTGTGTCACAAAAAGAACACAAGCCTGTTTGTTGCATCACCATGTGAAGATACTTAACACTACTGAACTGTACCTTAAAAATGGTTAAGATGGTAAATTTTGTATCATGAGGGTTTTTTAAAATCACAATTAAATTTTTTTAAATTGTTTTTTAAAAAACAGAAGAAGGCCAGGAACAGTCATGTACATAGCTTGCCTTTACAGTCTAAAATAAACCCTTGCTTATATTCCAAGAAATAGCTAAATTATGTGGAAATCATAACAAACAATCATCAAGTCCATAGTTAACTTGGGGAAGGGATTGACTGCTTAAGTAGGAAGAAAGAATGCAAATGGCAGATGTAATATCTAATAAGTCACTTCTCTTTCATTAGGGTCAAATAGCTTAGTCTAGGGCTTCCCTGGTGGCGCAGTGGTTGAGAGTCCGCCTGCCGATGCAGGGGACACGGGTTCGTGCCCCGGTCCGGGAGGATCTCACATGCCGCGGAGCGGCTGTGCCCGTGAGCCATGGCCGCTGAGCCTGCGCGTCCAGAGCCTGTGCTCCGCAACGGGAGAGGCCACAACAGTGAGAGGCCCGCGTACCGCAAAAAAAAAACCCAAAAAAAAAATAGCTTAGTCTACCGTCACTAGTGATGTCATGTGAGTACTATGTAGCTCCTAATATGATGTGATAAGAAGGGCACTTCACCTCTATGGTATTTCTTGCCCCGCCCCCGCCCCCAACAAACCCATACTCCAGTCTGAGAAAAACTCAGACAAACCCAAATTGAGGGACATTCTACAAAATATCTGACCAGTATTCCTCAAAACTATGACAGCCATGAAAAACAAGGTAAGACTAAGAAACTGTCACAAAGGAGATTCAGGAGTCATGAAAACGACATGTGATATGGTATCTTGATTGCATCCTGAAACAGTAGAAGGATGTTAGTGGAAATATTGGTGAAATTAGAATAAAGTCGAGAGTTTAATTAAAAAAATAAACGAGTCCCACTTGGAGGAAATAATCGTGGCATGACAATTGCTAACATTTACAGAGAACTCAACTCTGAGTGGGGCACTGCTCTAAACACTTTACAAATATTAGTTCATTCATCCTTTCAACAGCCCTCTAAGGCGGGTGCTGCCATTTTCCTATCACAAAGGAGGAAACAGAGGCACAGAGAGGGTAAGTGTCTTACCCAAGGCTACACAGCTGGTGGATGGCTGGGTAGATCCAGCTGCCAGATTCTGGAGTCTGTGATCTTAAACATTATACACAACAATCTTTTAAAGTCGTCTGCGGGGACTTCCCTGATGGTCCAGTGGCTAAGAATCTGCCTTCCAATGCAGGGGACTAGGGTTCAATCCCTGGTCGGGGAACTAAGATCCCACATGCCATGGGGCAACTAAACCTGTGTACCACAACTAGAGAGCCTGTGTGTCGCAAGGAAAGATCCTGTGTGCCGCAACTAAGACCCGACGCAGCCAAAAATAAATAATAAACAAACAAAGAAATAAATATTAAAAGAAATAAAGTCATTTGGGAAACCAACACATTGTAAATCAACTATACTCCAATAAAATTTTAAAAAGTAAAGTCACTTGGGCCTTCTAACATCCTTATTATTGTTTTCATCTTTTCATATGAGAAAACAGAGATACATGGATGAGGTTAAATAAATTGTTCAAGGTCACACAGATGTAAGCCACATTCACCCCAAGCCAGCCTCACTTCCTTCCTCCCATCCTCAAGACAATGAGGCACAAGGTCAGATCCTCTTTGCTTGGCTCCTTGAGTCCTTGTAGCATCATTTATTTCTGCTGCGCTGTGTGTGTGTGAGTATGTGTGTGTGTGATGGTGTGTTGGAGGGGAGCAGTAAAGCATCATTTTATTAATAACATGACAAATAGCCAATGCTGGGCAGTTCTGGACAGAATTGTAAAAAAAGCAGCTTGAAAGCCAAAAGAA
Source organism: Neophocaena asiaeorientalis asiaeorientalis (assembly GCF_003031525.2). Classification (NCBI taxonomy): domain Eukaryota; kingdom Metazoa; phylum Chordata; class Mammalia; order Artiodactyla; family Phocoenidae; genus Neophocaena; species Neophocaena asiaeorientalis. The sequence continues at coordinate 5,446,377 of NW_020175468.1, forward strand.
CTCCCTGTCCCACCAGGGGAGAAGTTTGGGTGGGGAAAGCCTTATCCCACATGTTTCACATTTCCATGGAAGGGTGTCCTGTCATCTGTCAGAGGCATCCACAGCCCCTTCCAGGGGTTTTGGAAATATCTGCTTACATTTTGCTCGTCACATGCCTGAGGGTGAAACAGTACTGACATTTATTGGGGTAAAGGTCCTGCAGTAATAGGTGGGACTGTCCCATACAACAGAGACTTGTCTCACCTGAAAAGCCAGCAGCACACCAGTTAGAACGGTGGAGTTAGAGTAAGGCTCCCGGCTTTTGTCCCCACCCTCCTGTTATTATGAGATTGATGAGTCTGGGAGAGGAAACTAAGCTTGCGTGGCTCTGTTTTTTGTCCTGTTTTGTGTCCCTCTCTGTTTTTGGATCTGTATATTTTGGTCTGTTGCCTCCTGCCAGGTGATAAAGAGCCTATTGGAGGTAAGTTTACAAGGAAGAGAAATTAGTGGTGCCCCCACAGCTGACCTATTAACCTCCTCTTTCATTTCAGGTAAAGAAATTTTAGCTGGACCTTTAATTGCTTGGAATAAAGACTACATTTCCCAGCTTCCCTTGCAGCAAGTGTGGCCATGTGACCAGATTCTGGTCAATGAGATGTGAGCAGAGGTGTAGTTTTTAGGTCATGCCCTTAAAGTAAGAGGGCCTCCCTTTCTCGTTTTCCCTTTCTTCTGGCTAGAGTGGGGACATAGTGCGTTGGCATCCTGGGCCAAGGGGACAAGTGCAACAGGATGGAAGAGCCCAGGCTCCTTGGCACCTTCACAGAGCAGAGCTGCCCACCAGCTTGGGCTGTTGGAGAGAGAAATACATCTCTGCGTAATTTAAGCTATCGTTATTTTGAAGCTGTCACACGCAGCTACATTTTAAGCTGTTCAGTTTGGGGGCAGCAGAAAGGAGGGGGAGGTGATGGCAAACCCGCTGGGTCACAGGACTCGGCCATGTTCCCTGCTATTGCCTATCGTTCGGGTAATAAATCCATCATGTTATCCTCTCTCTCGCTTACTCCTGCATCTCTTTCTCTCTCTCAATTGTTTCTGCCTGCAGGCGAGGACAAGGGGTGATATTTACTGAGATCTTAAAGCTCCACCCGGTTGCTGGTAGAAAAATACGTGCGAAGAAACCAGACGTCATCTGGACCTTCTTCTGCAAAGCAGGCCCTACCTACGCAGGGGAAAGGCCAGAAGCGGATTTCCCCCTGGATGTAGGAAGCTGAAGAGAAAATGTCCCAGGGGTTTTAGGTTGTGGATTCGTTTGCTCACCATGGGAGCCTTCCCCCTTCCGACGTGCCTTCCAGTACCACAGCTAAGACTACACTTCCTCACTCCCCTTGAAGCCGTATTTCTGTCAGTCTGACATACTTGCATGAGATTTGGAAAGTGAAAGTGAAATGGAGGTTCTGCTCATGATGCTTCTGCCGTGAATTTCGGCAAGCACAGTCACGGAAGGGCTGCTCTTTTTTTTTCTGAGGTACCACAAGTGACTGGCTTTGTGCGTTTTGAGAGGCTCTCATCTCTGTGAATCCAGCAAATGTGATGTGGTTCTGGAGCTGACAATTCCAGTACAGGCCTACTCGTTTCATCGCGCGTCATAGATATTACGTTTTTCACAAATTGAAGGTTGACGACCCTGTGTTGAGCAAGTCGATTGGTGTCATTTTTCCAACAGCATTTGCACACTTCGTGTCTCTTGTGTCACATTTTGGTAATTCTCACAATATCTCAAACTTTCTCATTATTATATTTGTTATGGAGATCTGTGATCGGTGATCTTTGATGTTGCTACAACTGGCTGAAGGCTCAGATGATGGTTAGCACTTTTTAGCAATAATGTATTTTTAAATTAAGGTGTGTGCATTTTTCTAGACATAATGCTACTGCACACTTAATAGACTCCAGTATAGTGTAAACGTAACTTCTGCATGCACTGGGAAACCAAGAAATTCCTGTGACTTGCTTTAGTGTGATATTCCCTTTATTACAATGGTCTGGAACTGAACGTGTAATATCTGTATGCCTGTAGTAACAGCTTTTTGATTCCCCACCTTTCTGTGATGGTGGAGGCAGCAGCTCCCGCGGTGGGTCAGTTCTGCAGTTTCAGTGCTGCAGTTGTGGGGTCTGATAGAGTCAGCTTCCTTTACCTTTTCCATCAGAGGGCACCCAGCTGTCTTTCTCTGGCATGGGTCTGTCCCTTTCAGCCAATTTAAATTAATCCAATCTGAAGTCAAATAATATGCACAAGAATGTCACAGCACCAGATCTATCCTCCCAATATATATAAAACACAAGTGAAATAGCATCTCCTGAGTGAAAGCAATTTTTCTTACCTTGCTGTTTTCAGTCACAGCTATATAGCAATAGGAGGTAAAACATTAATTTAAATGACACAACACTATTTGTTTAAATAAAAGGACCTAGCAGAGTTATGGGTGTTCTTTTTAGCTCCATGAGGGTGGAAAAAGAGAGAAGTGACAATGAAAACCGGTCTTTGCACTTTTCAGGAAAAGGGAGTATCAATGTAGATATTATTACCAGGGGCAACAGATTATTATTAAGACAACCAGTCCAGATTTGGGAGGTATTAGCAACTAAATTGTATCACCCCAAATTCATATGTTGAAGTCCTAAACCCCCAAGTAACTGTATTGGAGACAGTTCTTTAAAGAGGTAATTAAGCTTAATGAGGTTATAAGGGTGGAGCCCTAATCCAACAGGCCCAGTGATCTCATAAGAAGAGAAAAAGACACCAGGGATGCGAGTGCACGCAGGGAAAAGGTCATCTGAGGACACAGCAAGATGTCACCCGTCTGCAAGCCAAAAAGAGAGGCCTCAGGAGAAGCCAACTCTGCTAACACCTTGACTTTGGACTACCAGAACAATGAGTTCTGGTAGTTTAAGCCACCTAGCCTGTACTAGTTTATTAAGGCAGCCCTAGCAAACTAATACAGCAGGTTAATGAGGGCTTTCAAAGGATGCAGCAAACATCAATTTTTGAAGTCTGGGTTTCATATAAGACTCCTTTATTCGAAATACATTTACAAGGAGAATTTCACGAGGCAAAAAGTCTCTGCTTTCCATAAGCTGCAGAAGAGGGAATATTTTCTCCTTCTTGTTGCTGAGATTTTTGTTACCAGTTAGAACAGCCTAGAGTTTCAAGGCAGTCTTGCAATCCTCCCCCCGCAGCGCCCCCCCTCCCCGGCTTTTTTTTAGTGTTAAGAGAACAAAGAAACAGCTTCAATATGGTCAAAACTTACAATGTAAAAGGAAATGGGAATAATATTAACAAATAGAACACGAGGCATGCAACGTTTTGCATCCATCAAAATGAAGAAACGAAGTAGGAGAGAAAAGTAAAAATTTTAGTTTGAGCCGTTCCAGGATGGCTGTGAACCCAGGCCAGTCTTTTGGACTCAATAACCTGTCACTTTAAGCTGTAACCCATTTGGATGTTAATGGTGACATTCCGCTATCCCAAATCTTGGGGGAAAAAGCACAATCGCCTCACTTCTCAGAGAGTTGCATTTGAAAAATCTCTTGTCTTCTTGCAAACTTAAGAAGTCCACAGTGGTGACAATTCCAGTCTTCAAGTCTTACTTGGGTCGTGGGTGGGGCTCTTCCCCTTAATGTTCACCTCACATTTTAAAACCTTTTAATAGACATTCCTTCTTGCCGCTTCTCACCCCATCTCATGGTTAATTGAGCCAGGACTATGATAGGTGAGAAAATCAGCCTCCAAAGTATCAGGTTAGATGCTTTTGGTTGCAAAAAATGGATAACCCAACTCAAAATGATATGAAAATCCGACATGTGTTATCCCATGTAGCAGGAATTCCAAGGAGGGCCGTTCTAGGTTGGTTAACACAGTGGCTCGGTGATAACACCGAAGACCCAGGTTCTGCATCTCCCTTCCCCGCCCTCAGCAGGTCGAACTCTGAGGCAGAATCCCTTCACAGTCCAAGATGGATACCACATGGGCCAACAACAGCTTCCAAAGGCAGAAAAAAAGATCACCTGTTGCTAGTTCTCTTTAAGATACAATAAAATCTTTCCCACCAGCCCCCAGGAGACATCCTCTCATTTGCTATTGGCCAGAACCAGGTCACATGTCTGTTGCTGGGAGTAGGAGCATCATGATTGGCTCAGCTTTTGACCAATCAGGACTTGTCTTGTCTGGAGGGCTCCTGTCCTTAATTCACCGCCGAGGGCAGGGAGGAAGGTGGTCGTTTTTCAGCTCTGCGGCTCTTCCAGCAAGGAACACAGGGAGGAATGGATGCTACGGGGAGGTACCCCACCAACCTCCACCAGTCTCCCACACCGGCTACATTTGAGGCGAGCATCCTCCTCTCCAAGCCCAGTTTACAGCCCTCCCTTCCCCCAGTTCCAGCCTCAGGCTCTTCTCTCTGTGTTTCCTCACACTTAAAAGCAGCGCTCTAGAGAGGTCCACCTGGCGGGGATCTGAGGCTTCCAGCCAACAGCCATGGGAATGAGCCATCTAGAAAGAGGATCTTCTAACCTTTAGTTCACTGCAGCTTCGGCCCTCATCTTGACCGAAACCTCATGAGAGACTCTGGGCCAGAACCACCCAGGTAAGCCGCTCCCAAATTCCTGACGCACAGAAACTGTGCGCTTAATAACTGTTGTTGTTGTTTTTAAGCCATGAATTTTTGGAGTAATTTGTTATACAGCAATAGATACACTCCTTCACAGGGACACCAGGTGGATTCATAGGATTCAACGAAGTAGTATCTAAGAACATGTGCTTGGCCTCAGTTTAAATGCTACCTATTACTATTTTTATTTTTACTGTAGTTTATCAAACTTCCCCCAATGGTTTAAAACCAATCTCTTTTACATGTAACGTTAGGCTGAACTGAGCCATGTACCAATCCTTGGGAAGTGGGTGTCATTAAAGTCTGAAGCAGCACTGAACAGTGGAAATACAATGCAAGCCACAGATGTATTTTGAAAATTTCTAGGCGTTTCATTAAAAAAAAAGCAGAACGACAGGATAATTATTTTCACCTGTTTGCCACTACCTACATAAAATTGGTTTCAGGTTGTCGTCATTCTGGTGGATTTGAATTTATCAGTAATTGTAACTGAAACTAGATGTAGTTAATATAAGCTTTAAGAACCATGGAAAATTATAACTTGAAACTTGGGTATCATGAATTATCAGCTAAAGAAAAACTAGATGAGAATATGGTATTCTTATACATTTAGAGCGTTGCTGATTTAGTGTTTCTTACAAAAAATGGGTTGTCTTGACACATTAATAAAAGTGAATGGTGGGGCTTCCCTGGGGCTTCCCTGGTGGCGCAGTGGTTGAGAGTCCGCCTGCCGATGCAGGGGACACGGGTTCGTGCCCCGGTCCGGGAAGATCCCACGTGCCGCGGAGCGGCTGGGCCCGTGAGCCATGGCGGCTGAGCCTGCGCGTCCGGAGCCTGTGCTCCGCAACGGGAGAGGCCACAACAGTGAGAGGCCCGCGTACCGCAAAAAAAAAAAAAAAAAAAAAAATGAATGGGCACCATCCTCATAGAGATTTCTATCATGTGAATCAATGCTAGAAAACAGTAACAACAACAAAGTTGGATGCTTCTTCCTTAAATTCTTTTCTATTGTCCAGAGGAAAACAGTGACATTCTTAGCATGGTATTTGAAGTCCTTCATATTCTGACCTCTACCAACATTTCCATTCTGACTCCCTACCATTCCCTCCATGTACTGTCTGCCAGAGCATCTGGAGGCGTATACTCCATATATGGCTCCAGCTAAAATAACCCAATTATTTGAGAGTTGGTAAAATCCAACTCTTTTTAAAAAAAAATTATTTTATTGAAGTATAGCTGATTTACAATGTTGTGTTCATTTCTGCTGTACAGCAAAGTGATTCAGTTATACATATATAGACATTCTTTTTCATGTTCTTTTCCATTAGGGTTGATCTCAGGATATTGAACATAGTTCCCTGTGCTGTACAGTAGGACGTTGTTGTTTATCCATTCTATATATAATAGTTTGCATCTGCTAATCCCAAACTCCTGATACTTCACTCCCCCAGCCCCCTCCCCCTTGGCAACCACAAGTCTGTTCTCTGTGTCTGTGAGTCTGTTTCTGTTTTGTAGATAAGTTCATCTGTGTGGTATTTTAGATTCTACATATAAGTGATATCATATGGTATTTCTCTTTCTGCCTTACTTCACTTAGTGTGATCATCTCTAGGTCCACCTGTGTTACTGCAATAGCCAACTCTTCTTCAGGGGCCACCTCAGCTTCCTCCACGGTCTCTTTGGTAACCGTTCACCACTCTCTGTGCTCCCAAAGCACTGGACTCATACCTCCTTCATAGTGCCCATCACGTTTAGTTGAGGGAACTCTGCAGCTACACTCAAGGATGCTGCTGTGTTCTGTGTATCCCCAAGCAATGGCCCGGAGGCAGCACTGAACACGTGTTTGATTGGCACAGCACTGCGCACTCTATGTCAGGGAGGTACTTTTCACTCCCGTGTGTTATCAGAATCGTCAGCGGAGCTTTGTGAACATACAGGTACCAGGGCTCCATACCGGAGCCACTAAGTCAGTATCTCACGGGGGTGGGTCTGGGTTTGTGCATCTGGGGCAGAAGCTCCACACAGATTCTAACGTGTGAACAATGGAGTTTGTAAAGAGATAGATCAATATAGACTAGAACTGCCAGGGAAAGTTTGTGGAGGATGGGGCATGCACCAAACTTTGAAGTTTTGGGGAAAGATATACCAGGTCAATTAAAAATAAAAGACAGAAGTACAGACATGAAAGTCAAGAGGACAGTAAGGAGACCAGATTTTTTTTTTTTCTTTTTTTGCGGTATGCGGGCCTCTCACTGTTGTGGCCTCTCCCGTTGCAGAGCACAGGCTCCGGACGCGCAGGCTCAGCGGCCATGGCTCACGGGCGCAGCCGCTCTGCAGCATGTGGGATCTTCCCGGACTGGGGCACGAACCCGTGTCCCCTGCATCGGCAGGCAGACTCTCAACCACTGTGCCACCAGAGAAGCCCAAGAGACCAGATTTTTGAATAGATGGTTTGTGTGAGAGTAATGCCTGCTAATTGCGGATGAGCGTGATAGGGACAGATCGTGGGGGACTTTGAAAATCTGTGCGGACTCCAGCAGTCAACAGAGGCTGACAGTCTTAGAGATGGTGCGTTGTTGAATCTTGTCATGGCAGCACGTTTTCAGAAAGAGGGTAACTTGTTTATGAAAAAGGATGAGGAAGCCCTCATCCATAAAAAAATACTTCTCTGCAACCTTTCTTGAGAAATTTATGAATTAAAGAATCATAAAATTTTACAACTAAAAGTACATATTTATCCCTTGCCTTTGAGTAGAATTCCACAGAAAACAAATTCCTCTTTGATAAAAAGAAATGGTTCCATGGTTAAATGAATTTAGGTGTTAAAAAAAAAAGCAAAAAGAAGCAGGTAAAATTAATTTTGATAGTATATTTTATTTAACCCAATATATCCAGAATGTTGTCATTTCAACATGTATTCAATATAATAAATTACTAATGAGATGCTTTACATTCTTTTCTTCATACAAAGTCTTGCAACTCCAGTGTGTATTTTACACTTATAGTGCATCTCAAAGCAGACCACTAGCCACATGTTGGTAGTGGACAGCTCTGGGTTCTGAAGTATGCACCATAAAGCAGGATCAGAGAGGTCTGGAGTCTAGCTCAAGGACACACAGCAGGGCCCAGCTCAACTTTCTTCTCAGCCCCTGGTTTTCCCTGGGAGTGGGGCCCAACCCACAGCACATTCTAAGCCAATTGCTCTCAAGTTCTAGAGAATTCTAGAGCATTGGAGAATCACCTGGGGAGCTTGTTAACATTGTTAAAATGAGGGTCCCAGCCCCACCCCAGATGTACAGCATCAGAACCTCCAGGGGTGGAAGCCAGGGATCTGCATTAACCAACTCCCTGTGTTTCCGATGCACATCTGCAGGGCACACCTGGAGGACCACTGCTCCCAGACACTTTGGAATCAGTTGGGGAGCTTATCAGAATTCCAGTGCCCAGCCTGCACCCCAGATCAACCTAATCTCTAAAGGTGGACCAGAATATCGATTTACCTTTAAAAATCTACTTTATTGAAGTATAATTTATATCCATTAAGATGCACCTATTTAGGGCTTCTCTGGTGGCGCAGTGGTTGAGAGTCCGCCTGCTGATGCAGGGGACACGGGTTCGTGCCCCGGTCCGGGAGGATCCCACATGCCGCGGAGCGGCTGTGCCCGTGAGCCATGGCCGCTGAGCCTGCGCGTCCGCAGCCTGTGCTCCGCAACGGGAGAGGCCACAACAGTGAGAGGCCCGCGTACCGAAAAAAAAAAAAAAAAGATGCACCTATTTAAAGTGTAACTTTGTGGGGGCCGGGATAAATTAGAAGTGTGAGATTAACATATACACATTACTATATATAAAATAGATAACCAACAAGGACTTGCTATATAGCACAGGGAACTCTACTCAATATCTTGTAATAATCTATAAGGGAAAAGAATCTGAAAAATAATATATATATATATATATACATATATGTGTATATATATATATATATATACACATATATGTATATATATATATATATATTATTTTTCAGATTCTTTTCCCTTATAGATTATTACAAGATATTG
>NW_020175468.1:5455094-5455332 GCF_003031525.2 Neophocaena asiaeorientalis asiaeorientalis
CTCGCCCCAACTAGAGAAAAGCCCACGCACACCAACGAAGACCCAATGCAGCCAAAAATAAGTAATTTTTTTAAGTGTAAATTTTGATATATTCAACCCATGTAACCACCACTACGGTCAAGATACAGAACATTTTCGTGACCCCAAAGATTCCTTTGTGCCCCTTTTGCAGTTAATCCCTCTACCTCAGGCAACCACTGATTTGCCTTTTTTTTTTTTTTTTTTTTTTAGAAAAAAA